>NC_046670.1:9502497-9811831 GCF_004382145.1 Drosophila mauritiana
AACTGATAATCGTTACGAGACGAGTTGAACTGTATCTGCTAGCTAGTAATAGTACCAATATACATATATACACACGCATATATTTAATTCAATTTGTTGTGATAAATTAAATTGTTCTGAAGTGCGCGTTGATGCAAAAAGCATGTCAGGTTAATGAACTGCGTAACTTGATTGACACTTTCGCAGCACTCATAAATGCCGGCTATTTAATCGATGTCATTTGGTTTGTTCGAGAGACTTTTTCATTCATTTGTACAATTGACAAAAATCTGTTACTGCATTTATTGGAAAAGTAATAATTATGGAATTTAATTAAAAGTAGATAATCAACAATTAAATTGTATTGCTACCATAGGTAAAATATATACATACGAAATACACCTAAATTAATATATATGCGGAGATGAGATGCGGCAGTGAACGAAAACCAGTACGGCAAATCAATTAAATAAAAGAAGTGTAAAAATAAACAAAATCAAACTGTGGTAATTTCATTAAAAACCAAATTTGCCCAATGCCAGCCGGCTGTTGGGCAAAAATGCTCCACTTATCTGGTCAGTATTCTATTTCCTCTCCCTGCTCCAGAGCTGTGCAAATATTTATGCAAGCAAATGAGAGCAAACCAAATCAATCAAATACAGTGCAGTCTAACCACAAGCCAGTGGTCGCCATCCAGACAAACTCCGCCATTCCATTCCCTACCATCCCATCACCAAATCCCACTGGGAGATGCAATATACACGGATGGCAAGGGAGAACGCACGTCATTTAGGCAATCAGTGGAAGTTGGAGTTGGCGATGGTCGCCGCAATGTGGCTTCAATTTCACTAGGTAAACTCAACCACAAGACGCTTTTGACACACAGACACACCAGTACCGCATACCGAGCACACAGATACACTGGAAAAAGTACATAAATCTGAGTAAAATCAATCAAGCTGTAGTCACATTTCTGGAATAAGATCTAGAATAAAAAAATACTATTAAAAAGAGTGCTAGAAATGAAAACTCCATATTCTTTCTTTGAGGAATAAAGTAAGTACAAGTAAGATTTCGATATTTTTAAGTAAAGAAAATATATTTTTTAATATAGTAATTTTCTAAACTAAAAAACTAATTATCATTTTTTACGGTGCACCAGCTCACTCAGAGTGATATTAAACATGCATGGCATGGTGCTGCACTGTTTACCAGCTGTTTGTTGCCGACTTGAAACTTTGTCAATTTTCACAAATGTTTTCAAACTTTTTTGAAGTCATGTCAGTAAGGTAACATCCGAGTTGTGTGCTTGTTTGTGTGCGTGGCATTGTGACACACAGCCAGTCAAATCTAATGGGATTACGAAAGAGTTCGAGGAACATACAGAGGTAAAGCATAAATGCTTGCATCGGATGTTGCGTATACGCATCGATGGCCACTTAACAATGCAAACGAGACATTCAGCCGCACGCCATTCAATTTAAATGAGGAAAAGCTGTGTCCTAAAAAGCGTATTGGTTTCACACAAACATAGCAGTCTTATTATAAAATGGCGAAAATATAAATCCAAGTTATCTGATATCCTTTTACGTATTGAATCATTTAGATATTGAAGTTCAGGAAACTATTCGAATTAAATGATTTTACAAATGAGCTTAAACAGCATTAAGGAATGAGTTGCCAGGCAACTTCAACTCATTGTTAAAGTCATCGGAAAACTCAGTTTAAGCCGAAACGGTTCGATTCATGCCAGTGATATTTGCTCCCCAATGAAATCCAAGCACTTAACTCGATGCCTAGATTGTTAAATCTAAGCCAAGCGCAAAACTTCTGCTAATTAGCATACAACCAATCCCAAAGCCTACAATTCACGTATCGAACTGTTTATGGAGTCCACACATTTTGGAGGCGTGTGCATTTGGATAGGCAAAGTTTTCGGAGCTCCCCCCTTATACCTTACAAGAACTTTCGTAATCAAAGCAGAAATGGAGTGCATGTTGTGCCATTGTGCAAGACTGCTTTTCTGCTCTGTTGCTATTAATTATGGCAAGGCCTTACGCTCTGTGGCTTCGATTGCCATCTAATTACGCATGAAAACACACGGCTCTGCAGTAAAGTACACTCTAGAATATTTTGACATTTTTAATTATAGTTTATGAAAGTGAAATAAATTATATGGACATGTTCCTTTTCTATTGCAAGCAGTTGAGGTAATACTTTGGACATGTGCAACATTTAAATTTGGATCTTTTTCCATTTTCCTATATTTTCAATTAAATGCATTCCTTTTATAAAATTAAGCTCCATTTTGTTCCCCGTGTGGCAGAGTGGCATTCTACTCTGCTAGTTGAAAGTTGAAGTGCACTTAAGGCACATGCAAGTTTTATTACGCTCTTGCTTCATTTGCAACCGAATGCGAAAATCCCCAAAAATCGATTTGGCAACCGCAATCCTGACAGTCACTTTGCGTTTGTCGTATTCAGGCTTAACGCTGACATGATTCTCGATTCCCGTCGAGCGAACTCGGAAACCTTCTGGCCGTGTCCTTATGCGTCGCTGGCTAAGGACTTGCCCAAAATCGATTTCAATTAGTTAAAGCTGCAAGCCTGGCAAGTCTACAACAAATAAGCACAAAATTGCAAGGGGATAAATTTGAGCAGCAAACACAATGGAAGGCAATCAGATTCTGGGGGCGCCACCATCATCAACCCACAGCACCACAAAAACAACAATAGCGCACAGAGCAGATACACCAGCAGCAGCAACAACAAGGACAATAATGCAATTTAAGCAAATTCAAAACCGAAAATTGCAAGAGGTTAGTAGTACAAGCGGCCCACTTGCTCTCATGTAGTTGTAATGCACACAGGAAGCACCCACACTGCAACGCACTTGCAGGATACACATGCACTTGGAGAAATATTTTGTATCCCAATCAACAACCAGCTAACTTTTAAAATTGTTAAAGAAAGAAGAAGTTTTATATCCTCTAAAGTTAGAAGTAATTTACATTTAACCCTTTTTCGTATTAAAACAATGATCTATTTCGGCTCAGTGCACAGGACACACAAAAGCAGGATGCTAGGCAACCGCACTCCTGATGCACTTGCATTTAATAATGACCTCGATAGCCCAGCCTTCGGTCTTGGGCACACAGAAAACAGGGGAGTGTTTTAAAAAAGGATTTTCTTCCAAAATCACCATAATCGAAGTAATCTAAATTGAGTAATTGAAAATCAGCATGAACTAGTCTAACACTTTCAGAATAAAAGCTATTCAATGTTTTAATAAATTTACAAATACAAAGTAAGTGAGTTTTTTGTTGTGTGTACGCCAGAGATAGTCGAGTTCGGCTGTCCTCCTGGACGCAGGGCATTATCTACAAATGCCGGGCAAATGCAAATGTCCTTTGATGCATTTGCACATGACGCCCAACTGTGTGACCCCTACCATCGCTCCTTTAATCCCCACCGCCCATCGAGTGCGTAGATTGAAATGCAGCCTGCTGTTGACCAGTGCCTTTAATTAAAATTCTCAAATTACTAAAGGTAAACCCAGTGCACGTCTTGTCATAAATTGCTGCAACTGTTTTAATACGAAATGACAGGACATTTCGTTGCCTGTGGCTGGCCGACGACGTCCTGTTGATTTATTCCCGAAAGAAATTGCAAAATACATAGCCATACGATGGCTGTGACTGTCTAACCATAAATATTATTCGAGTTTCGAACATATTTGATGTGCCCCCCAGCCGTCGAAATGGAATTCACTCAGCGTAAATGCATGCATTCAAACGCATTCCACTGTAATTGCATAATGAATTTAAGCAGGTTTAGTGCAAAAAATTAAAATAGTTAACTGATAAATTGATATGTGTGTTAGCATTGTTTATAGTATTTATACTAAATAAATGTGTTAAAAACTTCAGTTGTTAAAAAGTCCTTAAACTTACTGTTAATATTATTGCTGAACCATTGTTAAAAGAATTTCAATTCGTGGGCCAGCAAATGAGCCCGTTTTAAAGCAAGAAGCAGCGCCCAGTCGAAGGCAAAGCTAACCCAACGTAATGAGCAGGCGTGGACCGTGGGATCGGGATATGGTGTGAAATGAGAATCAGAACCGGAATCAGAAGCTCCCGCCACAGAGACCGCCGCAACCGCCGCCACAGAAATGCCAAACAGCTGCTGCCAAAGGCACTTGATGGTGGGGATTCTGGGGATATGGGATGGCGCTGCTGGCGGAGATGGAGATGGAGCGCCACGAACCAAAGAGTTGACTGCCTGTGTGCATCCCTCACAAAGACAGGGCATAAAAAATGCAAAGAAGTGTTACAAATACAAACAGTCAGGGGAGCCAGACGGCCAGACAAACATACAGACGGCGGTTAGAGGGACGCACAGCCAAGTGCAATTCATGTGGGACTCACTTAAATAAAGTGCTTTTGCATTGCCTGGCTGACTGGCTGTCGGGTTGCGGATGCGGATGTGGATGCGGATACGAGTGCGAATGCGAGTGCGAAGCGAATGCGAATGCGACTGTGAATGCCGGATGCTGCCGCTCCCTGATTATTTGAATTATCACAGGTTTATCCATCCACAACGAGCAACATGTGCGGTGTTGGATTCATTATAATTCCTGGCACCGTTCAACTATTTAACACAAAAGCCTTTGTCGCACTGGTTGGTCCTCGTTTAAGCATTCAATGGAATTAAACTGTTGCAAATGGCAAAGAAAAAAAGGGGATGCGTCCCACAGTGAAGCACCTTTTCGGAGTGAAACTTTTTTGGAGTGCTTAAAAGTTTGTGCGTGTATCATTACCAACCAAACTGGATCAGATGATGGAATAAATCGATTTCTTAGCTAAACGAAATATAATAAACATTGTTTTGATTAACATAAGAATAAAAGGACATTTTTAATACGACGAATCATCGAAATAAATTTATAAATAGACGTTTTGGAATGCTTTTAAATCACTTTCACTTAGAATTGGTAATTTGCTCCAGATTTTTTTATCTTCCGCCAACTTTTCTTTTATGTCCTGCACTTTTCACCCCTCTACTCAGGCTATTGTTTTTGCTCATTCGAACGTTGATCGCTTCCCAGTTTCCAACTCTCAGTTCCCAGTTCCATGTGGGTTCGCCTTGTGTGCAGTTGTCATCGATGATGCAGCATCTGGGAGTCGTCTCGATTGCCTGGGGTGCATGGAAATCGATTCAACTGGAAGTAAAGCCAATTGACTGTACAGCGACTAATTCAACTTGAAAACATTTATGACAGCAGCTTATACACCATTCAGGAATGACTATGGGGTTAGTTAACCCAAAGAACTGTTCACAGTACTCGAACCTTATTAGAAAATGGAAGAAAAGAGTAAGTTACTCAAGGTACATTGCATCTAAGGTTTAAAGATAGATTCCAAAAATAAAATCTCTTGTCAAGAGTCCCATGCTGGGTCATTTTATCCCTTGATCCACTCCATTAACTTTAATTTCATGAACGGTCTGGCGAACTATGCTTTTACCTTGCCCTTTAAAATCCCTAATTAATTTCGGTTCGATAAACAAGCTGCACAATCGGGGGAATGTTTTGTAAACGCCAGCTCTGACCCTTCTATATCGACCCTATCCTGCGGCGCTTTTGCAATCAATGTTATTATAATATTGCCCACGAAATCATTATCGAAAAAAACGGAACCTGTTTAATTAAAGCGGCACTAAATTAATAGACGGTTGCAGCAGCAGCAACAGCAAAATCTAAGAGGAAGGTAAGTGGTGCCGGAGGGAACGGCTTTGTAATCAGGTCAACAACTGCCCGGTAATTTGAAATGTGCATTAAGTCGGACGCCGGGGAATAAAGCAAACGGAGCGACTGAATGCGGCTAAAGATACACACGCAGTATCAGATACAAATACGTAGACAGTTATCGATAAGACGGATATCCGCCAGATACACTTTCCAGCAATCATTTCTTATTTATATAGTTGGCCTTGCACATCTTGTTTTTATGAACAGGATTCTAAGCACCTAGAAAAACGTATTTCAGTTCTTTTTCCTTCTTTTACCGAAATATGTAAATGAATACCAGATTCTTTCCTGCAAATAAATAGTTCAATAATCTTATAATCTGTATAGTAAAATCTACGAGATAAACGCTGTTTTATGCTGTGAACAAATTTACCAACAGCAGATAAAGCGATGGACGTATGTCCGTATAAAAAATTCACGAACGGAAATGAAAATTCATGAGAATAAAAATCTAATCAGAAAAAATGCGAAACAAAGGGACACTCACTCACTCCGAGGGAGAAGAGGAGATCCCCGAAGAAGACCATCGAATGAAGATGGCGCTGTGGAAACAGGAAAATAAGTTGAAAGGCACTTTTTGCGCTTGAGTGCTGTTGCAAAGCGTGTCGCAGGCCACCGGAAACGGAAATTCACAGCCGGGCCCAGGACTCCGGCTACTTACTCCGCCGGACGAGTGGACCTAGGGATGGTCGGTTGGACCGACGGACGGACAAAGTCCCATGTCAATAGATAGCGACTGCCAAAGAAATACAACGGAGGCAAAAGTGAAAAAAAGTGTTGTCAAAGGCAGAAATGCAAATTCTAAGAAATTGAGAACGAGTCGCAATGTTTTTAAAAGCTAAATGCAGAAGGCCTTTGTATAAAAGGTTCTTGAAGGGGCTGCCTATCCTGCAGGCTCCGATTATCTCCAACGCTCTGAAGAGTCCTTATTTCATTACATGCTAATAATATGCATGAAATATGCATGCAATTACTCAAGCATTATTCGCATGCCAAGTCGGGCCGTACAAAAACGCTTAAGTGGGATGCAAAAGCCGGAGGACAATTATTCCGTTAATTGCCAAAGCTCTCCCTGAATTTCGCATCTCAAATTGACAAATTCTGCCTGCAACCGAAAGGCACTGGCCACAGTCACAGCCACACGCTGTCATTCAGATCCAGAGACGTTGTCTTGATTTGCATAAACGTCCTGGCTCCGTCGAGCGGAGATTTGCAGGTCAATGCGGTTGGCCGGTTCAGCTGCAGAGTGCAGCTTATTAATGCAGCTTCCCCTGCCGGGCTTTAATTAGTCTAATTAAACGTTCGACCCACCTGGTCGAGATGCTGCGGACAGCAAGTGCACGGCCAAAGGTGCAAAGCTGTGCAGAATGCGCATGCAACTGGAAAGTATTGGGTGCCAGTCCTTAATTGGGGATGCAGCAGGAGTCGGTCCATGCTGCAAATGCATTTGCGGGATGAAAAATCAAATTAATTTGCCAACTTATTCCGTGCTTCAACAGTGAACCAACTAGCAGAAAAATAAAAATGTTTAAAAATGTACAAAAATTAATATTGCTATGTCCATTTCTTATTGGTTTTTTTTAAACATATGACATATTTTCGAGGTGTGCTTACGTCCTCACGTAATCATTTATAGCAAACTGCTTTAAGACCGCTTACGATTGCCACTTATTTATTCCATTAGATTTCCCTGCCAGGAAGCAGGATGCAAGGCGCGCGCTAGCAAACTGTAAATTGGCCTCAATCAAATCGCAGCATTAAAATCGCATTAATGGCGCCAGCAAATCTGTGAAGATTGTCAGTCAGTCTGCCATAACGCAACTATTTTTCACGCGACTAACCCAATGGGGCCAAGTCGATGCAGTGGGGCGTTAACGATAAAATGATTAGCTGCCGCAGCACCTCACCGCACCATCGCACCACCCAACCATCCAACTATCGAATCGCGTAGCCACCCAACCACCCAGCCAGCCACCCCTTTAGAAGCCATCAATGTGGGTCGTTGGAAAAGACAAGTTGTTAAGTAGCTGGGCGTTTGCACAGAAAAAAACAAATGAAACTTAATGAACTTTGGCGGAGGGTGGTCGTTTGTTCGGTTGGGGTGGTGATAGGGTTGGGTTGGGGCTGACTAGCTGGGTTGTGGCTGCTGGCTAAACAAAATTGACGCCAGCGAAATTCATCCGAACAAATGGCAGGCACTTTGCAGTGGCAGCACATAAGCTCCATCCAGTAAATTGATGCAAGAACTCGACCCAACAGCGAGTTTCGAAAGCATAGAGCACGCGTACACTCTAAGTAAGAATCAACAGAAAAAAGAAAGACTTCCGTCAGTAAGTAAACAAAATTGGCAACAACTTATCTGAGATTCTGCAAGAAGCACAAAAAAATCGAACATATTTGGCACGTAATCAAAATAAATTAAAAGGGACTTTAGCTATAAGTTAAAATAGACGTGTTTATTGTTGTATTGGTAATATAATAGTAACATTTTACTCATCACTATCTCTGTTTCTTCAGAACTTAGTGAACTTTAGGTATCCTAACAATATTCTTTATTTATCCTAACAATAATATAGATATTTCAAATAATATTTCCTGGGCTTCTCTGCAAAATGTCGCAGTTTTTCTCTGTGCGTGCGGAGCAGTCGTAATGGCTGCAATAACCGCAACCGAATAAAATTCAATCTGTGGAATGCTCTACGCTCTCGCATTTTCTGCTGACAATCTGCAAACATAAGTGCAGCACAGCCAGCCAGTCGCTTCAGCCTTAGCACCAGCATCAGCATCAGCACCAGCATCCGCATCCGCATCAGCATCAGTGGTACCATCAAGTTAAAAAGCACTCAACGCGGGCAGGAGCATCTCGTATGTAACTACTACGGAAATGGCCAAAGACATAGTCCCAGCATTCGGCATCGGCATCGTCATCTGGGTGCCCTTGCCCCACCTCGTAACCGACAACTCCCAACTCCATGTTACCCATTTTTCTATCCCGCAGACAGCAGGGAGTTTCCAGCGCCATTTGCGCCATGCACTGCATCAGCATCAGCGCATTATTGGATGATTTATTGACGTCGATATGCTTAGTTGAGCAGTGTGCAGCAGCCATTTTTAGAGTGTGTGCGTGCGAATCGCAGACACGCAAACCAACAAACATAAACTAACCGGATAAAAAGCAACACGACTATCAGATACCCAGGGCTTAATTTAGTAACTAACATAATGGAACATGTTGGGTACAAAAACAATTTGTAATAACAATGATAACATAATTGACAAAACACAGGTTTTTTGTAATCAAATAGGTTTTTCTAGTATTATTTCAAAAGCTTCATAAATTATGGATTGTAGTATAGTAAGAAACTCTTTCTAGATCAAAGTCCTTATACACATATCCCCAAGACTACCCTGCTTCTAAGAAACGCACAAACACGACGCTACATTAGCCTCATTAGGCGAATGCATCGGGGTCACCATCGCATAAAACTACAAGGACACAGTCTCTCAATGTAACGTCTCTTCTACTCGCTTCGATCCTTTTGGCATTTTATTTAGAATTTTCGTTTTGTCAGCTCTCAACGAGCATATGGGTTGAATGTTCGATTGGAATATGCCACATTAAAGATTGGGCACGCGCTGCGCCGCAAATTGCATTTCGTTGAGGATGGCAAAATCATCCAACTATGCATATGCGTTCAAATATTTTTTAGCCACGACTGCCGGCGGCGATAACGCTCGCTTAGGTATATTTACGAAAAATAGATTTAAACTTATGTATATGTATGTATGGGGCTTAGTGAAGCCGATGCATTTTGCTGGCAGCGCAAACTAATTGCATGCGAGGTTGGATAAATGGGCATTTGGCCGACGATCAATAAGGGCCAAAGGGCTGGCAGTCGATTGCTTTATGCATGCGGAATGCTTGCGTCTTGCCGGGCTAAATGAAATACATTTTCCAGATGCTCCTGGCCCAAAAGGAGCAGGACGATCCAGTGTACGACACACATCCGCTTGCCAAATATTTGCTTCCGTCAAATCAACAAATTCATACATTTTTGATGGCATTGCAAATGGAGCTTTGTGCCGGAGTTTGTCTGCCAGTGTGCTGTCAGCAAATTTCATTTCTTATTGTCAATCGAGGAGTGATATGCTTTTAGCAATAAGCAACAAACGGAAATGCACACTTGCGTTTCTGCAGCGGAAGCTGTCGCTGGAGCAGCGGAAGTGGATGTGGATGTGGGTGTGGGTGTGGCAATAGCAATGGAAGTGGCTGCGAGTCGGCGAAATTCGTTGCCATTATTTATGCAACGCCAATTGTGCAGCGGGGCATTTGAACCATCTAACTTTCGTCTATTTAGAAGCCATGTTGGTTTATTAAGAGCTTTTTGATATTTTGTATTGCGTGTAAATATTTAAAAATTGAAACTAGCAGCGGAAATCATCAAGTTGGGTATAACTTAGTACTAAAGTACGATTTTAGTGCACCCTTTAGAAAGTACGTACAAAAAACTTCAGGCGTAGTTAAATTTTTCGCTTCATTGCCTTCTAATGAACAAAGTCGCATTAGCTGCAACAATGGTGAATATGAATTTTTTATTAATAAGTGTTACAATGGAATAAAAGCGCTGTGCAACGCAACAAATTGTAGCCCATTGTTCGCAGGCAGTCAGTTCGTGTAATTGCCAAGCAAATGAAATAACTCAATTTGCTTTTAGAGCTGGTCAATGAATTGGATTTGTATTTTATTTAAATGCAATACTGCAAAGCGAAAAGGACAGGACCTACTAAGGACCAAGTGGCACCCAAAGGCTTCCGGGGAAAATTGGAAAAAGCACTCACGCTGATTGCGTTACTTAAGTTGCCTAGAAGAAAACGGCGGGCGAGTCCGACTGCAAGGACGTCTGATTTATCGTCGACGAACAAAACGTGAGATACTTGCCACTCGGCATTGACAGAATCTATATGGAAGTACGAGTGTTTGCTGCAAAGACAATCAAAGTTAGCACGTGTCGTAAATACGTTTATATACCAAACAAAAACGAGCATTAGTATGTGCATATTTATGGGGGCCACAGCACTTAAATCGGTTCACTTTCCAGGCGAATATGTGACACGTTCTGGGCCAAAGTTGAATTGAAAAGTTTAATTGAAAAACATCGTTCAAATGCAAGTAGAGCAACTGCTGGTAAAAGTTTGTACTCTGAAAGGATTCGATTGAGTCCTTATTAAACAAACATTTACTCTGATTAAAGGTAGTTTTCTCGGGGTAAATAATTGTGTGCTAACTATTTTGATGTAAAATAACCTTAATTATAAGATTTAAAGTGGATCTGTTCAGCTACTTCTTTAAATTTTACTTTTTTCAATGTAATTACTTTAAACGACACCTTATATATTCAATACATACTTTTCAATCTTTCTAATGATTGTGGTTGATATTAATACTATTTTTGGGAAAACTTTGCTTCGTGGCCATAGGGGGGCCTTTTAAAAATAAAAGTACAAATTGTGTGGGAACATTTCAGCTTCCACTTGGTCTTATTGATGTTCAAGTCCCTGGGTTACATTACCACTCCCAGTGGATATATCCTTGTAACCCGCATGAAAACAGATGCCTATTCCCATATCGCACCGATTTGTAAAACCCGACACCTTTACGCAAGAAGCATGTCGCTTATACTCGTGGTTGTTGCCATTGTTGTAGCTCATCCTGGAAGACAAATAACATTTTCCGCCTTTCAAGATTTCATAACGCTTCAATAAACCCAAATGCTCCGCTGCCACCGAAGGTTTTCCTTGGGTTCTCGTTAGCAAATGTCGTGGGTTGCGTGTGTTTTTGGGGTCTTGTTAGTTTAATGGTTTGATTCATGTGGCGTCTGTTCGGTGGGGGTATTCGCATCCCGCTCCTGCTGTCAGTCCAAATAAAACTCCTGAAAGTTGTTCATAATGAGGCGCCCAGGTCCCCAACACTTCAAGCACAAAAACGCAATTAAACTTGGGCCAACCGAAGGAACCGAAGTAAACTTTCCAGCAAATTGACAGCTAATTAATTTGCCAATGATCTTAAGGTTATGCCAACGAGGCAACGAGGACCAGGACACCTGCGAAACAGACTGACTTATTTGCAAATTGGGCACTTAAGTGTCCCGGGAGGATGCGCTTTATGACAGCGACAATTGAAGCTAATTAAGCGGGATTATGCAGCCGGCTTGTTGAAAACGCTCTTCACCGAAATAAATGAAATTCGTGAGTTGTTTGCCGAGCACAAATTCCTGCATTAAAAGGCTCATTGCTCAGCGAATGGCTGCCGGACACAAACCAGGAATATCATGGATTTTGGCAGCGGAAATAATGGATGGAGAATCGAGAGGCTGCTCCGCACAATTTACGAGTCGTCGGGTGTAATAAATTAGCCAAACTTGTTACGCAAACTGAAAATGCCAATAAAAAATGCGTTGCGAAAAACAGAGGCTAATAAATTATTGACCTCCACCCCCGATTGCCTAACTCAACTGGGAGTTTTTTGGCGGCGATTTCAAGGAGGAATTACACTTGTTCAAGAAAAAGAGAAAAAATGCGATTTAAGACGGCAGATAACTTTGTTTTTATCTTTAAAAAAAGTTGGAGATAAATCAATAGGTATTGTGTTTGCATCAGAAAACATTTTGTATTCTCAAACTGACATTTTGTGTATTTATCCGGCATTTATAAAATACTTAGCCTGGATTAATTCTGTTGGAAACTAACTACTATTAGCTTAATGGAAAAATATATATCCAAAACCGGCAACGGCAAAACCGAGATTCAATCAGTTTAATTAAGGCCTGGATTACTCTGTAACCATTCAACTTTTCAGAGAGCACATTGCATTAGTTTTATTTGCACTGCGCTTAAAAACGCACTGCGCTCGAAGAGCAAATCAATTGAATTGGCGCAATGTTGCCAAGCAACTTTGACTGCAAAATCAGGATAAAAGGTGCAGCAGCAGGAAAAGGAGCAAAGCAGCTGCAGCACAAGGATCTCATTGTTGCGCACAAACTTTAAAAACTTTTCTAGTGCCCATCCGACTTTATTCACTCACTCAACTCGCCCAAGCCCTCCAGTTGGCTTTGAGTGGCTTTCGGGTGTCTTTAATCTACTTCAGTTCAGGCAGAGAGACATAATCATTCCGCATATTCAACGGGTGGGAACTTATGGGCTTCGGTTTACATTGAAACTCAAATCAAAGTTGCTCGTTGTGCTATTTGCATTCGAAATGCGTTTGGCTGGCTCTCATTTGATTTAAAAATTTGATTTCTCCCCTTTTGGCCAGCACTTAAGTCACGTTAAGCCATAAAAGTTTGGCAGTCTTTTTGGCTTTTGAAAGGCTTGATTTTGCCAGCCTAAGTTGCCAAATATTCAATATGCTTTTACTTTCTAACAGCTCATTCTTTTCTGTATCTAAGCCCAAATTTCTATTATGCTTTTAGTTTCAGTTGACATCTGATAAAAAAATATTTTTTCCGTCCATTCGCTTAGCAACTAAAATTTCAGTTACTAAAGCCATACTTTTGATAGTTCAAAAGACGATAAAAACGAAATATCCTGCAATTCATTAATTTAAGTTTTCAGTGAAGATTATTACGACAGCATTACGATTTTAATTGCCAAATACTTCACAGGAGGCTTTTCATTAAATCGAATTTATCAAATATACACGTTTTACCTGAGAAAAACCATAATCACAATGGAAAATGCAAGCCCTGCCATTTTCATTTGCAGCTTAAGTCTGTGCACAAAGTTAAACAAATAGTATTTGGAAATATAAAATAAAGACGCTTTAAAGCAGCTTAAGTCGAAATGAAAATAATTCCCTTCGGACATCTGTCGATATTCATTAATCCTTTTGGCCTCGATATCACGCAAGTCACACGACGAATTGATTGTATATATTGTGTATACGCACTGTTGCCCCAGCAGGGAGTCGTAATTAAGTGCCCTAATGCACAGGAATATCTACTTTCAACACACACTTGCACACGTCGCACACGAATGGGATTTTTATTCAGTTAGGTATTAAAGGGGCCATAAACAATAAGTGAAACTGCAGCTGACAGCACGTAAATATTTATGAAATTTTCACAACAAACAAAATCTAACTAAGGCAAATAAATGCTTGCAGGCATAACCGTATTATGAACTGCAATCGAAGCCTCTACGCATACATACAAAGGGTGATGGGAGAGAATGGAAGGATGTTAGAGAACTCCGGGAAAATACGATTCGCAGAGAGGGCAGGACACGTGCCGCCCTCGAGGACAATGTGACCGATATGCAAAAGTTCCGACCACAGCAGCGGCAAAGTTGAACGAAAGGATGTGCTGACATTGTCCAGAGACAGTTACCTGTGATATTTTGTGAAATTCCAAAGGAAAACACAGGACCAAACCGAGACAGCCCCAATATGCATCGGCTATTGGGCGATTGGATGGGCGGTTACCATCTAGACACACAGGCACACTCGTATAAACAGGATTATGTGTCTCGGGGGGTTATGTAAGTAAGCTTCCGTTGTAAATTGATTTTGTAGCAAAGCCGGACACACTGAGGGAAAATGAAAAGGATTTTATCCACTTATTGTTGCCAGGGGTCGTATGCCTGGCCACCACCTGAAATGAAAACTACACAAGTTCGTTTGCACAACTGCCGAACCTCGTTCATACAGCAGAGGAAGTATGATTGGGGAATTGGAATGATGTTGCTTTACTTATTCTGTTAGAATATTGAAACTTCAACAACTAATGAATATCGTTGTCATCAACACAAAATAACTTAGCGAATATTTATTTTCAAATCAGAAAGTAAAATTTTCATGACCTCAACTGTTTATATGGTACATTACAAATTTGGGTCGAAGAAAGGCGGTCCGAAAGTTGCATGAATGACTGATCTTCTGTGTGGAAATATTTTAATTTTGCCATAGCTCTGATTTGATTGTGTCCGGCCGAGGCGAATCTTTCTCTTCGTCCTGAGAATGTCCTGTCCATTTTTTTGTACATTCTGCGGACTGGAGACAATTTTCGCTTTGTTCGGTTGACATTTGCCGGATGACTGAAGGACGGGTTGACTATCTCTATTCTGCCCTCTGTCCGACGTCTATGCTTTTGATATTGATGTCCTTTGAAGTGTTTTCAATTAGTTTGCATTTCGCTTGTCGTTTCCTTCACTTCTTGGTTTCTTGCACCGTTCTTCTTTCTATGCCCGGTATTTGTGGGTAAAAAGGTTGAATATAATTGTATGCATAATGGGGGTGGAGCCTTATTAAGTAGTTGGAAAATCAACATAACAATATAACATTGAAGGGAGCTGTAATTTTCTAAAGAGTAGAACTTATGAATATAAATTTAATGTGGAGTGGTCATACAATCTTCTTTATTTATTTCGATGGCTTATCTGTGGCTCACTACTAGAATCTACACGGTATCTAATTGTCGATACGCTTGGTTACTTCCTCTTTTATTTGTGCAGGGACCAAAAAGGCCCGGGTCATATTAATAAAAGACAGACGGCCATGGGAATGTCCTGCGACCGTCTGCTAATTGAACGACGAGCGTCGGACTATCCAATCCTAGCAGGACTTGTCAGCTTTGCGCCAAATGAGTTTCAAAGGTAAACGGGGAGCGGAATGCCGGCAACTGGCAACTGTACAAACTGTCTACATGTGCCCCAAATTGGCGCTCAGTCGGATTAGCTGCTTTTTGCTACAATCTGCAACTGCTCTGCTTTTTTCGCCTTTTTGCTGCATTTTAGGGGCGCTGACAACTGCGAACAGGTGGCTGGCAAACATTTACGTAAAGTGTTCGTACCATTACTGCCTTTGGGATGGTCATAAATATTTGCGCTGGCTAGTTCACTGAGCATCTGTGTCGAGCGGATCTTTGACATGGCGCTACATAGCACACAGCATAAATTGGGAATGAGGGAAGGCTATCCCGCAGATAGCTTTTATTCAATTCTATTCCTCGCATTTCCGCTCGCCGCCATCAGCATAATTTACTCGGACTTCCGTTCGGGCTCACTCAAACCCCAGCGTGCATATTTTATGCCTTTTATCATAATTTATGCGTTGATACAGCAAATGCATAAAATTAAATTCAATTCACACAGACATACAGACTAGCCCATCCTTTTTCAGTTTTCCGAATGCATTCAATTTTGATTTAATGTAATTCCCAATGTGGCCAAGCCCCTTCCAATGCCAGTGACCATTTTTAGCTTAGAGCAAATGATGGCAGAAATTTGCATAAATTGCATTTAATACTGGCTGCATATCGATATGAATGCTTCGTTGAGATCGGGTTATGCAAATCAAACTCATTCGTGACTGATTGGATAATTGTCGGTAATCAATGGCAAAGCGATTTTCTAAGCTGTACGAATGTCTCACTAATGCATCGGCAAATTGATAAAAATATGCCAGCATTTTAAATTTTAATTTGGAAATGGAAATATTGGTTATTTATCCGAATCTTTCAATCAAACAGCTTGTATAGCATTGTATATTTTACGAAGTATACATAAACAACTGGTGCTTTTTAGACAGCAAAATTTAAATATATTTTCATTAAATAGCTTATGCTTACTCTTACAAAGAGAGTGCCTTTACAAACAAAATTTGTTAATTGAATGAATATCCTTGTGGACTTCGAATCTTAAAATCCAAAACCTCTATCAAATCCATACAAGGCCAAAAATTATTTAATTAAGAAGCACAAAGCCCCGGCGATTTCATTTCTAGCTCAATTCTTCCTCCTTGGCTCGTTTCATTGAATTCGTTCGGGCAATAAAAATTTATTACCAGCATACCCAATCCGGCTCATTCCACCTAGAGTGAACCGTAAAAAACTTCAGCAGTGAAAAAATGAAGATGGGAAGCCAGGATGGAAACTGATGATTTTATCACAGCCAGCAGTTTTTCAGCTTGAACTGTGGCAATGGCCTTTTATTCAATTTGCGCGCTTCATTCAAATTGTTCGCCGAGGGATGTGGAGAAAGAAATGTGAAAGTTTTGGTCGCCTTTTGAACCTTTTGGTACTTTTTGGCACTCGCCACCGATGTATTATTGAGTCTGTAAATCGCCCAGCTTGTAGCCAGTTAAGCCGAACTACAGCCTGCTGCTTTAATTTCAATTTAACTGAAGGCAGCGAAATAAACGAACGCCGAAAAAAAGTTAAGTCGGGGCGCCACGGGGCGCATAAAATGCGGCGTTAATTTGACAGGCAACGTCTGGGTGCAAGGGCATGTGTGGAAAAATAGCGAAAGTGTGGGGCGCCAAGGGGTTAAGAGTTGTCGTCGTTGGCCAAAAAAAGAATAGCGTTAGCAACTTAACGCATCAACGTGCCAAGCTTGCGATTCAATTCCCTGAACTTGGCCAACGGCAAGAAGAGATGATAGCTTTAAGTCACTGGGTAAGATAATTAAAAAGAAGCTCATTTTCGGAACAATTTTAATAAACTTATCAAGGTATTTATAGAACCCTTTAAAAAAATTATTTTCATTATTATTTTTGTTAAATTGACAACCGTATTTTGAAATATTTCCCTGAGCTGACAGCACACATTTTCGTTTTACCCCTAATCGAACATGCCTCTCATATACTTCGATCGCACGATTAACTCGCCGCAGGAGCTCGTCCTGGCGGGATTGAAGGACTCCAGCACAGGTACTTCCCTCCGCGAACTGGCCACCTTTGTGACACGCAAGACGGGATTTCCGGGCGAAGTCTGCTTTAAGGTCATCACAGAGGCCCTCGAGGAGGCCATGGCCTGCAAGAGCATCCGCCAAGTGGGTGGACTCTTCTACGAGATACCGCCAAAACCGCCTCGTGCGCCCGCCAGACGTCGGAAATGCTAAACACCGCAACCAAAGACGGGGAATGACTGTTGCCATAATTTATTCATAATGCCGAGAGTATCCGCTCTAGTGGCCGAGAAGAGCAGAGCAAACACTTTATTAAAATTAAAATTTATCTAAATTGCGACAGCAAGCTATTCTATCCGCAAAGTACTTGAACAACTTCGCCCGCCTTCGTCTGACAATGACGAAAGGGTTGATGTGGATGCCAGCCCTACCCGCAAAGTAAAGTGTCTGTACCCATTCCACGTAATCTTCCCCCTTTTATTTCTTCATTTTTTATTTTTTCCTAAGGTGCACTCCTTGTTGCTGCAACGTCTTGTGTCTGTCAAACGTCAGTCCTGGCGTTGTGGAGCGTTGAAATTGAAAGCTCCGCTCGCTTTATTTTTCGGCCAGGTGGGGCAAAGATGGAATAGAATGGGGGGATGGGGCCCGGGCCTTTGCATTCTCAATGTGTCACTTTGATTTATTATTTTCGACAGCCCTCCCCATGGAACTCCGCTTACAGGACTCGTGAGTCTGAGCAGAAAATTACACCAAAAGCATGAATTGGTGGAACACAGTCATTTTTACATACACAAAGTTACTTGGAATATGCAAATAATACAAAATTCTTTATTTTCCAGATGAACATAATTGTTTAATTTTATAAGATTTGGTTTATTTATATACTATACTTATGCCTCTTGTTACAGAACATAAGTTTAGATAATGGTCTATTCCCACGGGACAAGGACAAATACAAATACAATTAATCATAACATTTTCCAAACACATTTCTTGCTGCATCAATTAGTTTATTTTGAATACACAAGTAAACGATTTTTAATTGATTCCTTCAATATGAAGCATCTTGTTCTCTCAGTGAATCCAGTTCTTGGTAGGAACGCAACCGAAGCGCAGTTTTTCATTTCCGTTTGCATTTTTTACGCGCCCCTGCCACTTTGCGTTTTTATCTCATTTATTTATTTTACAATTAGACAAAGTGAAGTGCACTTCCACACGGGCAGCAGCTGCACATGGGCTGGCTGGTGGTTAGGGATTGGGATTGGGCTTTCAATTGGGGGTGGCAATTGCAATTGCAATTCCAACTGTTCTGCCATGTCCACGTCCATGTCGGGTGTGTACTTTGCGGTATGGCAGCACGCCAAGGAATCCGGGGCTCAATCGAGGAAAAAGTAAAAAAAAAGGAGTCTAGGCGGCCTTGTGGCTGCCTTAAATCAAAAGCTTATGGGCAAGCTGCTTAAAATTAACATTAAGGCTTAAGTATGCCGTGGGCCCACTGCGCACAGATACAAGATACTTCACAGAGCAGATACTTTCTCGCCAAGGTTGAGCTGGCAGGCTGGCTGGCAATAATCATAAAAGTAGCCCGCACACAAGTCTCTCGCAAAAACTTTTCACATCGACGAAACAAATGGCAAATGGCCTGGTAGAAGAAACACTTAAGCGCCAGGTAAGTGAAAACTCAAATAAAAATGGCAGGGCACCCCGAAAAAGGAGGAAACTTTCACAATGCAAAAGGAACTCGAGGTCGGGCTATTTTTGGGCATCAGAAAACTTCAAGCTGCTGCAGATTCGATAAAGAACTTAAAGGCATTTTCCGCACAGTAAGTCGGCTGAACTTAAACGAAAAAATTAATAAAATAATAATTCATTACTAAAAATAATTCATATATCGAATTAAAAAAGTTTAAATATAGAAATATTGCATTTTATGCATACATTTGTTTTTTGAAGTATAATGTGCTAAATGCCTTACTCAACGGATGTTATGAACTGCAAAACGCTATTTTAACTACCGCATACACGTTTTATTATGAGAAAAATAAAAGATAGATTTTTTGCAATATATTGGGGGCATTTGCAGCAGTTTGCTGTGAGCCTTTGAAGCATTACCGCTGCGCCTTGAGCTATGCAAGGCTTTATTTTTGCGACATCAGCTCTTTGAAGTCAGCATAAATTTTGATTGCGAATGGCCGGCAGCTGGACATTTATGGCCATCCGTTTGGACGATTTGCCGGACCACAGTTTGTCGAACTCCGATTATGGAACTGTGTACGTCTAATTGCAATTTCGGCTTCATCTGGCTTGTCTCGACTTAAAGGCACCGGGAAAAATCCCAAAGAGCAACGGAAAAGAGCTAAAAACTAAGGCAAACTGGAAGTTTTCATTGCATTAGCCTGGTCGGGGCAAAGTTCAAATGTCAACGCAAAGTCACAGATACACATACTATGACACAGACATTCATCGAGCAATATGCGAATTGTGCACTTTTCCGACTAACGTGATTGTGTTGTCAATTTGGCAATCACAACGATATTTTGAACTTAAAATAACACAAAATATTTTTAAAACATCGAGCTTTTTTATTATGAAAAACAATGGTTGCCATGAAAATGCAGATTAAATTATAATATAATAAAATTGATTTATCGACTTAAAGGAATAATTAGAATGATAAGAGAATAAGGCAACTTCACTTTTTATTAAGTTTTTAAAAAATACACATTTAATATCCACTATAAGGAAAATAAGTATGGCAAGTTTACTCAATACTTTGACACACCCTTTTACTTTTGTTTTATTTTAAAGTCTTATTTTTTCAGACTTAGTGGGTATTTTTGGCCAACCTGGGTTCAGCACTGTCGACCTGCATTTCACCGGACAGCAGGAGTCGAAAAATTTTTGAAATGCGACCCAATTTTCCTCGTATCGCAACATGGCAGAGTTCAACACATTTCCGCACCTAGAGAAAGGGGCGGGTTAGTCAAGGGGTGGGGAGGGGAGAGGGATGCTCGGCTATCTGACATTTTGTCGAGCTGTGCATTTTGGCCATGTGCATGTCAGGGCTGGCTTCCCAATGTAGCCACGCCCACTCTTCACAGCCCAGTTGAGCCATCCGTCAGTTCGATTTATGTCACACATCCTGGCAAACGCACGTGTATATTTGCGTTTGCTAATTAACAAACGTTTGGTCTCATTGCCAGCCAGTGACGTTTTTTGGGGCCAAACTGACTAATTACACCGCGACGTAATCAAGTGACACGGATAGTCCACTTCATCAGCAGCGGTAAAATGCTCTATTTAAACAGTTTACCATAACAGCATTCACATAAAAAATTGTTAAGTAAAGTGTGCGCAAAAAGTTTAAAATTGATTACATTTAATAATGCCGCAGCTCGTTGATTTCGTGGCTGTAGAAGGTTATTCTTTGTGAGCCCGCAGGTTATTGGCGTTTTATAGTAATGCGAGCTGATTTAAATTTCAAAATTCATTACAACCCTTTGAGCGGCGGTAGTTGAATAACACAGTGAAGGGAGTTTAATTATTTTGAAATCATTTCATCGTGTTAGCCATGGAGAGGCATTTTTCCACCGGAAGCTCGGAACAAAAAATCATGAAAATTAAAGCGTTTAAATTCACATCAATATAAATTATGCACATTTAGTGCAATAACTACTTGTTGTAAATTACCAGACTGTCGTTTCCCTCTCCTGGTATCAAAACTGGATAAGTGTAAAACTAAATTACACGCTATTATCGTATTATTTTCCAAATAAATTGCGATTATTGCTAGTTAGTAGCGAAGGTAGTGTACTCTTTTTTGTATTATTTGCATATGTAAATGATGTTTTCTAAGATGATATTTTAAAACGGTAATACTCTATGGAGTCATGTATATGATTAGTCAATGTATTTAATTTTAAAACTCTTTGCATTAGTTAATGTTTTATGCCAGACTTAGAAGAGTAACCTCTCTCGTTTAAAACAGTTTTTTGAGTGTGATATTGGAGAGTCCTTATCAGCAATAATTCCTTTAATTAATATTCATTTGCTATAATTAATCTGTTCGCTGTTGTATTTGTAAGCCCGAAATTTAGTACTAATTCGTGTGTTTAGAACTGAAGCAATAACCTTTAAATCTATGTGGATTATAAGTCGAACTCAAATTAGCCAAATAAGCTTGGCTTAAAATCGATTGCATTTTATTTAGATTTCTGTTTTAAGATCTTATCTCAAATTAGTTTGTTTTTTCAGTAGACCTGCCAACAAACTTGTCAAAAACCTCAAAAAGCAATTATCAAATAAAGCAAAGCAGGGATTCTTTGGCACAGCTTGAGCTGAATTGAAGGCAGGACATACAATTCCGAGCAGAAACAAAAACGAAAACAACAGGAAATCAAAAAAACAAAAGCAGCTTCGAGTCAAACACAAAATGAAAGGACATTAAACATGAACGAGCATTGTGGCACAAAGTAAATGGCAGGATTAAAACGGCTCATTCTGTCCTCGACCGTGTGTGGGTGTATATTTGTCTGCTCGTAGGGGTTTCCATGACCACTCACCCAACCAAAGAGCCATCCACCCACCTAGAATTGCAGGGCGGACCACCGAACCACCCACCGAGGATCCAGCCTCAATGCCGCCACTTAAGCAGCGCTACGTGAGCCAAGAGACACACACGCAAATAACTGCGGGGGTAGCTTTTAATTATCTCGTTATTTTTTAATTTCCACCATTTCACTGATTTCATTTTGAGCACATCGGGCGCGACGGGCGGTCGCCTTCCCGGCCAGAAAAATAAGAAACTGTGGAGGAAGTGGCTCCGTAATCCCGACGCCATTCGAACCTGCTGAATATGCAGAACGGAGATCTTAGGACGCAACTAATTCGCAGCTCGGTTAATTCTGTCCAGGTTGTTGTCTTGGCGACACACTGCGAAAATGACATATGTCTTTTAGGGCTGAAGGAATTTACAATTTGTAACTTGTAACTGACATCCAATTGAAGCCAATTAAAGTATTACTTGTATAAAATATTAAAAAAAATATTAATATTAACTGAAATGGTTTCTAAATATAATGACATACAAATAACGTTTTCTTTTGCTTAAAGATTGATTAGCCAATTTACTATAAGTTTCAGATGCTCGGAATCTACTTAAATATTATCTTCTGTATAGAAAATTCCCATCTGATTTTAATAGTATTAACTATTGCAGTAGTGGTAACAAAGTTTTCATATTTTTTCTCTGTACAGCAATAATTTGTTTACGCTCTAATGGCCCGGCCACTTGGAATGGCTCTTAAAGCCCCACAAAAACGACGGCTGAGTGTAAAGTGAGCTGAAAAACAATTAAGTCAGCTGAGAAGCCCACCGACCCAGTCCCACAATCCGGCGACCTGTCGACCCACCAGCCCTGCACATTAACATCAAATTAGTTCGTGGATTAACACGTTTTTCACATGCCGGTGGCGAAAGGGAGGGAGCAACGGGAACTTCAGGAACCCAAGCTCCATTACGCATACGACACGATGCCGGGCGGGGAGGCCTTTAGTTCTTTAGTTTGCCCCCCGTGTGCAGCGAGCCGTGTGAAAAGGCTTACTACACTAATTATACTCATGGCTAGCCTTTATTTTCGGGGACATGGCTAAAAATACTTTAAAGTTTATTATTAACAAATGAGACTATATTAAAAGCTGTTGGCCCTTATCATGCGGCACTGAGGACTGAACAGATTGAGCGAGCATAACGAGCTACACAGCTTCATTACTTCCAATAGAAATCTATAACTTTAAACAAAGTTATTTTATATTTAAGAAGCAGAGATAACAGTAATACAGTTGTAAGCCGCTCTCATAAAACAGTGTTCGAACGAAATGCTTCAGATCCATCATTATTTCCAGCCCCACTGTAGGTATATATATTTAAATAAAGTTTTTTGTTCGACCTGGCAAACTTTGCAGCTACAAAATAGGCTTCATTGCTCTTTTGTCATGCCCGGCAGAAGCTGGCAACATATATAGTCGTATATCTTGGAGCTAAAATCAGTGGCACAATGAGCATATTGTGTGGCTAAAAAATTTAATGCTTACGTGCCTGAAATATTTGCCGAGGCACAAAGGATGCGATTGCAATGTATGAAAGGGATATGTGAGGCGCATCGACTCTTCGGGCAGAGTTCATAAATAAAGCGTCCGAAAATCTCGACTTTTGGCTTGGTTTAAAATAAAAGTTTCTTGCCGTCGCCGGAAAAAGAGTGGAGAAATTGCTTTCGAAAATGCAGCGCTATAAAGAAAATCGTTTACTGATTTACTCGCTCTGCTGTTATGTGGGAAAAGGGGCAACTGGGCAGGGGAAGTGCTGCAACTAATAAAAGTTTTTGCTCTTCGACGGCGCGTTCGGTGGTGTGCCACGCCCACCAACACACTCTCGCTTCCTGGCCATCGGTTGAAATGTTTGCTGTTGTGGCTTTTCAGCAATTTCGACGCACGTCCAGGGGGGCACAACACAAAAAGAAGAGTTCAATCCGCCCTGCACTTTAATAATGAGATTTATATTGAACAAAATTGATTGCCTCCAAGGGAGCCAATAAATGGACCAATAAACATCTCATTGATCAGGTTCTCCTCGAGCCAACTATTTTAGTGTCATCATAAACCTAGTGAATTGGGGAGAGGATGCGTGGAGGGCCTGAAACACTCCTAATATCTTTCAAGTTCACAACGTTAAATCGAAATGTACTCACATATTTATCAAGGGGATAAACATTAAAAAACAATAATATATATTCCTTTCTAGGCTTGGAAATAAATGTAGCACGAATAGAAACTAAACTCACTTAAACTATTTAAAATTTTTAATTTATAAGCTATACATTTTTTGCTCCGCTCTTCTCAGCTGAGTTATATGTTAATCTAGATTTGCGATTTGACATTTTCAGCATGCACATTTTACACGACTATTCCACCGTTTATATACATCTATAATAAAGGCGACACCTAGCGGTAAAATGAAAGACGAACTGCTTGACGTCGATATGCACTGCTTTCAAGTAACGGTCCAAATCAAGATACTGATTTCTTTTTAAACGGATGTACATATGTACATACATTTAAATAGGAATTTTTTATAAATTAATAAAACTAAAATAAAAAAACTTAGCTCAATTTATTAAAAGTTATTAATTAAAATGTTAAGTTATCGTTGTCCTTATACATCTATGTTCATTGTAATTAAGTTCTATGCTTCCTACGTTATTAAATTAAATATTTGCTATATCAACAAAGCATAAACAAAAAACAGCCACTTACATACACAGTTCGGTTTTCCACCTTTTCGTGATTTCCTGATTTATTGACTATGCTGGTTAAAGCTTATTTATTAGTTTGCTAATACTTGCAACTGAGAAATAAATCTAAACCAACAAGGCGTACTGTTGGAAAAACAACTCCTTTCGGCAGTATCATTTCCTGTTTTGGGCTACAACCTGCTGACCAGGCCGAAACCAGAGCGCAAAGAAACGCAATTAAACTGGCTAAGTAACATCCAGTACTCAGAACACCGCTGTGAAAAGCACTCAAGAAAGCCAGCCAGCCAGCGGAAGTGACATTTTGCCATTTTGCACATATTCAATTAGGTGGACTTGCTGGCGAGATAAATTGATTAATTTGCCTGTGCAAATCAAACAATCGCACGAGATCCAGCGTATAAATACAACAAGAACTCTGCATTCTAGAACCAGTTTCCAGCAAACAAACGTGTTGCCAAGTACTTGGCGAGTAATCCAAAGAGCCCACACCTTTGCTGCCAAACAATCAACTACCGGTAAGTTTCGAGTACCGTTCCTACGTCACTGGCCCGAAAAATCTTAAGCCTGTCTCGAAAGTGTCACGCCCACAAATCGCTGCTTATATGACGTATACGCCGCATGGACTTAACTCATTACTCATACGTTGGCGCGTGTTGCCAATTAGTTAGGAAACATACAATTTGTGGCGCATAAAATTAACATAACTACAAAATTTCCCACGATATGGTTGACTTTTTTGTTTGTTCATTTTTCATATTTTATTTAGTGAGATTCGCTGGAATATATTTATATCGAAACCAGTTGGCAGCGTGTCCGGTTGGAGGCAGGACAAAAGAATTCTTATTTTATTTACATTTTACTGGGGCGAAACGTATTGTTGTGGCGGCATCTGGTCTTGGATCCGTTCTACGCTTTACATTTTAACCATATTTTTACTGCATTTACAGCGCCATTAATTAATGGGCTCGCCAGTCGCATACGATTTGCATTCATTACGATTTCAGTTCGATTCGGCTGTGTCCGTTCGCTTGACACTTCCTGATACTATAGCAGTTTTTCAAAAAGAGCTTTTCGCCGTTGCTACTTTCTTTCCCAAGTCCGGTGAATTTTTTAATGTGCTCTTGAAAATCGGGGAAATTTTTTGTAAAGTAATGTTTCTTGGGGATTTGCCATTGTGGATATTGTTTTGTGATTTTCCTAACTAATCCTTATGAAATATTTTGTTTGGGTGCTTTACGGACTAATTTTGAAATCATAAATTTACCCTTTACAAAAATTCTAACAAAATCCTAATTAAATAAACAATTTTTTTTGTCGTGTATTAGATCATATTTGATATATCATTAATTATTTAAATAAATATCTACAGCTCATTTATTCATCGCCCATTTAAAAGTGTCATAAAATCTGTTCAGATAATTATGCAAATTAAACAAACTCTTTTCTGAGGAGAACACACTGTAAATGTGCGTAAATTTGCGTATTGCCCGCTACTTTGCATACGCTTACAAAATAAAATGGATATTTGATTGGGCTCGAATCGATTTCGATTGGCTCAAAGACCTGACGTATTTTAGCGCCACTGGGGCTGGCTTGTCGTGTCGACTTGTCTCGCATCTGCGACCGGCTTCAATAGTTGCTTTTTTATTTTTTGCTGCCGTATCGGGCTTCTTTACTCTGTTAAGCTTTCGCATCTGCGTTTGGGCCGAGAGCATATGTATATAAAATAAGAAGACAAACGAGCGATAATAATTATTTCCAATCCGCTCTAGACTGACAACGGTCGCAAGCTAGTCAGCTCCCCAAACAAATCCGTTGGAATCCAAGTACCAATACCATCATCATGAACTGCAAGCCCTTGATTTTGTGCACCTTTGTGGCAGTTGCAATGTGCCTGGTGCATTTTGGAAATGCATTGCCCGCCATAAGTCATTATACGCATAAGAGATTTGGTAAGCTATATAAATTATCTACCTTTTTTTTATGCTCTTTAACTAAACTACCTTTTCTGTTTTATGTTTCCTTGCAGACTCCATGGGTGGCATTGATTTCATTCAGGTGGGTTAGCAATTTAAGTTTTTGTGATTTTAAACAATAAATATTTAACTTAGATCATTTGATCATTATTAAAATTATGCCAAAATGTACTTGCCTTTCAGGAGTAGTAATACTTCCACTTGAAGTAATTTGAAGTAATTTGTAATTTGATCCTGAGATTTAAATATTAGTTTCCTTAAAAATTCCACAAATTATATTAACAAAATTGTTTATTTCTTATCTTATTTCTTATCCAGGTGTGCCTTAATAACTGCGTCCAGTGCAAGACCATGCTGGGAGATTACTTCCAGGGACAGACCTGTGCCCTTTCCTGCCTCAAGTTCAAGGGCAAAGCCATCCCGGACTGCGAGGATATAGCCTCTATAGCCCCGTTTCTGAATGCGCTCGAGTGAAGCGATAAGAGGCGCCTCTTGTGCGATGTGCGGTGTGTGTGGTGGTGTGTGCTTTTATGGCCTGTGACTCAGGTGTGGATTTGGGTCAATGTGATGCTCAACACGATGCTCAAGTCTTGGCGATCTTGGCTGCTGATGTCGACCACAACGATGATGAAATTACTTTTGCTAAACAACTGACTTTCCAGCGCGAAACCAAAGAGTTCCTATTAACTTGTAATTGTGTAGTGAATAAACAAATACCAAGAAAAATGTGTGCTGTTACTAAAGTTGTCTTTGAGCATGAAGTGGGTGTTAGTTAAATCTTTTAATGGATTGAATTGATTAACAAAAAGTTGATCTGTGTTCATCTTATCTTACTTACCATTATCGACTAGAAAAATTAAGCCATATTGATTTTAAATTTTATTTAAAAAATACTTGCATATACAAAAACTTACATCGAGATATATTTTTAAAATTATTTATGTTTTCTTTTTCTGATTGCTTCGATATGCTTTAACTTAAACGCTCTATTTCTGCTATTTAATATTAATATATACAGAATGTATGGTTCATGCACGGAAATGCTGGAAAGAGCTCTGAAGAAATGGCAGTGTCAAAACTACTGACTCGCTATGGAAATGAGGATGGTGAGCAAAGACTAGTTGAGGGACTAAGCAGTAAGAAAAGTGAGTGAAACGATTTTGAACTATAGAAGACAGATGGTACAGGATATGGAGTCAAACAAAATGAATCGAGATTGTAAAACAAATCGTGAGAAACACAAATGGCATTTACTTCCTAAAGTTCAGCAGCGTGTCGGGAATTTCATTGATGTAGTTCTAAAAAGCATATTATAAGGTGTGTTAATATATGTTCTATAAGTTGATTCATCGATTGTTAACTTACATAGAGAGAGGGATCTACGCCATGACCGCCAAAGTCCGCCCATTTGGTCAGATCAATTGATGGTATAATACCGCTCTTGCAGGGCACTCGTGGGTTGCTAAAAAGTATTCAAAAATATATATAATTTATCATCAAAATTTGTTAAGGCAATGTACACTTACATTTCATGATCCGGTAAGACCATGGGGTAGATCTGCACAGTATCAATCAAGTCGGTGTTGTCGCAGATCAATCGGGATAGCTTCGCCTTGCGAATCTCCTGCAGTTGCTCGGGCGAAAATGATGAGGGCTGGTTGGGCAGTTCATACCAGAAGCGATCCCCACGACGCAGGTAACTCATCTGGGTGGCGATAACACAGGCAAAAGTCGGTCCCAACATGGAACCGGGAAGTGATTTTTCAGAGACGCCACCAGACCAGAGATCGATATCAGCAGGGTGACTAAAAAATATTAGATTAATATAACAATCCAAAGGAATCCCTTCTAAAACCTACTCAAATATGCTGCCATATCGCAGAACAGTCTCGTTGGGCATGGATCCGTACATCTCATCCCAGGTGTTTGAGGTGGGCAGACCGCAGAATTTCCGGAACTCCATGTAACCGGGAATACCAAACTCCCGACCGCGCTGCATATTAAAGGACACCAGATCCATTCCAAAGCGGGCTCCCTCCTTCTTGAACAGATGATTGGTGACCTCCTGGGTTATCGAGTCGTCCATAGCCTGGGCCACTTGGTTCATCAGACCCATGAAGTACTCATCCAGCACTCCAGCACGGTACAGATCATAGGGTCTCCTGATCAAGTCCGACAGACGTTTTGAGGCAATAAACTTGTGGGCCTTGGACCAGCGTTCCACGGCAGTTGGCAACAGGGAGTGGCCAAATCGGAAGGCAGCTCCGGCAAATGAGTCAATGATGCCGGGATTCACTGTTGAGTCGTAACCATCCCAGTAGCCATCTTTCTGGAGCACCAAACCGAACTTCTCCATCACTTCCTTGCCCAGCAGAATGGGCAGAAATTCGTTGAAAGTGACATGCTGAACTATGGCGATATTGATGCGTCTAGCCTCCTGGAACAGTGTCTCATCATCCCAGTGCTTGTTGATCTGCGCCAGTCCAGTGGCCAGTCGATTGTGTTCCCGCGCCATCAAGGTGTGCATGCAGGTGAGTACCAGTTGCTCATTCACGCGAATCTCGCCGCCCTCGAAACAGTACATGCTCTTGTTGGGACGCGTGCATCCCTCGTCGGGGATATCCAGCTTCAGGGGCAGCAGATCCTTCAGACCGTACTCCTGGAACACGGGATTCATGCGCATCAGGCCTCCGTAGCCTGTTCTCAGCTTGCGGGCAAATGACTCCTTCACTCCGTAAACAGTGTTGGCATCGATTACACCAGTCAAGGTGTTGAACTGCTGACGGGAGCCTAATAAAAAGAGATGAAAGCATTTAAGTACCATGCAATTTATATAACTAATAGGCAAACATATTTTATTATAAATAAACATTTATTTTAAGCTCACCTAATTTGCAGCCTGGACGGGGAGAGGGGAATCCGCGCACGAAGTCAATGCACTTGACATTAAACAGACGATAGAAGTAATCGTCATCGGGAATGCGAATCTCGTTGCAGTACGGATGCTTCAGATGCAGTGGTCGCTTGCAGCACTCCTCGGGATCGTTACGGTTAATGGGATCTGAAACCGAATTATATCAAATGATTCTATTAGGATTTCTAAAAAAAACAAATTTTACTTCCAATTCAAGACAGACTGTTTTTTTTACATTGAAATGCAGCAGCAATGTTGAACAATTTTATACTACAATTTTTCTTGCCAACGGTATTATTATTTAACTTACCCAACGGCGTTCCCGTCAGCGTGAAGTCGTGATCCATGAACTGACCCCAGGCGATGACCATAACGGTGCCCGCGTGATCGTGGAAACCGTCGTCGGGATGCATGGTGCGTGAAACCACTCGAGAGAAGGGCAAATCCCGACCAGTCACCGAAATTCTGGGAGCATTGATTCCGTCCGAGTAAAGTGGACCGATCAGGCGCTGGAACGGAGCATTAGCTGCCCCCCAAGTCGGGTGCTCGATGTTGTTGCAAAGGCCATCGAATCGCCGGTATTTTCCAGGGCGACACTCAACTCCGGCGAAGAAGGGTGGACACACCTCACGGATCAGTGTCTTCGAGGTATCAATCGTAGGTAATCCTTTTTCGATTTCTTCATACGATAAGCCATATCTGAAAACATAATTACGTATGGAATTTAGCCGACACTTCATCTAAGCGCAACGGCGGATATCGCCAGACTTGGCTCTTTCCTGCCGCCAACTTTTCGGGCAATAGATAATCACGTTTACACACACAAAAGTAGCACCTCGTTGAACTTGCAGTTGTAAAAATAATGAGGCAATAAAGATTTTATAATAATAATAAATCAACTAAGTGCACACTTTGTCAAAATAAACTCAAATTGGCAATATAAAATAATTATAATCAAGAACGAAGTCGTGTTGTAAGTCCCTATCTAATTATCTTAACTGATACTTCTTTTTGCCAGTGTACTCTTCAGATTTTTATTGGAAAATTGCAAAATTATCGTATTAGCCTAGTTAGTATCGCAATTAACGCGCTTTAGTTCGTCGACAGATATTGATGTCGATGCCTGCCGTTGACAGGCTTATATACTTTTCAATTGGTTTCCAATACAATTTTTTATTAGCGTCTGAGACTTCAGTGCTGGCAAAAACTGGTATTTGTTGGCTGAGGAAGTTGTGTGTGCCGGCACATAAATCGCCAAAGGGACCGACATTAACTCTTCCTCGATGCATGAGAAAGCGAGAAAAGCCAAAGGGAAACTGCGTCCGGCTGGCCATTGTGTGAGGATGGGAAGTGGAAAACTGTGAAGCTTCACAGTCAATTGGGTCGGCAATTTACTCGCCGAGGTTGTAGGGTTGCAGCACGTGAAAGTACCAGACAGTACCAGAAAAATGCAAAAGGGAGATCTTGAAATGCGATGTCTTTCAATCGTCCATCATTGATTTACATGACCCGTTCGCTGATTTAAGTCGTCTCATTGTCTTCATAGAATGCCATAAAGCCAGGCGGCTGCTGGATTGGCCGTTTACAACATGTTATTAACCATAATCAAGAGATTATACAACGGCAATTCAGATGCTGCAGGTGCAACAGATGAAGAAGCTGCCCCCCCTCTGGTCCGAAAATCCGCCTAGACGTCGGGCTGAGTGAAAGTCGCACATGGGGAGGTGATGAGCTGAGCAGAGCTTAGGACACACAGACGCGGCGAGACTCCCAATTTGTGGCCAACTGACTCGACAACCCGCTTACCCAGATCCCACTCCCCAAAAAGCACACAAAAAATAAAAACTAAATTGCCCATAAAATGGTAATCGCAGATATACTAGCATTTACGATGTAACAAAGATAAGAAAGATACTAGTGGGAATACTTTGAATGAAAAATTAAAACAGAAAATGTTTCTTAAGTTGTGGTAATTTAGTGGCAATTATAGTATGGAACCAAACGAAGTATAACACTTTAATGCGATCTTATTAACTGAGATATAGTTAGCATTTAGCATACACTGCCGAGCCTTTGGATCGATAACACTAAATCTTTAAATGTCTGGATTAAGTTAAAAAAATATTTTTTATCAACTGAATTTGTTTGTATACATTTCCCCCTGTGCAGCGGTCGAATCCGCTGCAGGGGCCAATAGTTGGCCAACGGATCGCATGGCAGAAAAAGGAAAAACCAAACTGGAAATGCAGTGTGGCATCTTCCGCAGCTTCTTTTCGAGGGGCAAGACAGTCACGCGCACTCTCACTGGCTTACTGGCTCACTATTCACTACTCACTACTCACTACTCGCTGCTTACTGCTCACTGGCTGTTTGCAAAGCGGTCCATTGCATAATCGCCGTTTGTTTACATCTGCGATGCGAGCTCCGCAAATAGCTGCAGATACTTTTTGTTTGGCAAAAATGCGGTTGCGCCAGTTGGGAAGAAGGCTTCGACGAGCTCTCGAATGCACTTCTTCGGCTGTCAGCCACTGGCCATCAGTCAAAAAACGGCAGACAATTAGCATTTGCATGCGCCGAACTTTCAAAAAGAACTGTCGCACACACAGAAAAATCTTTTAAATCAAAAGAAATCTATGCAATTTGGTGGAAATGTTTATGTGAATGGAGTGGGTCATTACGTTTTCAGAAAATTTAACTAATTTATATTTCACATTCAGAGCTTAATAAAAATAATTGAAGACAGTCTAAAATTTTTGGTTCACTGAAATGCTAGCAAAAAATGCTACTATTTTGTTTTGTGTGCTGACGAATTCGAGTTTAGGTTCCGATTCGTGGCGAGCATAGAACCTTGGAGGCAAGAAAAGACTCATGAATATTTGACGACTGCAGGGGGTCGTTTCGGTGGTTCAGTGGTGCAATTATTGGTGGAGCAGTGGATCAGTGGTGCAGTGGTGCGGTGGTGCACGACTTAACTGCCTTGTCATGCGTTATTTGGCAATCGTTATTAGCGCCGAGGGAGATGGAGATCGTGGGCGTGCCAGGGCAACTTTCAAATGCGTTTAGCGCTGAGTACTTACGTTCGGGCCAATTGAATGGAAATGTCGAGCAGCAGCTCGCCCACGGTGGCCAGTTCCTCCGGCTTCCAGTCAGATTTCGGTTGGGCCACATCTGCAATAAACGCATGTGTGCATTATAATCGGAAATTAAGGCCTACCATCAAAATTCCACAAGTCAAATCTCAGGAAAGTGTGGCTTAAAAGCCGCAAGTTTAAGTTCCAGTATGAATCGTTTTAAATAGGTAAGTACTTTTACAAATATTTTTAATTGAAAATTCATTTTAAATCAATATGAAAAAAAAATTAACATATATTTTAAACTTGATTCTCTTAAGGAAGGCTTTACTGTATTGAATTTAGGATTAACTCACGAATACGCTTGCGTGCATCCAAGTAGGCCGCATTGATGGCATCGTAGGTGATGCAAGTGCCCGGTCCATTGTTGTACGGGTTTCTGCAAGTAAATTGAAGAGAAAGTGATTTAGATTGGCAATAACAGGCAATTTGTCGCTTATCACATGCTAACCACACAACCCACATCCAGTCCTTCTGGGAAGCCTGCGCACTGACAGATAATAAAATTATTGCCAGGCCAGTGCGTTAAAAAGAAAGCCGCGTTGGAAGGAAACAGCCAAGTTCTTTATTCAGTTCACCATTTAACTTGGCCAAAGTAACATCGTCAGGATGAAGGAAGGAAAATTGGAGCAAACGCGCAGTAAACTAGAGCAAATACTTAATATCCATAAGCCAACTTATTTGGATAGTACTTTTCAAGAGCTTCTTCCCAATTTTTGCAAAGAATCTCTATTCAGCGAAAAATGGGTTAAGTGGATCAAAATTGTTTTGCTAGGAATTCTCATTTTATTGGGACTAAAATACTACTATGAGGAAATGCAGGGAAAGGTATGAAAATTATAAGTTGGACAAAATTTATTGAAGAACAACTAATATTTTATTTTCTTTGAGTTTTTTTAGAATTGCGCTCTATCTTTGCCTCGCAACTTGCGTTACGCCTTCCGACCGCCTGAAAATTGTAATTTCTGTGCAAATATTAAAAATGTGCCGCGACTTAAAAATATTAGCCCCCAGGAGTTTGAGAAAAAATTCGCCTACAGTGCAGCGCCAGTTATCATTAGTGATGCCACTAAGAATTGGACAGCAATTTCGGTTAACTATCTATGAAGTCTTATAAAATCGCCTTTAATTAACAGTATATGCATATTGCAGTTATTTAACTACTGGTATTTTCGCGATGTTTATACCAAGGCCAAGCAAAAGCAGCACATAAGGGAATGCCAGTTCCTGCCGTATAAAACCGGATTTTTGGATATCTATGACGCTTTGGATATGCCCGAGGATCGGGTGGAGCTAAAACCAGGCGAACAGCCCTGGTACTTCGGCTGGAGCAACTGCCATGCGGAAACCGCTGAGGAATTCCGCAGGCACTATGGGAGACCATATTTTCTGCCCGAAGGCTCGGAAAACAATGCAGTTGATTGGTTTTTCATTGGCTCATCTGGCTTGGGGGCCCAAATGCATGTAAGTTTCGCATATTACTCTTTAGGTACTCTTTAGATACAATTTATATTTTTTATATTTTTCTAAATTCTGGCTAATGAACGCCATTTCACAACGGCTCATATATTATACACATTTAAATACGTAGACAACAATAGTGAACTGTTTTATATTCTAAGGCACACTGATTTATGACAAAAGAATGCTAGTGCAGTATAGTCATAATAAAAAAGACTTATTCTCCTTCAAATGAAATATACAAAAGATTTTTATGTACTTCCCAAGACTTTTATTTCAAAACACCACTTATGAAATGTTATTTTACATAAATGTAGAAGTGTAATAACCTCTTTGCTGATGTATGTCAAATTTGTCTTGCAGATCGACAACGTGAGACTGCCATCGTGGCAGGCTCAGCTGGCGGGCAGCAAGCGATGGCTACTGGTTCCACCTCCCGAGTGCTACCTGCAGTGCCGGAGATTCGACGTGGTGGTCCAGCAGGGCGACATAAGTGAGAAGCCACTCGAAATGGCGCTTAAAGTGCACCCACTACTAATAAGCATATTTCCAGTTGTGTTGGACACGAACAAATGGTACCACCAGACCTTTGTGCAGCCGGGAGCCATCAGCCTGACCATTGGAGCTGAATACGACTAGAGTTAACCGGCTTCATGCGGTTTTTCCTCGTGACAGGAAACGGCTGTCCCAAACATCTCCATTCGGATTCGGACACAAATATGGCCAACTGTTACTGTTACAGTAACAAACTTAACTTTAACATTGCCATATTACTCTGCTTTAGCCAGCCGGTTTGTTAATTAAACTCCAAAAACACGCAAATTTCTTATGTCGAACAGCTGCGTCTCAGCAGTTTGGGAAAATCTAACCAAATTGGGGGGCCACTGCCACTTCCTCGAACGGTGCGACATGTAAAACGCGTGTCAGGCGACAACGATGCGTGTTAACAATGCGTAAGTATTAAGTAATTACAACAACAGCTGGAGCAACTGCAGCAGCAGCAGCGTATTCAGAAAATCTACCCACAAAATCCGCAGCAGCATTGCGAGCTCACGCAACCCAAAACCATTTCGGCTAAAAGCAACATTTTTCATGAACTTGCAGACATTTTACCCTCTCACTGGGTAATTTTCCTCCGCTTTTCAGTTTCCTTTTAAAGTTTGTGTGGGCTTAGAAACAGGAATCTAGGCACTAATAGGATTAAATTTTGTTTCTGCTGATACATTCTGATCTGAAGCAAATTAGATGCGAGAAAAAAATATTAGATAGCTGATCTACGGAGTTTTTTTTTTTCAAATAAATCATACTTGGTGCAGGATACAAAAATATAACATTTCAAATTAGAATAGATTTTATTTATTTTGGCAGGGCATCTAGCTATCGCCTTGCGTAAGTAGCAACTTTCGTGCATATTTCTTGGGCAAATTTGTCAAATTGAAATCGAAAATGGCCATGTCTGGCACTTAACTGGTGTGCCTGTTAATTTTGTACCAAAAATCCAGTCGAGAGCACTCTCGCACAAAATTTACGAGACCCGGTTAAGTTCAATGTGCGCATAGCCAGAGTTTTGGGCCAACTAGAAAGTGGCTCGCATGCGACACGCACTGCGTCTCTTGCTGCAAGCCACTTTGGGGCCAGTCCACTCCTTTCGATGCGGCTCGTCCCGCCCCAGACACGGACTTGTACTTGTTATCCTGATTGTAAAGTAAAAACTAATGTTATGAGTCCCGGGCTGGGGATCGCAGGTGCGCTGAGAGCCCCGAAACGCCAACACTTCCTGATCGGTATTGAGTTGCAGCGGTCTGGTACACGCGGCGTATGCGTAATATTGTGAATAATTGCAAAAGCGTGTCGTAAACTCGCAGTGAAAAATATTCAAATATCATTTATCTATGCGGCCTTTTACAAACTTTTTTTTCGGTTATATTTCTTTAGAGACTCTGGGGAGCTACTTCGCTTACGCAGACAGTGATGCAGAAAACAGATGCAGATGCAGATACAGATACAATTGCAGACTTTTAGCAGACGGAGCAGAGGCCGCAACGAAAGTGGCCCCTGGCAAAACCTGTATTTAACTTTTAAGTAGGTTGCTGCGACCAATTTTGTTTCTCCTTTTTGCTTGCATTTTTCCCAGCTGACTCTGGTCAGCCAGGTTCAATAGCCAGGCCAAAGTCAGCGATAACGACTTGGCCCGATTGACCCCAAAAATTAGCTTCGCTTCGCGGTGACCCCCAGCACTCAAAGACAATTGACAATTGAACAATTTGCAATCTCAATCTGGATCGTGTGACATTTAAACTAAGTGTGTATGTATATCTATCTGATGTCATAAGTGCTGCACTGTAAAAAGTCATAGCCCATTAGGATCTTCAGTTATAAGCATAATCTTCAGAAATTATAGCAACGTGGTCACTGTTTATATCTTTTTTTTCTGTGCAGACTGAAGTTCAGTTCGGAAGGCTCTATGTGTTGGCGTCGTTTCAAAGTCACTTTTCGAAATCATCTCGATACAAAAGTTTGCCATCAATGGCTGCTGCAGCCCCACGGCAGCTCAGGTGTTTTTATTTTATTTAGGTATTTTTCTTTTATTTTTCCTTTGGCATCTGCAAGTGTTGCAATGCCATTTGTTTTGGGTTGCCGCTGTTGCCTTGCTATTTTTGTTTGCGGCTTTTTGTCGTGCGGTTTTGATTTTTTTCGTTTACTAATAAATCGCGCCGGTCTGTCAGGTGACTTCATGATGCGTTCGTCTGCATCGCATGACTCTGAAAAGCCAAAAAGGCTGTCGTCGCCAATTCGAGGCCAGAAACCATTTGCTGATTGCCATTAACGAGCCGACGTGACAGCGAGTGAAACATAAGAAGCCATCATCACACCTGAGAACCCATTTTCCGAGCCATATGTTATTTCCACTACTGTGCTTTTCTACACCCTCTGTGGAGTACTGCCGGAACATATATTATCTTTGAAGTGCAGGCCGGTACCATAAGATTTCTGCTTATACTTTTCCTAATTAGAGTGTCAACTGTGAAACTGAGGAGGACTAATCAAGTCAGGTCCTGGTGCCCGAAAAGAATAGAAATTTATTTATAGGAAAAGCGAAGAAAGTTTCTTGAAAAATCATATAGGAGTTCATGAAATTCGCATGCGATGAAGACGTCGGCTGTCAGGAGTTACTACTAACTTAGTTACCCGCGTTCAGCAACAGATGCAATCAGTTCGCTCAGCAGGCCTCCGACCAAGAAATATATATATTTGCTGGGATAGTATGGGAATATTTATCCCTAGGCAGTGCAACTTGCAGACGTCAACGTCAAAAGCTGGTTGCCGAATGATTGCCACTGCTGTTTGTGCTACTAATGATTGGCTCAAAGCTCGTGTGTTGTGTTGTCGTAGGTGTATAGCCATGTTTCCACCGCTCAAACAAGCTGAAACCAAGATTTATGGGTGTCAGTCGGGCAGTTGTACACTTCGAACAAATTGCCACAAAATGAGGGAGTAATATAGATTTCCAAGATGTAATTCAACTTTTCAGGCATCTCTACTTACTGCCACTTAAATGTTATGTAGTATGTTTTTAAGGATTATACGGATTGGTCTGTAATTATGACTTCAGTTTTTCAGTTTTTTATACTCTGCAAAACATTTTGGTGTCAACGTTCAAATATTTGAGCCTCAAACATAACCCAGAATGCCACCAAGCCACTTTTTCTGCCACAGCAGACATGGCACACAGTTTCTATTTGTACTCACAAAGTGCCGCGGAATAGATTCACATTGTAGTCGTAGACGGAGGAGCGACCGGGTCCGGCCAACAGAAGTGCACAGTCGGATCCGTGGGCCGTCTGGAGTTGCTCACCAAACTGATGGTACTGCGCATGCGCCACCGTCGCCAGTGACAGTAGAAGTATTCTGCAAAGATACGTAGGCAAAGTAGGTAAATTAACACGTTATGCTGGCAAACAAGCGGGAAAACAGTCACGCCCCTTTGACAAATGGCAACACGCCTGCGGCCAGAGGCATTAATCAGTCACTCGGCTACTAGGAAAAGTAAGACATAAGCACTGAGAGAAAAGTCAGCCACCTTACCAATTTGAAAATATTTATTTGCTAATTTTAAGATATTTATAATGAGGTGTTATTGGCATTTTCGTTATGATAAAACTCCGTTGATATAATAGTATAGTATATTATATGGAATCACAGATTTAATAGCATACTTTTAGTTAATATATTCAAGTGACAACCACAAAAAAAGTCGGTATCTATAGAATCAATTTTAATCAATAGTATGCACATTCTTATATGCAAATTCAACTGTAAGTGGCAGCTGTCGGTCGATCGGCTGTCGACGGAGCCCATGTGCCCATATCCCCGGTTGCATGTTGCTTTTTGGGCTCCCCATTGTTTCGGGCGTTTCTTTATCTGCCGGCAAAAAGGGGCGGCTGGGGAATTCGACATCTGACAACTGGCAACCTTGCTTTTATTTCGCGGCTTTAAGGCGATCTGATTTATGACTTGCAGCGCGTGTTAATCGCTTGTTAGCTTTTGTCGCCGCACACAAAGCGAAAGCCAAAAACAAAAAACCTTATATTTTCGGGCAATTGTTAACGGCTTTTGATAAGTATTGATATTGATTGCCATTGTTGCTGCCGCCTCCGGCTAACAGTGAAAGTTAGGTGTAGGCATGCCATGCCCCTTTTCTTATATAATCGAAAACAAGGTTCACCTCAAATACCCTTTAACATATTGGCATCGAAATAACTGGATTTAATTGATATTTTGAAAACAATTGATTACTTTGCTTATTGCGATCACATTAAGTAACTCGTTCAACCACGGAGTTTAGAATTAATTGAGTGATGCTCGATAAAGATTGTGAAATGTTTTAAGTAAGCCGCAGATAGAATTTCTGTAGCAAATGCAGTAAATATGGACACATGCATATATTTAATGCGAGTTATTGGCGGAGTTTTTGAAATAAATACTAGATGGATTTTCAATAATTCCCAATGTTTTGTTAATTTTTCTTAGCAAGTTAATATTTTCGTCAATAAGATAAGTACTATAAAATGGCGAAATTATGACTTTGCACTCGACAGTAAATAGTGAAAGTATTTTGCTATCCACTTGCTATCAAGGGTTTCATTAAAATGAAGGGCACAGAGTTTCCCGGCCATCGGTGCTGCTTATATAATCGCCAAGGGAAACAATAACGCACTTAAGTCCTTTCACTTTTTGCTTGACAGTTTGGTCTTTCTTTTCGCTGACCACGTCAAGTGGGATACCTTTTAAGTGTATCACATTACTTGGGTTTACTGAACTCAGCTCCCCTGGGTGCATTTTTATTATAGTAAAATAAACATCTGTTTTTTAGATAATAGCTCAAAATTTAAATTCTCGCTTATAAAAAGGTTACTCTGTAAGTTTTAAAATCATTCGAAAAACTAGAACTTATTGCGTACAACATGAAGTTTGTGGCTGCTCTGTTGGTCATATCCTTGGGAATCCTGGTCTTGGCTGAGGCCGATCCAGGTGAGGAAAGGTGTCCTGGGGTTTGCACAAGGGAATATAGACCAGTGTGCGCCGAATGGCGTAGGGGTATTATACGTCCCATAGTCAGTCGATGCACCTTCTCCACTAAATGCGTTCTTAATAACCACAGATGCAGAACGAATCAAAGTAAGTCTATATTTTCTAAAATGTTAATAAATAATATACGAACTGTTCAAAACTTAACAATAGATTGGGTAATCGTCGATGAGAGACGAAAGTGCAGGCGTGAAACTCCGGATTGCGATGAGCTACGAAAATCGACCTAGAAATAAAATCTCTTGATGACATCTGTGCTTACAAGCTGCATATTTTCATTATCAGATTAAATATCTGTTTATCAGCTAATAAACTAAAGAAACTTCCACTTTTAAAATGCTGTCTCTGGTATTGTACGATCATTCGAAAAACATAACTTTTGATTCCACAACATTAAGTTGTCATTCAAATCAAAGTAAGTTCAATCGACTGGATTGTCATGAAAGACAGAAGACTCCTTTTTTTAGATCATAACTGTGATAGAGTGGGATGTTCGGCATAACATTGAAATCCCTTGACGACCTTTTTGCATGGAATAAACCTTAACTTGTCCGCTCATATTGCATTCGACTGTGATTAATCACATGCTCGATAAGTAAACAGAAGACTTGCTGACTCTTGGCCAATGTGCGGTCATAATTTGGGGTTTACGGCTAACTCGATTTGCAACTCTTTACGCTCCTCGCTTTAACTGAGTTAAATGAATATTAAATCTGGTTACCAGCGAGTTGCTTTCATTTCGGTTTTCGCACAAGAGTGAATTTGGTTCAAGGCTGCCCTAAAATACTTCGTGTTTATGATCGCTTTCGGAGTGCCTAGTTCATTAGCCATCATGACAGGGCAATTAGAATGCAAACAAAACGCACTCGCCCACACAAATGGCGTTTTCTTATTGGGCCGACATCGTGCCACGCCCGAACAAAAACGCGTGCCACAAGGGGGCAGTGGGCTTTTTGCAGATTTAATTGCCGGACCCCAGATGCAGATCAGAGTTGCAGGCCACTGCGTAAAGTCAATTAATTGTTGCTCGCCTTTGGGGCGACAGCTTTTGTGAAAGGCCAGCACGCAACGTCCTTCTGGCCAACCTGCCAACCGGGCAATATCCACACAACAGGTATGTATATATGCATATGTACGTATCTGCAATTTATGCACACTCGCATGCATATGCAATCTTTACACCTGCCCGCAAGAGTCAATTAATTTCGGTTCGTCGATGGCTGGCCAAACGACTTTTACATAAATCGCACCACTGGCTTATCTAAGGCACTTGGCCACACCACCACGTATCTTTCGGATGACACACATATGCCGGGAAATTTGACCGCCTTATCGAGGAATGCAAGTCCCAAGGTGCAAAAATTATGCAAGAAAGTAGAAAACAAATATTACAAATACCTAATTATTTATTAATGAATAAAATACAAGTCAAAATACTCACGAAAAGTGTGTATAGCGCGAACAAAGAACGGGCGCAGTTATCCAATTAAAGTCGCCATATAGGACGATCCCTGCCATATCTGTGCATATTTTAAAGCGCATCCAATAGTTGACATTTGCTAATAATATGTTTTTCCCCACATGCAGCGCTACGTTAATTGCCCGGTGCATTGTTAGACTTTGTATGTAAATGGCTCTGCCAATGGTATCTGATGGCACTTATGTCATCTTAAAGCTGGGAGCAGGGCCCAACTTTGAGCCCCCGAAAAGGGGCGTGGCAAGTGCATAGGACTTTTTGTTCAGATCTTCTTTGTTTGCAGCTTGCCACATCACTCGTATTGTTGAGCTTTGGCTCGTATGTAAATTGCCCCTTCTTAGCCAGTATTTGATGTCATGAAGATGTGTGGAAATGACTTTTGTAATGCACAGAGAAATTTATAATTTATCTGCGCTGCGTTTTCATTGAAAGTGATAGAGTATTGTGAAATGAAAATATGACAGAAGTCCGAAAATATCTTAAAGTTTATCTTCATGTTGATATGTGATGATAGTCGTTTTCGACGATGGTGTGGTGAGGTGGAAATATGAAAGCTAGCATACTGCAGCTTATAAATATTTTTAAAAATGTGTGGATAGCGTTTTTAACATGCTAATCGAAGTTTGTGGGAAGATCCCTGGTTTAACTTCACACCATTTAGCTCTGATGATATAGATGACATTGCGATAACCGAGTGGAATTTAATATGTGCATTTTAACTCAAACATATACTATTATTTACAATGTAGATTTTTGAGTACTTTTAATCTTTTTAAACATTGAATATATAATTTTGTAGAATATTGTTCTATCTATAAACAGTGTATACTTGAGCTTACCCCAACATCTACTTTTAAAATTTTTAGAGCACCAAGACTTTAACTCCAAACCGCTCATTAGAGATAATTTATCTTTTGACTTATTACAACCCATACACCAACCGCATTTAAATAGATCCAAGCTAAAGCCACTCGATGGCCACAAGCCCGAGTGCCGATAATTGACGATGTGCAAATATCGCGGTTGTGTACTATTGCACTTTTAGCCACTCTCTTAGCCCATGCTGAGTGGATCTCGTTTCTGGGCAAGATTGCTAATGCCAGAGCATGCTGCTTTAATTGTTGCACTTAGCTTTGCTCAACTCTGTGCTCTGGCCAATTGCTTAATTGATTCTGGCCAGACAGGTAGCGTTAATGTCCAATGTCTTCACATCCGCCTGGCATTTTGCAGGCAGCTGGACAAAAACTGTGCGAAACATATCGAATCGATGGGGCACACATGGCGCATACTTGATTAACGGCAGAGCAATTGCAACATGACGCACATTTATGTGGCATTAGTGTCGCCTCCTATATTTGATTGTACCATAAATTGGCAATGCAGATTCGATGGCACACAGTACAAGGAAAGATAAGCGGGCCATAGCTGCCTTAATTCGCTCCCTGACCCACAAAACGTTTGCGATCCTATCGCTGCGAGAAAATCTATTTGAGCTCGCGTAGCTACACGGAAAAAATTGTCATAAATTCCGAATCTATTACACAACTATTTCGAAGATTTGGTCTTATATTTGTAGAGTATACAGTTGGCTGAAATATATACGATTTTGCCAGTGTATATATTAAGTATATGTAAATTCAGCGTAAGGCATACTTTTTGTATTATTAGACCTACAATTTCCATTTTTCTGTGCACATTTTTTGGCATGTGAAGGGTTTTGATATATCACCCGAACGGCACGCAATCGCGATAGCATCGGACACGGCTAACGTGCAGTTTATGGACTGCATGGTCTCGAATAGAATGTAACCGAACTGCAGCTGGCCAGCGAGTCGAAAGACCAAATATATTCGGCTTTGATCGCCACATCAACTGACTGATAACCGAAGCCGGCAATCTGACTCTTTTAACAGCTTATTAATTGGGCGGCCGCCCCTTGCAGATTTATACCTGGCCAACTTGCGGCTAATTGCAAACAAATTGCAGTGGCTAAGCCACATCAGCTAGACGAAGTCAGCGACAAATTCAATGCCAGGCTTATTGACCGAAAACGAAAACACTCGATGCAAAACTGGCTGCAGCCTGCCATTGATTGTGCATTAATCAAATGAAAACAACTTTGGCGTCTGACATTAATTTTGCACGCAGAGAAAAATTTCACATAAATTAGATTAAAGTGCTGATTGACGTGTAATCAATTCAATATTGAAGACTTAAAAGCTACGTCCCTATCTTATATCATTAAAGCAAACGAAATAACCAAATAAATCTTGATAAGAGGCAGTATTTTTACACATTATATGTTTATAATTTTTCTCAGTAAACTATGCTGTGTGCGTTGGCTTTCGGCGAACAAGCCGACCGCCTTGACTTTCTTAGCCGAGTCTGAAGTGCACTTCACCGCGGCGTCTGAGCATCCTCAAAGCCAAATGACAGGGAGTTGCGAGTGGGCCACGTGAGCAGCAGACGCCTTTCACCTGCCCGGGTCCACCACCAGGTTGCCCGAAATAGCTGCAACAATTACCAAATTTTGTGCTCGTACTTCGGTTTAGTGCGCGGCCGGCTCAGGCATTCAATAGCTCGGCAATGCTTGGCAATTGGCACATCAGCTTGATCATCGTCATCATCATCAATTTGAGTGCGAATGTTGCAAGCTCAAAATATATACAAAAATAGGCAACCAAAAAATGGAAACCCATGAGCACTCCACTTGGCCTGCCTACAAATGAACCAAGTGAATATTCGGGTTTGGTTTTTTATTTGAACGTTGCGTTGCCCAGCATACCGACATGCAGCATACTTGTGCTTTATTTAAATAGTTTTCCGAAAAATATCCATGTGCACAGACACAAAATATGTAACTGGCGGTTGCATCTGTTACTGTTCAATTTGCACCGCTGCCTCACAGTTTTGCCGCCAGTTGCCACATAATTTCTGACGAGTGCACATACAAATCAAAGGCAGCACGCGATTTGGGTTACCAGGGCTCTCACGATCCCATTCGAGATCCAACCAGAGATCTGCTGCGAATTGCGTCGACAGCCCCTGCATTTCAATTAGCAATCTGCGGCGGGTTCTCTGATAAGCGGACAGCGCCGCCCCGATCGCAGTTTTTCACTTTCGGTTCTCACGCTGGTGGGCGGGTTAATTAAAAGGAGCACTGAGAAAAAATCAATGCTGGCTTTTCATAAAGTATATAAAATTATTTATAAATATTAACGACACTTTCTCTTTCCCTTGTCATAAAATATATTCCTTAAAATAATAAGAAACCCTTTTTCCATTTCGACACAGAACATAATAAATAGAAATCTTCGCTGTACACACAATGTACCATTTTGTCACACCCATTTGCTACACTTTCTCGACCTGTGAGTCGGCACATAAATAAATAAATAAACTATTTTCACCCGAACCACAGACCGAACTCGATCACCTTTTTGGGGGCCCAAAGATCGCGGAGAGGCACGTAGTTGTATCTTCAAATCAGTGTAAATAGGCGGCCCACCGCAGGCGTCCATTCATAAAGAGCAGCACGTTTGAGCACTCGTCCACTTAATCAAACCATCGCCACCATCCTCTTCACGATCCATGATCCCTGCTCGTTGGACTTTCTTTTGTTATAACATCAATCAGCAATGTTCGCGAAATCAAAGCAACATCAACAACAACGTGCAGGGCGCAAAAAATATCTAATTTACAAAAATATAGCGAAGATAGAAAACCCATTCAAGAGGTGATCGTTGCGGGCAGGCATGACGTGAATTCGGGGTTTGAAAGTGAAATGATTTTGAGTAATTTCCGTTAATGTAGCGCATTAATGGCGCATCATCAGCAACATCCGAAAAGAAGGCGATCTTCGAGTCAAAAGTGAATGTTGACCAGCGTTCACTTCAAGAAATCGAGCAGTTGCAAAATATTGTGTACCCCAACGATACACACATATATCCATCAATGTAAGGCCTCCAAATGATTTGTTTCAATGCTGCCACCGCTCTTCTCTGGGGCAAGGGATTGCATGAGCTGTGCGAGTAATTGTGGCAAACACATCAGACAGACATTTTGCCCAAATATGGGGAAAACAACGGCAATATGCTACCACAAGTCATGGCTTTTGCTGCCTCTTGTCTTGTGAACCTTGTAAGGCGGTTTATGTAACGAATCCAGCGCCAAACATATTGCCATTTGGCACAAACAAAGACCCAAAAACACTGAACGATATGGGCACGGTAAAATTTCTATAAATTGAAAACCCCACGTTGCATTTTTGGCATCTCGAACTATTTCTTTAATGACCTTAATGATAAGGTGAAACTTTTTTTTTCGTTCCGGGTCCTTTCAATGTCTCTAAGTGTTTCAACTCGCAGTTGGACACATTAGCTATAGAAACTAGAAAACCTTTTAATATGTTTTTTTATTTTTTGGCCAATCCCTGTTATTGAATTTTGTTTGCCGTTCAACATAGGGAAGCTTGACTGTGACAGACTTTGGCTTTGGCCCTCATTAATACGCACCACAATGCGACTCCTTATCGTTCGGTCCCGATCTCGACTTCGTTCGATTTGAGTTCGATTTCGATTGGGATCTTTGAATGCACTTCGCATGCCGCTTTCCAAATTGGCACCAACGCCCTGCCACGATTGTCTGATTTATATGCGAGCATGCAAATGGAGTGGCTGGAGTGCATTTTGCCGAGTCAAAAGGTGCCGGCAGCCTTGACACAAATTCACCCAGGAGAGCGACAATCAACGACGTCCGCCCCCCTTTTGTCCACCGCTCACCGCTCAGCACTCCTGTACCGCAATTATGTCTTCATTTTATAACAGTTTGCGCAGAGCTCGGGACCGGATTGGTGGCAAGTCACGAGGCAGATGTGGCCTGCGAGTCGGGAAAGCCAGGAAATCAACAGGTTGCTCCGTTTCTGGTCTTCTACATTTAAGGAGAAAGTAAATCGCTGCCTGATCGATTTCAGCTGGCAACTGGTTGGACGTGAAGTTCAACATCCATCCACAACAGGCATTGTGCAACTCGCTTTGAACTTCGCATCAAATGTTAATGACCCCGTTTGGCCAACAGCTAACAGCACAAGACCAAAACTAAAAAAAAGAGGTAAGCTGTTCGGTTCTTGGTCATAACTATGTTTTATGGGGGGACTCGGAAAAACAAATCAGCGAACGAGGCGACCCAGCAAACAACGGACAATTAGCAGGCGCTCGCTAAGTTCCACCCATCCGGATTTTTATGCTCATTGCAGTGTGCCACGTTGGCCAGGTAATCGAGGTGTGAGCAGCTGCCGGCCAACTACCGTTAGCCAACAGAACTCGGGAAGTTATGACCATGTTCCCCAGTATATGACAAATCACCTGGACACGCCCGCCTCGACTAAGGCCGATTAAAACGAGGGCCAGCTTCGGCTTAGCCTTGGTTTAAAGCGGATAAACTCCGGCTCGATCGCCTTGCACTAAGTTTAGAAATGGCAAATATGACAAAGTACATGTAAGCCAGCTTACGATTTTGTAATATAAAGCTGAATCCTTCAAAACTTAATAACCAAGAGAGATAAATAAATTCATGATATAACCAGATTAATCTGAAGCCGAGTTTCAATATATTTTCAAAGAAATCAAAATACTATTTAAAATTAAGCTGTTAGAACTTGTTTTTAATTTTTATTAATTTTTCACAATATTTAAAAATATGAGGAACAATTACAAATGCCTAATTTGTTGTATATTCGTATACTTATTGGTAAAATGAACGTAACAAAATATAATTACATTTTGAATATAATTAATCTTTAATGAAAGAAAGTTAAATGGTGATTTTTTAGAACTTCGCTACATTGCAAGAAACCAATCCGAAAATTGGATCATAACTGCCAAAAAAATCGTATTGTTAAAATTAGCTGTGCATATAATGGGTTTCTTGTATTAATTCGAACTATTTATAATGATCTAAACAGTTGTTTGTTGCATTCAAAAATTGCCTGGCGCTTAAGGCCTTATCTTTTGCCCTATACATAATTGCTTTTTAAATTGAAACCGAAATCTCCCGCTGAGCTCTATTTTAAGCCCGCATTGGAGGTGTGACTTGGAGGTTTTCGTCGGAAGCTGAAATGGCCAAGAGCGTGACCTATACGCTCATTAATTCCGTTGCTCCAGGCGCTGATTTGTTCATCATTACGAGCTGGGAATGGCTCGTGGATGGTCAGATAGAAAGTGGCAGGAAGCCATTAGCATGGGAAGTTGTTAGACAAGCAAAAACCTAACCAACTCGGCGAAGCAGTTGGCCTGAATATAAATGAAATAATCAAAACACATATATGGCGCAATGCCATTTAATCACTCGTCAAAAATCACAAGAATTCACCGCACAGGCCGAACGAAAGCTTTCTGTGCCAACGACTCAGAACTTTCCAGCTAACATATACATGGAGAATAATAAAAAAAAGACAAAACAGAACGGGAATGCCGAAGAAATGTTTACAGAAAGTTGTCATGAACCAGCAGCAGACACGTAAAAATTACATAAAAATAATCAGAAACATGGCTAGAACCAGTCACCGACTTGGTCCAGACATTTGCGAGACGCCCAAACGCTCACTTGCCACACACAGGAAATTAACTGGAAAAATGTGTACCAAATCTGAAAATGCGGCTCATTAAAAAATAGCCAGCGTACATACCTTAAGATCATTTTGTTGACGTTGCACGTTGCCACTTGGCCGTTGGCCGCCGTTGTTAATGAAGTCTCGAAATGCGTCGTGTATATGGGTAGGAGTTTGCTTATTTTTGGTTAGCGAATACTTAAAGCTGTGAATTAATCCAATTATAGCAGACGATGACCCACGCTTAGTTGGCCTCAATAAATAACGGACGATTCGCGGGGAGTTCACAAAAGAGTTCGTTGCCTAAGTCTTTTGTTTGGTGCCAGAATTTACCAAGTAACGAACACTTGTCGCGGCTGCGGGTAACTTTTACTATCGGGTTTCACCCTTTTGTCACTAATTTCAACTTCTTTTCCAATGCACTTTGTTTCCTGCACACTCACTCACTCACACGAAAGGGCCCCGATTTCTTTTTCTTTTTTCCGCCTGCACAACCGACACGGAGTGTGTCCAACAATTAACTGAGCTCCGCCAGCCGATGCTGCCACAGAAAAGCCAAAAAGAAGCTAACAAACGTAGCCGGCCCGCCGTCGACGTCGGCGTCTGCGGAGCAGCGATAGCAGTCAACAACTTCGGTTATCAGCTGCCAAGTGCCGGCGGCAGCAGCGGCAAAAAGCAAAATATATTCAGACGCCCCGAACGCGACTCGTTTTTGAGTGAAAGTTTGAGTTGAGTCGAGTTTGGCTGCGTATGCTTTGTTGTGAGGTGAATGTTTCCGTGGTGGGTTTTATAGAAAACAGTTTGTGTCTTAAGTCTTTTGATTTCAGCGTCAGATATTAATTTTTTTAATGGCAGTTTTAATTCTTTTTCTATACATACTTAAGTGCATAATTTTATGAAATTATTATTTTAAAATTAAGGTTCCTATACTATACATTTTAAGATCTTTAAACGGTTCACAAGCCCAAGATAATAATATACAATATTAATGGGCGCATAAATATTCAAAAAAGTATTGTTATATACTTGAATTTATTTTACTTTGAGCACTGAAAAATTCGTTGTAGTCTTTAATAAATTGACTCTAAGTCTATTGAATGACATTTAAAATTGCTATTGGTAGGCAAATAAATTATTTAAGTACTTTAAAATGCAATAAAATAAGCAAAATAATATTTATGGCCGCCGGCAATATTTTGCAAAAAGTTCAAGGCTTGTATTGTATTACAATGCATTAGAATAACATTTATTTACGAGGCTTGACAACTTTTAAAATAATCCCCTTGCGCTCATAAGTAATCTACATTTAAATATTTTCTTTATAATTTCTTATTGCTTATAATTAATGTTAAAAAATAACAAATAACAATAACAAAAACAAATAATATATGAATTTGCAACAATAAAATTTAAATGAACTTATGAAATCGGTTAATTTGGTGCTATCTTAATCTAAAGCTATTACAGTCTGTGAAACCATATACTCCCACATAATAAAACACATTTCACTTTCAACAGCCAACCACTCGGTAATTACTTAGTGACGGCTGAGCCCCACAAAGCAACTCCTACTTCGGTATCTGCGATCTTCAATGCCCATGTAAAAATAAAATCTCAATCTGCAGTCGTTTCTTTTTCTTACACGTACTTATTCAATTTGCTAAACCGAGCTGCACCTTCGACAGACCAACTTTTTAGAGCCTCGTCAAATCAGCGGTATATCAGTACGAGCCAATTAATTTAATTTGTCAAACCGCACATACAAATCTGGCGAGCCTTCATCATAAGTCAAAATTCGGAGGGAGCAATGCAAAGGAGGCTAACAATAATGAGCGTAAACCAGAAAACGTCAAAACGGAGGGCAATTGATATTAATTTCGCCCAAAAATAAAAAACACCGCCAAATGGAGTTTTCCTGTGGTAGATTTGTCTGTGCCAAACAGTAGAGTCCGTATCGATTTTTTTGGCCTTTGGCTTTGGGCTGTGTTTGGTTTGACAATTGCTTTGCATGAACGCACGAATATTGTGCAACATTTTTGGACCGGAGCTGCGGCAAAAAACAAGATCAGTATTAACAATGTACCACGCATTTTTTGAAAAGTTGTTCGTGCCACGTTTTTGTTCTTTTATTTAACTCAATTTTTGCTCGGGGTTGACGTTGTTTGTATGAGCATTTAATGCCGAAATTTTGTATTATCGGCCCGGTTTGACTGCCTTGAGTCCGGCTGACTGCTTTTTCTCTATTTAATATTATGAGATTTTTTTCGTGGCTTTTTGCTATTTAAACATGCTATTAATTTTTAATGGCGTGTGACATTTTTGTTTACGCACAGCCTCAATGTAGAGCAAAACATTAGCATGTCGGCGGTATTAGTTTACCAATTTTCTTGCTGCCATTGAGGCATTTGACGGTGTCTTAATTGATATTTATCGCTGGACGATTGCCATGTTCATCATAATAGAGTCGTGTAGCCGACAAAAAGCTCATTACTTTAGCTGACTGGTGGCTGCATGGTAAACGCGCCTACAATTTGGCCATTTGATTAGCCTCACCTCGTCATGGTCGCCGGGGCCCCAAGTGGCCGATCCAATCCGGCACATAAAATTCAATTTAATTAAGTTGGACTCTCGGATTGAGACGCAGTCGGAGGATCGAGACTCATATGGAGGCCCACAAAATCACAGAGTAGCAGCTGCCGTGGCAGACAACCTTGCCAACATTCTTAACGTGTTCAAGATTTTTACCAACGCACTGCATTTAGGTTTGTTGTTGTCGCGTTCACTTTTCAAATGCTTACGAAATGTCAATATTCGGCACAAAGTTATTTGTTATTTGATCGGATCGATTGAGCAATTGTTGATATACAATTTTTCTGTGTTTGTTCTTTTTGCCTAACGGTTTCTCATTGATTTGTTAGCTAATTGTATACGAAAAATGTAATTAAAATTAAAACGAGTAACTGGAAACCGCAACGCTCGCATGTCAGCTTGACAAACGAAAAATAGGTAAATAAAAAATGTTAACACCTAGATCGCACAGCTGGCGACAACGGTGCGAATGAGTCATATTGCACTAGAGTAGAGTTTCAATTAGTTGCAAATTACGTGCCCAAAGCTAAGAACTATCGAAAACCTAATAAAATGTTATTCCGAATAATTATAAAATATTTGGTATTGAAAGTATACTTGGGACACATATGATTGATACACCCAAAAATGGTTCACACACTTGTCTTTACTTTCTAAATTGCAGAAATCGCAAAATAATTTTACGTAATTTAATGTTGCCACCATGACATTTCATTTTTACCATTTTTCATTATTATTGCCCACCTATCAAACCTCAATTGGGTTTGCCATTTCTTAAACAATCGTAAGCCTAATTTGCTTTCATTGTTATGGATAATAAACGGACCCTGAGCTATATATGGCAAGGTTAACCATTATTTTGGGTCTCCATCACTTGAGCCTATATTTTCAAAACTATTTTCGCAAATGCCTTACTTCCTGGCAACCGCGATGATGGGTGTTTCTTTTTTGGCTTACCAAATGGTCGGCTTAATCAAGCCTTCTATATGCCAATTAAATCCATGGCTGCTAGTAATGTTAGTTAGACCATAATTTTGTGAAAAAGAGCCGTCTGTGTCGAGCTAGTCATGTTTTATGCATAAATTGCTTTAAGAGTTGAAAATGCGACTACGCATGTAGGATATACCTTTGGTTTTTCTTCGAACTTTTGTATTCAGCTACATATAACAACGCTTGCAAAAGTATGTGCTTCTAACTGGAATTCATATTTACTCATTCATATTTTTTATATGAATAATAGCAGGTGGTTGTTGAACTCCTTCATTCTGATTTATTATCTGCTAAACACCGAAATTACAAAACTGGATCATTGGAGTATATTACAGATAAAATCTGACCTTAGTTTCCCCATTACATCATTATCAAAATTGTCATATTATTGTTTTATTCTTAATAAAATATGTACATTTAACTGCATTCATGTTTTATTTGAGTACTCAGGTGTTTGCTATAAAAGGATTCACTTATTTGAAGCCAGGCATCAGTTGTTTCACATTCTACATTCAAGCACCTAATTAAAAGACCAATTTCAAAATGGCACTCTATAATATTTTGGTGATCAGTGTCCTGGTTGTCCTCGCCCAAGGATCGTATTTGTCGTCGGTGAATCAGGAATCCGGAGTGGGAGTGCATCAGTCTGGAGTTATTTCATCTGGAGCTCCAGCTGTCGGAATAACCCGTGGCCACTCTGCTGCTCCCCAGCCCCAACGACCCATCTCTGGCTATGGATCCCTCTCTGGTCCTGTTGGAGGTTCCCGTCGAGTGTCCCCAGTTGGAGTGACCGGATCTCGTCCTCGTGGTGGAGCTCCGCGTCGTCCGTCTGCTGGAGCTCATGGTCGTCCAAATGTAGGAGGATCTGCCCATGGAAATTCCTACCAGAATCGCCAACGCAGCCAAAAGCCTTATTAAGAAACAGAACTTATCATCAGCAAATGACCAAACCTAGATCTACATTCTTCTTGTTACATCTCTAATCTACTCTCAAACCTTTTTCTATCGCAAATAATAACAAATGTTATATAAAAATTAAACTTGATTAAGATTTTTTTACAATGGCAGGGATGACATTGAACATTGGGGAATATTCAATGCATAGACATTACCTAGTACTTAATCCTTAGGAACAATGTCACCTTTGGTGAACTGGTTAATACGCCAATTTAAAGTTTAGCGACAAGTTACGCACTCAATCGGCTGCACTTCATGATTTAAACATTTCTTGAATTGTTGACCAAAGTGAGTAGCCAGTTAAGCTGGGAATATAAATTCGATTTTCAGACCATTAAAAGCTGCCAATTTGTTGATATTGGGCTATGTTAAGACGCTGATTCTTGAATCAATAAATTAAACCAGAGTGGTGAAATAAAAAATAAACTAAAGAACATAAGCACATAAAGCACATATACATACATATGTAGAGTACATCTATACTCTATATCTATCTATAACTCTTCAATTATACATTTGAATTGTAAAAATCGTAAGATTCTTTGTATTTGAATGTTTCGACTGACATTCAAAAATTAAGTAAAAAATTCTAACTTCAACTGAGAGGTCTTGAACATATCTCCAAGTCCTCGCTAATGGGTTTTCGGTCAACACTAATTTGAGTCAACAATAATTTATACATAAATATAGTTTTTAAATATGATTTTTATTGATTGACAATTTTTCGGGGACTAAATCAACTTTTAGAATTAGTATGGCTTATGAATCCTATTGCGATTCTGGGCATGGTTAGCTCCTCCGCCGATAGCACGTCCAGCGCTACCGATAACAGCTGGACGAGTGTTAGATCCAGTTTGACGACGACCATAAGAAGACACAATACGAGGAGCAACTGGACGAGCAGCTGGGGTATTAGCCTGCGATCCAGGAGCCGGTCGCACTTCGGGGAAACTAATAGGAGCTCCTGATGAGACACCTCCAGCAGAATGGGCTTCTACCGAGGATTCAGGTTCCACTTGCGTTATATGGTATCCTTGGACCAAGACGTTCAGAACACAGAACACGAAAGCAAATTGAAATGGCATATTTTTCTATATTTATTACTTAATATAAGAAATTAATTTCTTTCTTTGTAATCTTTGTTGCACAACTGATGGTTACTGTCGAATTGCTGTCTTTTTTATACGCTAAATTTTTATTAATAAATATATGGAAAGCCACAAATCTAAAATTACTTTTTAAGCCTAATGATATAATTATTAGAAATGATGTACCTACTGACTTAAAAGTGTAACAAATCATACACTGGAGTTTCCCGTTTCCTTATACATTAAATACTTCGAACATTACTTAATGTTAAATATCATTTAGTAACCTCATTAACACGCTTCATAAAAAATAATTAATAGTGACTGGAATGGAAAATTTTTATTATCAGCGAACCATGTTTTTTTTGTTGACGTGTGGTCAATTATACGTTCTTTTATTTATAAAGACACATTTATAAAATGTATAAAATATATTACATTTTTGTAGTATAGAAAAAGAAGCTGTTAAAGTTTTTTCTTATTTTTATTTAAAAAACCTATAAAATAAAATTTATTCCCACTTAAAACATTCAAAAAAACGAAGTACAAGTATTCTTTTTTAAATGCCATTCAGATATTTTCAGCTTAGAATTCTTTTAAACAAATTATAATATTTGGTTTGAGTATTCGTTAAAAATATCAATTTCTCCTTCTTTTTCTTTTAAAAAAAAGTTGGCTTAAACATAATGATACTTGTGAATAACTTATGTATTTGGACAAACAGCCTGTTAAACGAAGAATACCTCTTGTAGTAATGGCTTTAATACTGGCAGTAATTAAAAGGATAAATATTTTGATGTAAAACTTTTTATTCAATTGTATTAATAGTTAACAATAAGGTTTCTAAGAATTTTTAAAAGTGTGTATAAACAGATCAATTTTTACGTCGTTATTACTGCATCCTAATAGGGAATGTGGCCATGGTGATGAGTCTGATGAATGTTGCTGTGTCCAGATCCAATGACAATTGGGGCTGGCACTCCATGGGGATGGCGGATAGGAACCACTGGGGCAGCCACCACTCGGGGGGCTGAAATCAGGACTGTGGGACCAGGAATGACCACAGTAGCCGGTCGAATGTGGGACCCCGAACGAAGACGACCAGCCAATCCTGATCCGATCACACGATGATTTCCTCCAACTGGAATGGATCCTGGGCCATGGCTGTAGATCGGGCGTTGCGACTGGTGGGCTGATGGATGTCCTTGAGAAACAACAACAACCGGAGCTCCAGACGAGACGACCCCCGAGTGAAGTGCCACCTTCGACTCCTGTTCAATGGGAAAAATATTTGATCCTTTAGTCAGGACGAATATGGCGCTGAAGACAACAATGTAGCGGGCTGCCATCTTGGTTGTTTTGGATTAATCTTTCAGATTGACTGATGCTTTCAACGTGGAAAACTAAATCTTTTATAGTCAAGCTCGAATTATTCAAATTGTTTAATGTAATAAGAAAATACCAAAGCACTTTATTAAACAAATATTAAACATTTTAGATGTCATGAGAAAAAAGTTCATCGGCCTCTGAACTTTCCAAGATTAAAATTGGAGTTCATTGGTCTTATTATTTCACGAATAAATAATTGTTTACATTAAGTAGATTTGTAAATCAGGTTTAATAATTTGAAAAGACCCTTTGTTTCCATTTATTGCAGGTAAATGGGCTTAAAAATAGTTGTAAAACAGACTTTTTGTTCAATATATATCTTAATATATATCTTGAATTTTCTATTCTATCTTAAAGCTTTTCCTGATATTAAAAATTCAGCTTGGCAGATTCTAAGTGACAAATGTTGTCTACCGATTATTTTTTGACGAATGAAAAACAAATATATATAAGATTTTCGGTTATGAGAAATTAAATTTCTTTATAAGATTATAAATTTTTGTATTTTTTTTTGTATATTTTTTTTTTTTTTTTTTTTTTCTTTAAAATTATCCTGACACTAAAAATTTAGCTTGCCAGATTCAAAGAAACAAATGTTGTTTAACAATTAGCTCTGATGGGTACTTTTGTATTTGACGAATGAAAAACAAATATATATAAGATAAGATAAGATATAAGATTATGGGAAATTAAAAGTTTTTCCTTGAAATTTCTTTAAAAGATTATACATTTTGTAGCCATTTAAATTTGTATCCATAGAGTACATGTCTAAATTGTTAAATAAAATTGGTTGCCGAAAGAATTCTTATGACAAGAGATCGGTGTGAATTATCAACATGAAAATAAAATAATTTTCAGCGTTTAAGAATTAGATAATAGTTATCAAAGACATTAGAAGAAATGATTATATTGTCTTTGCAATTAGTTTCCTACCCAAGTAATTGCATTGGAGATCTTCCCAATTTCTAATAATTGTATTCATATTTTGTTTATCAAACTTTTATTTGCAGTTATAAAAGAGCTGTGTTGAGATCATTTAAATTATAATAGGGTCATTTCGTCAGATCGGGATGGGATGGTGTATAATTTGTAAAGTGTTTCTAATATGGTTTCTGGTTGCGGTTGCGGTGGACATTTCCTGGAGCAGCTCCACCTCCGATGGGACGACCATAACCGCTTGCAGAAGAACGACGAGGAGCACCACCATGAGGACGAGATCCGGCCGCTGGAACTTCGCCCACTCGACGAGATCCACCGATAGATCCAGAGATGGATCCATGACCATAGGCAGGACGCTGGGCCTGAGAAGCGGCTGGGCGGCCCCGGGTAACACCAACGGCAGGAGCTCCAGATGAAACCACTCCAGAGTGATGAACCCGCACAAGATTCTCCTGCGCAACTGGCGAAATATTTGATCCTTGAGCCAGGACGATTGTGGCAATGATGACAAAAATAATACGGAGAGCCATTTTGTTATTTAGCTTTGTGAGTATTGCTTGTAAGACAACTGATGGTTTTAGCTGGAAAGTGAAAGCTTATATACATATGAAACAACCGCAAAGTTAGGGCAGCTAAGCATTTAATTAAATATTTTAAAACATTTAAAATCTGACTCACCAATCTCAATCATCTAAGTAATGCTCATTCAACTTGCTTTTGGATGTCAAATAGAGGGTTTTGAACCTAAAAGCTTTAGCTTAATATACATTAAAGTGGAATATATTAGATGTAATTCTATTATTTTTTAATAGATCGATATATATATACCATTGACATTTGCGAGTAGAATGAATTTATAAGCACAGCAGAAAGTTTTACGTTAAAAATTATATAAAGTACTTGGTAAAAATGGTAATGGCTTCTTACAAATAATCTTAGTTCTGCCCAAAATACCCTAAACAAAACCCGGATATTTATAAAAAGTTAAGTTAAATATATCCCGACAGAAGTCGGAATAACAGAAGAGGGATTAAGCGAGAAAATCGGCAAAAAAATTTAGATTATACATTAAGTATTATTACTCGATAAAAAAAACGCCGAGACTTAAACAGTGTTTTATATATATATTTGAAGATATTTATTTGAAGATAAGATTCTATGTTGAGTTATTAAAGAATACTTTGCTTAGCTTAGCTTTATAATTTCTTTTTAACTTTTTGGTTGGCAATTACGTAATACTTTTCCAATCATGTGTTTACACTCAAGTGTATAAATTTACAAAATTACAATTTGACAGTGGACAGTGCTATCACACAACTCACTTTCATAGTAACAGGATTTCTAGGATATTTTAAAGTGCTTTAAAAAAACAAAATGTTAAATTTGTTTACATATCTTTTATTTGTGTTATTTTATGGTTGTAAAACTTAATTTCAATTGGTTCTATTGGGTGTCTATAAATGGTGTCAAACGGGATCGCAGATAGATTCACGAAGAGTATTTGCACGGCTCTTAGCCATGATGGCGACCATGGTACACATTTCCGTGACCAGCTCCTACAACGGTTGGGGCAGGGACTCCTTGAGGCTGGCGAATGGGAGCAACCACCAAAGCAGGAACCACCACGGCTGCAGGACGAGCGTAGGACACAGCAGGACGAGGTGCAGCCCCAGCAGGACGAGCGTAGGACACAGCAGGACGAGGTGCAGCCACATAGGGTCGTGCACCAGCCAATCCTAATCCGACTCCGGAATGACCTCCGCCAATTGGAACTTGAAGTGGGCCTTGACCGTAAGTAGAACCAACGGATTGGGACACAGATGGATGTCCTTGCGAAATGACTTCCGCAGGAGCACCAGAGCGGATTGGCACCTCCGCTTCCTGTTCAATGGGCAAAAGATTTGATCCTTGGACCAGGACGAATATGGCGCTGAAGATTACAAAGAAGCGGGCTGCCATTTTGATTTGTTTATTTTTGCTGAATGTTTGTTAAACAACTGATACCTTGTGCTGCTAACTTTGGACTTTTATAGCAGAGAAAAGCCAGAAAGCCTGAATTTACAAGAGCTGTAATTCATCATTTTTAAGTAATTATAGTATGTGATGTCATGCAATCTGCTCCAAATTCTAAGTTGACCCAGTTTATTGCACTTTGAACTGATTTCTCATCTTGTTTATGCAAGACAATTACTGGTTTTGCCCTAATTAATTTGAAATAAATTTAATGTCATGTACTGTAATTATATAAAGTAAACTAAGTAAAACGTGTTTTCATTACAACCAATCTTAAAAATGTATTATTTGATTTGACATCATTTGACAAATCCGAATAAATAATGTACCACAAAATCATACTAGATTAGTTTAAAATGGCCAATTTTCAATCATTTTGTAGTATATTTTTTCTTGATAGGGACCAACATTTCCGTCCGTCCGTCCATTATGTAAGCAGAATATGGTCTATATCTGAAGCCAGACGGCAACGAGTTATGGGTATCTAATCTAATAGCCGAGGAAATCGACTACAGCGCTTCTTCATGTTTTTTTGTAATGTATTTTAATTCGTTGTCTATTTATTAGCAAATTGGTTGTTCGATCGGCATAAAATAGCGCTGATTTTAATATAAGGAGAACGTTGTTGATATGTATAAAATAAATATATTTATAGGCAAGCCTTTTTTATCTATATTTTAATTCTATTATATTTGCGAATATAGATAAATGCATATAATTATCATGCATAAGTATACCCAGATTTGTGTAAATAGTAGACACACACCATCGACAATGACAAAAGTATTTCATTTGAAAATATTATATTTCGGAAGAAGAAAACAATACAACAAGACGCAATCAGGTAGATATCAGTTCAGTTATCTTGAGCTCAGAATTAGTGGGTCCTGTGAGCGCTGGGCAGACGATGGCATTCGTGATGACCGATGTGTCTCAGAACTGCAAGTAAACAATAATATCATTTGTGGTACCATTTTAAATGGCGTTATAACCAACCTGGCTTAAGTTCATTGCGACGCAGGCAGTTCAAAACGGCCAGTTCGCAGGAGTTATCCACCTTATAGCAGAGATGACCATCGGTGGCATAAGTTGGACTATGAACCCTGGGGCAGTGGATGGTGGCGTGGCAGTTGCGCTGATGATGCAGATGATGAACACCATGAGTTCCGTGATATGGTGCCTCCAGATGGTTGTGGTGATGGGGGGACGCGTGGATTGGATGCTGATGGTGGGATCCATGAACTTCATGAACTGGTGCCTCGAGTTGTTGGTGAGGATGTGAACCGTGATAGTGGTGCTGAGGGGATCCGTGGATGAGATGATGCGATTCAGACAACTGATGATGATGGTGGGACTCAGATAGGTGATGGTGCGATTCTAGGTGATAATGGGGTCCGTGCTCGTGATGATGCGATTGGGATTGGTACAGATGTACTCCTTGATGATAATTTCCTACTCCTGCAGACAATGGCTCGTTATGAAGGACTTGATGCACTGAAGCATCTTCGACAGGCAGGTATCCTTTCTGGGGAACCTCCGCTTCTGATATAATAATATCCGATCCGCGCAGAAAGGATCCTTGGGCAAGGACCATCCAAGCACTCAGCAAGACAACGAAACGCAGAGCCATATTTGCTTGCCAAAATTACAATTGTTTCGTTACTCGCGAGCCAACTGATGCTGATTCACAGGAACCTTTTCGGTTTTATACCCAGAGCACAGTAGAAACCGAGTCCAATAATTTAAACTTAATAAGAAACTCATTTTAATTAGAAATTAATTAAAAGATAAGCACAGCAATGGCATCGTTGGTAAGCAGCTAATTAAATAATATAAATACTCTAAAGCAAGGCATAAATCACAACCTTGTGGTATATGCAGGCTAGGAACGTTCAACTCGGGAATTTCTTCAATCCAGTTATTCGCAAAACCTAGAGCTCAGAATTCTAAGCCCTCAGGTCAACCCGAGTTGACTGAACCCATTCGCATGCTTACATCTTTACAAATGGTCTTAAATATAATGGTCTTTTAATATTTTTATTTTGATGTTGCCCTAAAATTCTCAAATGGTTCTGTTGAAGACTGTAAGACTCGTCGTAGTAGTTTAAAGTCACGAAGTATTAAAAGTAAACTATTTTACAATGTGTACTTCGGTTTGATTACTTAGAAGATTGTCAAATTGACAAATTTTGGTTATACAAGTATTTTAACTGTTGTGAATTATTTTAAAATGCGTTAAAAGAAGCGCCGCATGACCCAAAATATAAAGATTCTCATAAACTAGAATTGTGACCAGATTTCTACTGTCTTCTTTAGCTTTTTATTCACTTTTCATATCCAAATAAAATGTAAAACTCCTATTAAGAAAGATACACTGAAGAAGATAATATATCTATTTAGATTTATTCGTTTACAAAGTGCTACTAGATCTATCTCGCGGGACTTTACAAATAACATGTAAGTAATTAAACTACTCTATTATTGTGTTGTAATTAGTTAATTGAACTTACTCTCACATCTCGCGATGTGAGTCTTTCTGTTGTGGGCGTGACAGTTTTTTGAAACTATCATTCTACCATATGCATGCTAAATAGCTTTCAAAAAAACACGAGATCGTAATAACTTAATTAGTTATTAGCTTTATATGAACATAAAATAACGTTTTCCATAGGCAGTCAGTATAATAAAAAACTTATTAAAATAAACTCTAAAACCCCAACGAAAACGTCACGTGGTCAACAGAAGTGGATAATTTCAGTGAATTATTGGGTTATCTAATTACACATTTTATATTAGACAGGAGGGGAATTACCCTTACCAATTTTTAATTAATTTTAATAATAGTTAATATTATGTAATAAGATAAGAAATATGTGGTATAACATTGGCATTCATATTATTTTTATTGAGAAATATTTTATATAAATATATATTTTTATATAACCCAAACAAAATAAAATGAAATTCATACAGATTACATATTTTTATTTTTATTTTAATGTTAAAGCGAATATTAAAAATTATTATTATATATATAAACAAAAATTTTTCAGTACATCTTCTTCTAAACTGGGTGTGACTAAACCACTATTAAATTATTCAGCGCGGTCGCTAGATTTCTACGTGACTTGTTGGCTGTTCGTTCCGCGAACACGATTTCAATATTTGCTTTCATGCTTGAAGTCCCAAAGAAGCCCTAATAGATGAAAACAACTAATAGTCATATGTTTTGGTGTAAAAGTTCATTTATTATCGTTCACCTTTAAAACATTCTGCGTGGCTTACAAAAAAGCTGTAAAATTGAATAAAGGGAAATAAGTCAACTGTCATATTTAAACATGTTTAACTTACTGTGGCCACTACGACAGGTGTGAGCCTGTTTTTCACACTCATTACCAAAGTGTAGGACTTTGCCCTTGTAGATTCCTGTTGTGGGCTGATAAATGGCTGTACAAATGTCGGAACATTGCTTCTGACACTCCTTCTTGGTCGTTATGGTCAATGCTTTTATATAATATTCGTTTCATTAATTCCTATTAAATTGTAATAAGAAAATGCTTACGTGGCTTGCGATGGCAGTTCTCCTTGTCGAAATAGCACTTATTCCGGAAAACATTGCAACCTCCTCCGAGAGCCCAAACAACTTCCTCCGTATCCGGACATTCCCCTGAGCAGTTACCACTAACTTGGCTCAAAGCCACACACAGCAAAAGGCAAATATAGAGAGAGAACTTCATGTTTTGAAGGCCTCGAAGTTTTGGGATGAACTGAGCAGATCGTTTGCCACCTCCACTTATATATACATATGTGTTTGTTAGCTTGGAGGCACGTCTTCAGAAATTTGTTATCGGATTTAATTTATTCAAACAACAGAAACCGCCAGATGTGTGGGGGTTTTTTGTTAATATTATACATAAATAACACTTCATAAAAACGCTTGTGGTGGCCCATTGTTTGCTTTATTATCAATAAATAAAAACAATTTACAATCGTACTTTAAAAACATTTCATTTTCATCAAAATTTTTATTACCAAAACTATACATAAAGAAAAAATGTTTTTTATAGGGCAAGAACCAGAAAATCTCTGTATTTTAATTCTTTGTTTAGTTATAAAAGTATTAAGCCCTACACGAAAGCTGTAAAAACACATAGAATTAGCCTTGGAACACATTTTTTTTCAGTGTATTACTTACTTTCGCCAGTTCGACAGGTGTGAATGATCTTCTCGCACTCATTGCCAAATTCCCGCAGCTGACCTTTATAAGTTCCGCCTGTGGGCTGATAAACTGCAGGACAAGCAAAGGCGCAATGCTTTTGACACTCTTCCTTTGTAGTGATGGTCAACTCTATAACATTTGATTAGTAATGAAACATCAAGTTATTTGGTTAATAATATGTTCGCACCATAATGTGGATTACAATTCGCTTTGTCGAAGTAACATTTATTGCGGAAAACTTTGCATCCGCCTGCAAGGGCCCACACGACATCCTCCGTATCGGGACAGCTTTCGGGGCAACTAGCACTAACTTGGCTTAAAGCCACACACAGCAAAAGGCTAATATAGAGGAAGAACTTCATGTTTGATAGCCTCGAAGTTTTGGGATGAACTGAGCAGATCGTTCGCTTCCTCAACTTATAAAGGTTTTTGTTTGCTTGGAGGCGCGTCTTCGTTAAGTTTTATCGATTTTAATTTATTCAAACGGCAGAAACTGCCAGATGTGTGGGGGTTTTTTGTTTGTTAACGTCATACATACGTAATTAACACTTTTTAAAGACGCTTGTGATCCCCCTTCAGTTGCTTCTTTATCATTAAGTCTAAACAATTCAATGTTCATCAGACAGGAACACAATGCGCACTTAGAACTAAAGCGTATTTGTTTTATTTATGGAACAAGAACTCGAAAATATCTTTATTTGAATTCTTAGTTCAATCATTCAATCACACAACCATATAGCCCTACAAAAAAGCTGTGAAATACAAGGAATTAATCTTTGAGCACCTTATTTATGGGGAACAACTTACTTTCGCCAGTCCGACAGGTGTGAATAAACTTTTGGCACTCATTGCTAAAGTTTCGCACCTGCCCCTTATAAACTCCACTTGTGGGCTGGTAAACTGCAGGACAAGCATCGGCGCAATGCTTTTGGCACTCCTCCTTGGTGGTGATAGTCAACTCTATAACATTTGGTTAGTAATGAAACATCAAGTTATATGGCTAATAATATGTTTGCACCATAATCTGGATTACAGTTCGCCTTGTCAAAGTAGCATTTATTGCGGAAAACATTGCATCCGCCTCCAAGGGCCCACACCACATCCTCCGTATCAGGACAGCTCTCCGGGCAACTAGCACTAACTTGGCTTAAAGCCAAACCGAGCAGCAGGCACAGAGAGAAAAGCGATTTCATCTTGAAAATATTTCTATAACTAACTGCTGAACAGCGTGAATCTCTATTATATAAGCAGCTAGGGGATTCTAGGGACTGAGTGGGATTTTTCAGTGTGAGTATATGAAGAATAGTCACAAACCAGATGTCGGTGATTTTTATATTATTTGTATACGCGATTCACACGTATTCGTGGATGAAAGATGAATAGAATGAATAGACAAAGATAAGAGAGCTCATATATATAAACAATTCTCATCAGAGTTTACTGGGCTCTCACGCTATCAGCCTCATTACGATACAATACTTTTAATTATAGCATTGTTATAAATATTAATAAATGTACAGAAACTATAAAAAAAGCGAAATATTTTTTGAATATTATTTAATAAATTTTAACTTGCGGTATAATTAGTGATTTGATAAAATAATACAAAATTTAAAGCTAAGCAAAGTCAACGAAGCAGGCAACTTATTAAATATTTGTGAAATACATCTAAAAGTATAATATATTTAAAATTGGTACAGATATAACATATATATCTTCCAGTAGGGGATACCCGTAGCTAATCGAATAATAAAGTAAACGTGAACGTGGGTTGATCAGCTGTTTTTTTTCCACTAACTGGTTTATCTGTGTTTCCTAACTGTAACCAACTCTCGTGATTTCTCTACGGCCACGTTTCATGTCCAAGCTTTGTCATTAAACGGAGCAGATATTTGTTGCTAGCCAGAAACGACACTTAGAAAAACTCAGGCCGCTGGGGCAAAGCCAATTCGCCGATGGCCCGCATCAAAGGCGGTGTAATATCGACCGATGAAAACGTCTCCCAGAATCCAGAACTCCGCATCCATCAAAGTGAAAGCAGATAGGCAAATACTCGATCCATCGTCGTTTGTAGCACTCATTACATAATCTCTGGGCTGCAGGCCAAATCGCTGACCTCCAATGATGAACACGATTTCGGGCAAACTATCGATCTCAGAACAGTTGAGCAAATATTCGTTATTTGAAGTGGGCAAACCGCCAAGGAGACTATTAATAATTAGGTATTCTCTGGGAGGAGCTGCCACTAGAGATGTACCCGTATCCGCGATGGCCTGTCGATGCTGACTGATTCTAGTACCGGCCACTTCAATGGCATCCAAAGGGAACTGCCAATACCCCGCATGAGTGAGGGGCACGTAAGTAAGGGAACCCGAAAACTTTGTCTTATCCACCCCACCGAAAAGTAGTTCTCCACCCTTTCTTTCACTGCCATTGCGCTTCAGATAAAACGAGAACACACAATCATCCACCAGCTGCTGGTCACACATGCTCTCGAACAATGGCTTAATTCCCTGCTCAGCTATTGGCCGGAAGCCCAGTCCCACGATCCCGGCGAAATTGGTATCCACAAAGGTTGGACCCGGCTCGTGTGTGGCCATGCCAAAGGTTTGATTCCGCACCACCAGTTGGCCAATGGCAACCGTATCCTGGGCCAATCTTCCCGACAGACTTCCAGTTCCGTAGGCGATGGAAAATCTCCGACCGTCCGGAACAAAGGTACTCGAGGCACTGGCGTTGTAGCGATGATGATGGTGACAGGCCACACTCTTCGGCGAACACTCGGCGCTTGGCACCCAGAGATTGGCCGATCCGGTGTCAAAGAGCATATTGAAGGGCTGACCCGGCGATCCAATGCTAATGGGTCCAGCGTACTCCAAGTTCAATCGGTTATCGAGCGTTTCTGTGGCCCCACCATTCCTAGACGTTACCTCCTGTTCTCCAACCACATTGTACTTGGCCAAGAGGGATGATCTGCCGGCACGGTGTTGACGGCGACTGGCCATGAAAGAGGCCTGAAATTGCATGGGAATCCGGATCAGTTGGCCCTGGCACTTCGCCCAAAACAGGCACAAGATCCACAGGGACAACCACAGCAAAATGAGGCATTGCATCACTGGCCCGACCAGGCGAATTTAAATCGATCCGAACCGTTTGTAAAGCCCCTTTCAACTAATTGGCAGAGATTCTGGCCGCGATTGTTTTATAGCACCTGCAAATGGAGCACTTTAATGGCCCAATTCGTCTGGCATTCCAAATGGAATTGGTTAATGTGGTGGTTGAACGCACTTCAATGTTTGCGTAAAGTAGAGATAAATAGTGCGAGTACATTTAATTGAATAAACAAAGCAATTGGCAATTACACAATTAAATTGTGCGAACAGTGGTACATTGGCAAATGATTTTGTTTTAATAAAAAACCATTCGGAATTTAAAAATGTTTGAAATAATATCATAGACTTACTTATATACTTTGTATACTTTATACTTTACATACTTATACTTTTAATGTAAATGTAACATATAGAAGTAATATATACACTTTATGTACTTATCAATTACTTGGCCTTGGCCAATCCGATCCTCTTTTCTGTGACATCGAAAACTGTATAGTATCGGCGCAGAAAGATATCGCCGAGTACCCAAAATCCCCTGTTAATGGGAGCAATGGCCAACACACAGACTGGTTTACGATCCAAAAGCACTTCCATTAAATAATCGCTGGATGTTAGGGGAAATACCATTTCTCCGATGAGAATATTGATATTTGGCAGAGATCCACTTTTGCATGTCACCACAAAGTAACCATTTTGTAGCTTAGCTGATAGGGTATTCAGCAGGTTATGATATGTTTGTTGGGGCACCAGAACCAGTGATGTTCCCGTGTCCAAAATCGCATTACTTTTCCCACCAATTTGTTGAGTTGCCACTGAAGTTTTGGCTATCTGAAGACTCCAGGTATGCCATTGGCTGACTGGCACATAGTGCAGTTTTCCTTCAAACTTAGATTCATCAAATCCTCCGAAGACTATCTCCCGCGGATGTCGACGGAGGTAAACCGAAAACACGCATTTCTCAACCAATCGCTGTGCACACAGAAGTTCCACAAATGGTGTCGTATTGGACCAGGACAAGACTCCCAGGCCCAAGCCCACTAGTCCATCAAATTTTACGGAACTAAAGGGAAAGTGTTGAAGGAACAGACTTTCCCCGAATGTGAAATAGGGTAACTCAGCTCCAGCAATGTGCATGGTGTCCTTTGATAGATAGCCAACCACTTTTCCCGATCCATATCGCAGCGTGAAGTTTCTTCCATCAGGAATATAACTACTTGATCGAGAAGAGTTGTACTTGCGGTGATTTTGACAAGCCGAATTACTCATCGGACAGTTCACAGAGGGTATCCACGTATTCGAAGATCCCGTGTCAAAGATCACTGTAAAGTTTTGCCTAGGGTTTCCCACGGCTATTGTCCCATAATATTCCATATTGTTGTGCGTCTGTAGCAGCAGCTGAAGGGTTTCGCCTCCTTTGTCTGCACTTCTGGCCAGGAAGACTTCACTTCCATTGAAGCTTCTCCTAACGTATAGCGGTACCTTCAGAATTTTTCTAGTAGCAAAGACTAAACTCAGAAACGCGAGGAAGAAAAACAAAACTCGAAGCATCTTCTATGAATTTACTTTGAGAACTGAAAATATTACTCTTACATTTTTGCGTTACAACTGGAATTGCGCACATGTAACTTTGCAGCTGCTTGAGGTAATTAACTAGGTAAAGGGATAGACCCACAGCTTTTAAATGGTTCTGCATCTTAGCTATTTTTATTTAAAACAAATGCTTTCAATATATGAAAACTTTATATATACGAACTTAGCAAAATGATTTAACTTGGCAACAATTTTAGAAGTTACATAGGAACAGTGAGCTTCAAGTTACAGGTGTACTAAAATTAAAAATGATCATCTATGCGAGATCTACTGGATTATAAGTTAATACAGATAAGTCTAAGTGGCATACGTAGTGGCAGCGAATCCGATGCGATTGTTGGCCAAGTCGAATTCCGTACAGAAATGACGGATGAAGGCGTCGCCCAGGATCACTGGCTCGTCGGGAACTTCAGATACCGCCGATATGCAGACTGTCTTGCCTCTGTTGGTCCTCACCTTTAATTTCATCTTGTTACCCTTGACCACGAACTTCTTGCCCGCGATGACAAAGGTGAAGTCGGGTATTTTCTTGGAGCACTTCATCCAACACTCACCGCTGGAGGTAGCGGTGCATCCGATGACCTTGTTGATCTTTTTGTAGATGGCCGTCGGAGCTGTGATCAGGGAAGTTCCGGAATCCACAATGGCCTGCACCGAGCCACTCACTTTGGTGCCGCCCACGTAAATGTCCTGCAGAGTGAACTGCCAGTAACCCTTTTTGGTCACCGGAGTGTATGTGTAGCTATGGGATCCGCTATAAGCACTTGTATTGGAGCTGCCGAAGATTAGGGCACCACCTCGCGAGGAACTGCCGCCGCCCTTCATGCAAATGGCAAACTTGCAACTGGTGATCACATCCTCCGAGCACATGTTCTCCACCAGGGTCTTCACATTGTCCACGGCTATGGATCGATATCCCAGTCCTAGTATACCATCGAAATTGGAGGTCACGAAAGTGGTTCCCGGTTCCTTGGTGGTCATGGCGAAAGTTTGATTGGTCACAACCAGCCCAGCTATTCTCACCGTATCCTTGGCCAGGACTCCTGCCACACTACCCGAACCGTAGGTGATGGCGAAGGATTTCCCATTCTTAACATAGGTACTTGACTTGGCCGGATGATATTGTTTGTGTTTCTTGCAAGCCTTACTCCTGCAATGCGGTCCAGGCACCCAGATATTCGAGCTTCCAGTGTCCGGAAGCACTGTGAACTTCTGCTTGGGTGTACCAATGTTCATTTTGCAGGTATACTCCATGTTCGCCGTGTTTTTCAACGTAGCCGTTCCAGAAGTCTTGGCAAAACTAAAGCCATATCGATTCGCCAAAAAGGCCTTCTCCGATCGCAGGTTGTCGGTGGTTCGCACGAAGTTCTGTTGGAAGTCCAATGGTAAAGTAGCGTAACTTGAACCACTTCTAACGACTGACTCAGTTTTGGCCTTAATTTTCCGATTTGACTTTCTAGCCAAGTTACGCCTCCTCCTGCTTCTCTTGGCCGCATTTAATCTGCGTTTCCTTTGATTAGTTGATCTGGCAGCCAATCCTGCTCCATGACGAGCACTACTCCGCTGGTTCCTCTGTCCACTTCTGACCGCCAATGATCTTCTATCAGCGGAATGATTGACTTTCCTCTGCCTGGCCTCCGTCAAAATTACAAAGAGGCAAATGAATGCACACAGCACCAAAATCCTGCACCGCATGCTTTGAGTTTGTTTGAGAAAGTTTAGTAGGTACTAACTCTAATAATTCGGGTGTTATGGGTTTTATAGAGCCCCGTATTCTGTGAAATTTGCTAACCAAGGTCACTGGGGAAACCAGCTGTGGGAATGTTTGGATTTCCTCAGAACGCGTAGGAATAAAAGCAAATAGCAACATATGCAATACGGATAACATGGTAGTTAAGCCGAAAATTAGAACACAAAATATCATTGTCTCCGTTGATAAATAAGAAAAGACCTTACTCAACAAAAACGCACAAGTTCCGCAGTATTAGTATAGTACTTCAAAAACCCGCTTTCCAAAACAAAAAACAGTAAATGACACTTGTAAAATATATTAAATTGAATAAATAATTTTGTAAATACAGGTCAATGTCATTAGCCTAAAAAAAAAAGACAATATAAAGAAAATAACTTCATGGTAGAGACACACATAAGCCAAAACATATTTTATTCAGCGAAAGACGTCAATTTGGTAAGTAAATTAACGTCATAACTTAGTCTATTAAAAGAATTTGTTTACTCTCGAAATTATATTTTTAGATTAGAGGTATTGACGGCATAATTGGAATGGAGAAGTTTCACATTTTCCATCTTTTTGGCTTAGATGGCGCCAATCTGAAAGGAAAACAATTCAAATAAATGCGTTAGGAGTATATGTACATTACTACTCACTTATTTCATGACGACAGGCGCTACGACCTGCTTCGCAGCTATTGCCAAATAAGCATCTAACCAATTTTCCATTTATCATAGCTTCTTCACAGACCGGCATGTAAATTGCAGGACATATTTCAGGACATTCCGACTCGGGTTTTGCTGCTATCTGTGTTGAGACAAAAAGCAATCCAAAAATAACAATTAGCGAGATCATTTTTGGAGAAATGTGAAATACATTCTGAACGATCGTGACAACCTGATGAGCTTATATAGGCATATAGATATACATATATTGAGTTATATAGAACTGGTTCTGAATACAGCTGGTAAATTTCATTAACTTTTAATAGTGTTCAGAAAATACAGTTCAACTCTTTTTTATATGTTCCGCAGCCATTACCTATGTAATCCGAAAAATATTTTACACCCACCGATCATATTGGTAAACTGGTTGAACCGCCTTAACCTTCACTCACTCTGGGATCACTGTAAATGGCAGTAATGTCCGAATGGAAAACGTGCCGCCCGGGCTAACAATTATATGTTTGAATTTCAATTTACAGCGATCAGTTTCCAGCACAAATCGATTCGCTGTGACCACCACTTGAACTCCCCAAAGAGATCGTTGCGGCTCCAATCGAAAGTCGGTCATGCCTGCTGTGTGGGTGTGGATGCTCTTGGCGGTCATGAATCTGACACTCGGTCAGTCCATTAGTGACCATGTAGATAATGAGGTGTCGAAACCAATTGCAGAATACTATGGTAGGGCCCAGCCAGAGTCCCGCAGATTTTCATGTAAGAAGTGCTATCCGTATTTGTACCCAAAAGACAAATACTACGTGCTGCCCAAGAGAACTGGAGAGAGAATACGCCATAATGTCGTATTCCTTGTAAAAGACCGTCGAACGGGACGGCCTGTCAGAGTGGCCTTTAGAAACGGCCTTAAAAATAGTAGAAATGTTCGTGTTTTAAAGGCTTTTAATAACAACAATGACCCATGTCGTGCTAAACCAGGCAGATGTGTATATCGCCTTTTCAATCGGAAAACATTTCGCACCTACAAGGCGGACTTCAGGACGGGAAGGAAGAATGGCAAACGAGTTTCGGTTTTAAAGCTTATCCCCTAAATAAAATATATATAAATTTAACAAAGATATGTTAGAAAGTTTATTAGCAATGAACTTTTTCGAAGCGATTGTTCATACAAATAAGCTACAAATACTTCGTGTCACATTTTTGAACGTAAAAAGATGCAAGATCTTGGGCACTTTTCTGAGCGATTTTCAAACCGACTTTCTCGGTGCCACAATAAAGCTAAAATAGTGGCAGCGTTCCGTGCTCCCAACACTCAGAGCACCCATTCACTTGGCTGCGACCTGTCGACTGTCATGTCTTTTCGACCGGACCGGGCCAAATCGAAGTTGGCCGACGGGTGGGCGGCGAAGTTGGCCAACGCGATACGCACGCGGTGTCGCCAAGCTGACAGAGCCAAAGATTTATTACATGTGGAGTTCAGAGATTTGCTTGCTGCCTTTTTTTAGCCGAATTAATACACCTTCGCGAGACCAAGTCAATCAAAACGCTTGCCTGCGTTTCACTTTCCCATCAAAAGTAAGCCGCGAGAGGCAGGAGTGACTTTTTAAAAGACGATTCTTAGAATGCTGATGAGAATATCTTTCACACATGACCTTTTCATATTCACGCATGGTTTTTTAATTAAAAACAATTAGAATCGGTAGAAAAAATAGTATAAAACCCTGGCTCGATACCACTAGTAGTAGTTATTCTATTCTTGAAACCCAGATGCACATTTGGATTTTTGCGCTCTTTGGGCTTTTGTGCCCACTATTCATAATGGGACGCCCAAGTTTCGGTCGTCAGAACTGCGAAATACCAAAATTGTTTTCTGCTGACTACAAGTGTCCCGAGGTAAGTAATGCTTTATAATGCTTTCATTTGCTTTAATTTAATTTCTGTTTATTTTAACAGCAACTATATTTTATTCGCACCTGATTATACATTGATTTAACGGCTGAGAGCGGTTGAGAGCAAAGCACTAAAATTATTGTTCACAAATATTTATAAATAAAAACCGCACGGAAGCCGTTTCAGTCGCCTGTGCTCATCATGGCCAACATGATCGTCAACCTCTCATTTATTTTCTTTTTCTTGGGTGGTATTATCCATCTCAATGAAGCCCAGACAACGGATTGTTCGAATTCGTGTACGCTTCGAGCAAGATGCACTCCTTACTACAAGGATCTGGTCTGGTCAGTGGTGGATCGCGTCTGTCGGGTCTTCCAGAACGGTTGCATCTTTGCCAATGAAAACTGCATGAGAGCCAATCGGTGCTTGCCACGTAAGTTGGTCTGAATTTAATTCTAAATGAAGTGGTTCTACATTTATTATGCCTCTAGCCATGGTAGGCACTACAAAGGAGGAGTGCACGAAGGAGATCTACTGTCCAAGGTGGTGTTCCCGGGGAGGTCCGCCAGTCTGCGCATGGTTTCCCTATACGGACAGTAATGGGAATACCGGGGGTCGAGACATGTCATTCGGAAGTCGCTGTCTACTAGACATGTATGCCTGCCGTAATGAACAGGGTGAGTTCATTTGTATAGCATTCTAGACCATTATTATGCAATTTTTGATACTTGCAGCCTATGTCAACGAACCACGGATAGGATCGTGTACATAAAATATTTAAATAAATAATAAAACATTTACCAATATATACGAGCTAAATCATATGATTTTGTATTTATGCAAGTGGTCTTTCATCTTACCCCTTGAACTCACAATAACTTATTGATCTAGTAAACAAGTAGATTATAATACTTTTATTACGCTCACAAATATTGCTTATCCATGCAAAAATCTTAAATAAATAAATAAGAACGTCTTTAAGCAGCTGAGACAACAAAGCCTTGATTGCCCAGCTGGATGTTTATATCTGTAGATAATAATGTAGATATATGACTATAAAATCTGGCACGTGATGATAATTACTCAATATAATTATGAGTTTAAAAACCTTTTACTCCCATTCGCTTGTTTTTGTGGAGTTCCAGGTCTGAGATTTGCTCGAATCAGAGATTCTTCTAGAGCTTGTACTTTATAATTTCGAATCCGATTTCAATGACTTAATGCCCCAGTTTGGTCCTTATAGAGGATAATAAGTTTGTTACTCATTATCCCAAAATGCTTTAAAAAATTATTATGGTAAATTAAGCTTGCCCGAAAAAATACTATTTTTTAAAAAAGCCTAAAAGTGCACCGTAGTTTATTTTTTATTAAAATAAATTTTTCAAGAATTGCAATGTTTCTTAGCATTATTATCGGAAACACGTGCAAAAAGTATACACCTGCCTGTGGGATCGAAACCTTTGTTGAAGCGACATATGGATTTCGAATCGAGTTCATTGGCTGGCCTACTTCTGGTCAGATATAAAACTAATTTCAATCAGCAGCTGGAGACACTTAACCAGCCCTCGCCCCAACATGAAGTTGATCATCCTGGTCGTTTTTTTGGCCCTTTTTGGTCTATCGAAATCACAGAACTGTAACAATGATTGCTCGAGAATCGGAATTAATTACCTTTGCGGGAAAACTGTGAGGAATGGCAGGGAAATTCGCTGCACCTACAGGAATCCTTGCGAAATGCATTTGCATGCCTGCCAAAAACGGGAGGGTAAGAGGAAAAATGGAAAACTGACAGGAATATACACACTTATGTACATAATATAAAAATTATTTCACCAGAGTGGAGAAAAGATACAACAGGTCGATGCACACGCGACTCGGAGGAATGCAGACGGTAGGGGGAAAATTACCAGGCGCAGGAGAAGCAGCTGAATATTTTTAAGAATGTATAAATATTGACACAATTGACAAGGCGAAATATAAAAAGTAAAATTTCTTACAGTCTCTGAAAACTTTTGTGGAATTAAATTTCAATGCGAACTTGGCAAAAAGCGCGAACGGTTGGATAGTAAAAATGCAAATTGTCTGCAAGTTGGGCAACAAAATACTTCTCATTTGTGTGCTTCTAGGGATCTTAACAATAGTTGGCGGCCAGCTTTTTTCCTTGAGTGGTAAGTGCTATAAATCCCGCATATGCCCATGTATTTTTGTAGACCATTTGTCCCAGTAGCTCCCAAGAAGTGTCATGATGTGTGTCCCATGGGATATCGGGTTGTGTGCGCCCTGGACGTCCTAGATGGCTGCCTCAGATCATTTGCCAGCAGTTGTGTGATGCGAATGTACAACTGCAAGTACCAGAAGGGTAAGTCTGCAGTCATATACAATACTCCTCGACTGCTTTTCAAAACCTATGATTAATGAGGCAAAGTATGTAAGCATAATCTATTTATTTTAATTCGTTTTCTTTATCCCTCTCGCAGATTATCGCATAATAGCGGAGAGGGCATGTGAATTTATCAGTAACGACGAACTTCTAGGGATGGACATCTAGCGGCGAAATATGAAAGCTGCTTGGTGCTGTTGTCTGCGGCCAGAGGGCGCCAGCTGTCAACGGCGCACGCGTCGTATACGCGATGCAAGGCGCAGGGAATTGCGCGTGGATGCGAACGGGCAGGATATATACCAGCAGCGAGCAGTGCTGTATTTATGTGTAACTCTCAACTCTCTAGGCACGCGTCACGTCACCTCCGCGAACGAAAATCGCCAGTTTTCCTCCGTTATTTTCCCGGAAAATCCATCCTTTTTGTACGCCATCGTTACTGTTTTAAATCGCACTAATAAATTATTATAAATCGTAGTTTAAGTGTTAACGCCTAGGCCAAGAGTGTTTTGTTTGTGGCAGTGATATTCAACCGAAGAAGTTGGGAAAAGTAAAAAGTCAAAGCTGTTGGCCACAAGTCAAAAATTGTTTGGGCAGGCAGGAGCAGCACAAAGGATATAAACTACTTACACACGAGTGCTGAGTCCTGAGCGCTGAAGGCTGAAAAGTTTTCTCGCTTCGCTATTCAATAACAGGTTGGTTTGTATTGATCTGCGAAATTGATGCTAATTCCCTTGCCTAATTATTTTCCGCGTTGCAATGTCAGCAAATTGCGTATCGTAAATTATGTATAACAACCTATGCGTGTGTTTTGTTGCATATATTTTGGCGTTTGATATTTGCTTACGTGACCTCGAAATGTAGCATTTTCTATTGTTTATTCATTTTATTAAGGAAGGAACATATGAAATCAAAGAAGTATTACATTTCTTAATTTAAAATCAGTTAAGCATGTTTGTAACATCGAAATATGTACTGATTTTCACATAGTTTTCGTGGAATGTCTCAACATTGTATACATTGAGGCAAAAACATTTTAAAGCTCCAAAGTGGGAGCTTTTGGCAAAGCTTTCTTTACATTTGTCAGCCTACAGTTGATCATTGTGCCTAATTTATTTTAAAATAAATACCATTGTACATATTTCCTGTACAAAATGTGTATTTGCTGATCCAACTTTAATTTAAAATCCTTATGTAACATTTGGGAGTATATCGATAACAAGTATAGTATTGGAAACTATTTTGTTAAGTTTCCTGTAATAATTTATGTAATAAGTTTGACTACTACTTTTTTATAAATTAACTAAATAAGATCCCAGCTTTCATGGATTTATGTGCACTTAAAAACGATTTCACTTAATTATTGCGGCGCTAGTATGAACAGTCTATATATTTATTTGACTATCGATAGTCGAATAAAAGTCGAACCATCGATATTATCAAGTTGAAATCGCACTGTGGTCCAGCTCTAGTGTGCAAATTGAATAATAACAATAAATTAATGCGTGCAGTGGTGTTCTGATCGGCGGAAAGAGGCAAAGAGCGTTAGCAGTCCGTATTAATGGCACATTAAGTGAAAACAGTAAGTTGTGCTATCATCGCGTTTTGCTGTTGCTGCCACAAACGTTTGTGCTCCTTGTAGATATGTGTGTCCATAGTGTGTATCTGTGTTTTGTGTTTTGTGTTTGATTCCCCGCCCACAAACAAGGCGAATGAACAATAACAACAACAATGGGGTCCCAGTGCAATGGCAATCAAAGAAATGGAAATTTACCATGAATCAGACTGTCAGTTCGCCAAGTAGCCTCTATCTATCTATCTATCTATGTATCTTTATCATAAGCTGCGTACGATTCCCGGGATCAGTCGAATGAAATCGCCTACACTTAGAGAATTAGCACGTCCAAACATTATCGAAGAGAATTATTTTTGTAACTCAACGGTCTTAAAAACACTTACTTACTAACTAGACTTACTTAGCTGAAAAGTAGTTTATATTTAATTTTCCCTCTACATTAAATTTTAGAAAAATCTACCAAATTCATTTTAAGTAAAGAGTAAAGATCTTTTTATTTGTACTTTTCTTTTCTCCCCGTGTATCTTCCACTTGAGCAGCCACTCAAAATTGTGCATTGTTCGCATATGCTAAATCTGTGAAATCCGAGAAGCGTGTCTCCAAATTTTCGCTTTGAGTAGGAATCCAGTTCGGGTTACGCTGCGTCCGGTTTCCCAAGATATGGTTTTCATATGGCCAGATTGCGGTGCACTTTCAACCTTTGACTGTGGCATTGGCTCTGGCTTTTCCAGGAATCGCCTGACGCCCCCTCTCGCTGACCTTGACATTTGCCGTTAAAATAGCAGGAACGGTCCGTGTGTGACGTGGTGGGTGGTGGCCAGTAGGCGGTGGGATGTGGGTGGCAAGGTTGCTGGTTGGTCGCGGCACAGGGTATGCGATTCCTGCACGTGGCCCACGGCATTGACAGCTCTTAAAGTATCACATCAGCAGCTTAAGAGCAGCCCTAAACTAACTAAGTGACATTTAATTTAATTAATGAGCGTGGAGCAAGTGATGCTTATCTAATCTTATCTATAGTACATATTTGTTTAGTATTCAAATCAGCCTTTCACTAAATAGTTACTTTCTTATCGCAACTTACAAGTCAGCCAAGAAACCGTGAACTACCTTTTCCAGCAATTAAATTAGAATTTACCACATGGAACTATGTGCATCATAAGCTGTCTATTACGATTACACATGAAATATATTTATGAGATCGCACTGGGTATTTTGTAGTCAGAATCCTCAACGACAACATTTTTGACTGCCTTATTTTGACGTCACTGTTGGAATGCTTAATTATTGATTTGCGTGTAGGGTTTCTGAAAACTTTATGGTCAACTCGTTAATAAGGAGCGACGGCGGCTGACAAAAACAAAAGCAAAAGTAACCAAGCCGGACTGTGAGGGGAGGGACGGAAATGGGGCTGGGTGGAGCTGGGGATGCGTGGGTGGGAGCACCATGACGATGACGCACGATGCGATTGCCGCCCGGCTGACGCAGAATTGATAAAGTGCAGCCATAAACGGCTGCGCGTACTGTTTTCCAAACTTTCCCTTTTCTGCGATTGCACACAGGAAAACATGAAATACAAAGATTGTAGTTATTGTCTCGTTGAGAGATTACTTTTGTGGCATATTTTCGGCATTGTAATCACAATATTCCCATTGCAGGGTAGAGCAACGAGTTCCTCCGGCCGCGGCTGCTGCTGCTGTTGCTTGGGCACACTTCTGGGCAACGCATTGTCGCCGCCGACCGCAAAGCTGGGCAAAATTATGAACTTGTGTTCCTCGGGCGCAACGGCATCGACCACATCGTTATCGTCCACGGGCCAGGCGGAGAGGAGCGGCGGAGTACCAGGAGGAGGAGCAGAAGGCGGCGGAGGAGGCGGAGGCAGTGGTAACAGCGGCGGCGGCGGCAAAACCAGCGACGGATCCGCCGAGGCCTCAACACTCTGCTTTGCAGGAGGATCGGGCACAGCAGGTGCGATCACCGGAACGGAGGAGCTGTCCAACGCCAACAGTCCGGCAAACGGAACGGGAGGAGCAAGTGGATCAACCGGTAGTGGACAACAGCCGACTGGCAGCAACGGACACAGCCACCTTCACAACGAAAACAACGCAAACATGCCGCCCGAAACGCGTCCCAAAATGGTGACCGTCAAGCATCCGGAGTCCAACAAGCCCAAGCCCACCACCAAGAAAAGCAAGCCGATCCAGGCCGACCAGGATGTCATCAAGGCGCTGCAGCGGTGCCGTGATGAAGGCAAGTACTTTGCCCATACTATTATCTTTCGCATATTTCTTGATGAAATAAGAAACATGACGCATAAAGTTTTGTTGCCGCCGACCTCAAAATTAACTTGCAAATATATATATTAAGAATATACTTAGTAGAATTGGAATAGAAATTTGTTTATAAGATGAATTAAGTGAATCACTTCATACAACCATGTAATGATTTTATATGCTCCCCACAGGCATCAAGCGCTTGGACTTGAGCAAATCTTCGATCACGGTGATCCCCAGCACGGTGAAGGAGTGCGTCCATCTCACGGAACTTTATCTGTATAGCAATAAGATCGGTCAGCTTCCGCCGGAAATCGGCTGTCTGGTGAGCCTACGTAACCTTGCGCTCAACGAGAACTCGCTGACTTCGCTGCCGGAGTCCCTGCAAAACTGCAGCCAACTGAAGGTGCTGGATCTGCGACACAACAAGCTGGCGGAGATTCCGCCAGTGATTTACCGTCTGCGCAGCCTGACCACTCTTTACCTGCGCTTCAACCGAATCACCGCCGTGGCAGACGATCTGCGCCAGCTGGTCAACCTGACCATGTTGAGTCTGCGGGAGAACAAGATCCGGGAGTTGGGCAGCGCCATCGGCGCGCTGGTGAACCTAACCACGCTGGACGTTTCGCACAACCACTTGGAACACCTGCCCGAGGACATCGGCAACTGTGTAAACCTCAGCGCTCTGGACCTGCAGCACAACGAACTGCTGGACATACCCGATAGTATTGGCAATCTGAAATCCCTGGTGCGGCTGGGCATGAGATACAATCGATTAAGTAGCGTGCCGGCCACTTTGAAAAACTGCAAGAGCATGGACGAGTTCAACGTGGAGGGTAATGGCATTACCCAGCTGCCAGACGGCATGCTGGCCAGCTTGAGCGGATTAACCACCATCACTCTATCGAGAAATCAGTTTGCAAGTTATCCCACTGGCGGTCCAGCGCAGTTCACCAATGTCTATAGCATTAACTTGGAGCACAATCGGATCGATAAAATTCCCTATGGGATCTTCTCGAGGGCCAAGGGTCTCACCAAGTTAAACATGAAGGAGAACATGCTAACGGCTTTACCATTAGACATCGGCACCTGGGTGAACATGGTGGAGCTGAATCTGGCCACAAATGCGCTACAGAAACTGCCCGATGATATCATGAACCTGCAAAACCTTGAGATACTCATCCTGTCAAACAACATGCTCAAGAAGATTCCGAATACAATTGGAAATTTGCGACGGCTAAGGATACTGGACCTGGAGGAGAACCGCATTGAGGTGCTGCCGCACGAGATTGGACTGCTGCACGAGCTCCAACGTTTGATCCTGCAAACCAATCAAATCACCATGCTGCCGCGTAGCATCGGCCACCTGGGCAACCTGACTCACCTGTCTGTAAGCGAGAATAACCTGCAGTTCCTGCCCGAGGAGATTGGTTCGCTAGAGAGCCTTGAGAATCTGTACATCAACCAGAATCCCGGCTTGGAGAAGCTGCCATTTGAACTGGCTTTGTGTCAAAATCTAAAATATCTGAACATTGACAAGTGCCCGCTGAGCACTATTCCGCCAGAAATCCAAGCTGGCGGGCCATCGCTGGTGCTGCAGTGGCTCAAGATGCACTCGCCATACCGCCAGATGTGAGATGTGGACGGCGTTTGGCGCACCGTCTACGTGGGCAGCGACTGCTACTACCAGTACGAGCTGCAGACGGTGAACCAGGCGCCCGGTGCTGGTGGCAACGGTGGTGGAGGAGCAGCGGCAGCAGGAGGATCTGCATCCAGAAGCAGCGACCGTCGCTAACGGTGCGATCTCAGCTAACGGGCAAGATCCCGTCCCCATCCTTTATACCATGCATTAAGGGAGAAAGCCAAGATAGATAGGTGTTTTAGTTGAAATCGTTATAAAGCGGGATATGATTGATAATGGTTCTAGTTTTTTTTTATTTTAATTATTTGACAAAGCACATTTATATGTAATTGATATCAGCTACTTTCCCAAAGCGATTCTAATTGCTTAACCTTCTACTCAGGCTTGCTCCCTTAAACCGACTGGAGTGCGTTGGCTGACAAAACGATAGCTTTAAAACGTTATACCAATGTCCCGCGTATTGTAAACTGCCCCGATTTGCTTTTTATTCTTACAGAACACAGGTTCAATCACACTTCAGAGTCCGCACTTTAGGTTCTAATTTAACTCATGCTTCCAAGCTAGTCAAAAATGTAACACGCGAAACGAAACGAAAGTAAATTGAAAGCTTTAAATCTTCTGTTCTGTTTTTGGTCAAGGATGCAGAAAACCTAACGTTCAAAACTTCAAAAAAAATGAAAACAAAAAAAAAAAAACGCAAGCGCCAAGGAATTGTTTGAAAAAATTTAAAACTAAAAACAAAAAGTGGTTAAGAAATTATTAATCTGTATACACATTAATCGTAGTCGTATTTTGTAAAAGCAAGCGCAAAAAAGAAGCAACAAGTATTAAACTGTGTGTAATTTGTTTAAATAAGAAGATTGCAAATGTTTTTTTGTGGCTCCTCCAGGCAAGCTTACATTTTTCGCAAATGTAAGGTAGTGCAGCATTTTGTATATTAGTCTAAGCTAAAAATAACCACGTAAAGTACTAGAGCCATCTGCACATTGGGCTAATGGCATTAAACTAGCAAAAACTAACGTTGTATACTTTATTATTTTAATGTCGGTGTGTCTGTAATTGATTTGTATGAATATTAAGATGATTTAAATGCATTTAGTTATCATAACCATAATCAACGATATTTGTATGGCAAGTAAAATGAGCTAGGCGTAAATGAATATTGTATAATGCCACCTAACTGATAAGCGCAAAAGATATCTAGAGATAACATGGACTCTGAGTTGCTGTTCTTCTTGTGAAGTTGGATTAAACACTACTTATAAAAGAATGAAGAAAGTGTTCTGACGCGATAACAAACAATTGAATGTTTAACAGATATTAATGGTTTATTTACTAAGTGTTCTTTCTGTTCAATAACTATAGTTTTCTGCTGTCAAAACACTTTTGTTCGGCACCTTTTAGCTCCGATCTGCCATTATGGTACTACTCCATTGAATCAGCTCAAAAGAAGTTACAAATTCGATTTATTTATTTTTATATCGTAAGCATAAACGGGAGAATAATACCATTTAGAACAACTCCCCCCAACATTGCAACGCAAATGGGCTTTACATTTTAAAGAAATCTTTAAAGAATCAATAAATCAACGAAGCTAACTTTAAATGTTTTACATCCATACAAACATATTTACACTATACACACGTACGATCAACTTTTACACATCTATTTTTTGAGAAAACACTCGAGATCTACGCGTACATATTGATTTCAGGACTCCACGAGATATGTACATATATTTTTCAAACAAACTGTATGCGGCAGGGTAAACTAATCTGGCAAACGTAATTAAATTACAACACAAATTGTCTAATAATATGAGAAAAAAAGAGTATATTTCCAACGGTACAAAAATAAAAACGTAAATGTAACAGAAATACAAATAAATGTTAAACTAATAATCGCACACTAGATTAATGAAAACACAAACAAACACACGGTGGATATTCAGAACCAGAGTTTGGCGAAATTTCGAGCCAATCGCAAATAGAAACAATAAATGTTAATTGAGGTCAAGTTAAATGAAAGTGAAATGTACAAGTTATATGGTAAAGATGATTAAGTCAAGCATAATGATACTCCTAAAACAAAAAGCATATTTAAGCATACCTACATATTTGCAAAATAAAAGAAAACAAAATGTTAAACTACTTCAATCTCTGCTCAAGATCTGCTTATACGAGTTTAGTTTTATAGCAGTCTACTTTATTCAAGCTGGCAATGCTGTATGCTACCGTTATTGGATGATCGCTCAATTGGTACCCTCGGTTTCCGAATGGCTAACTATTTTGGTGTTACCTTTTTACTCGGCATGCCAATTTACCCAAATATTGTTTGTTTATTTAGTTTGGTCTTAGGACTCAATATGCCTACGAATTTGTTTGAAAAAATCAAATGATATTATAAGGTCAAGCCCAAACTTTATTTAATTAGATATTCGTTTTAATTTATAATTTATTACTGCCTTCTGCATATATTACTGACTAAGTGCTCTAAATGACCAGTTAATGGGGCTGCATTTGAAATTATCTTGTAATAAAAGGCACTAATGGATTTTTGTGAGATACAGATACAGAATTGAGAAAAATGCAGGAAGGAACATATATATGCGCCGCATACACCCGACCGAATTCGAGGTACCTGCTGAAAACAGCTGGTTGTGGTTCTTTGTACTCGGAGCAGGTGATAATAAAGGCGCAATAGTAGCCCAGTCAGTTGACAAACAAATCGCAAAGCAGAAGTACCGACAGGGGCCATTAGTCCAGATCCTCCAGGTAGGCATAAATACATATCTATACGGGAAATACTGGCAGAATACGGCGCACAGAGGAAAATGAGAGAGGCGTGAAAGGTCAACGCTATCCGTAGTCCGCTTTGTTTTCGGCCTACATCGTGAATCAGAGGGAACACAGAGAGTACTAAAAGTGCGGATCATACGCGATTACGATGACCGGAAGATAAGCCAGTCATTGCGAATTCCCTGTCCATAAATGCTGACCCGTCAGCTGTCCAGTGTTCAGTGATCTTTCAGAACCGAATCGTTATACTTGCAGTCAAGCCATGAAAACCTTTCACTCCCTACTATTCGCCCTGATTTTGGCCCTCCTGAGCCTGGACCCCTCTTCCGGTTACTCCCCCCGAGAAGATGAGCGTGTAATTAGAGAATATAAGCGAGAGCAGGAGCTAAATCACGCCAAGATCGCCAGAGATTTGGTCCATCGCGCCAATTGGGCGGCTGTGGGAAGTCTCTCCACCAACGAACGGGTGAAGGGGTATCCCATGGTCAACATTATCTCCATAGACGACAGCGATGATAGTAACAAGTCCACTGGACACATTCGATTCCTGCTAACCGATTTGGACTTCACTGGTCCCGACTGGCAAAATGACAACAAGGTCACACTCCTGTTCAGTGACGAGCAGACCCTTAGGTGCAAGGAGGGCGGAAAGGATCCCATGGAGCCTACATGTGCCCGCTCCATGATCAGTGGACAGGTGAAGAAGGTATGTAAAGTTGAGTAAATCTTATTTGAAAATGGATTAAGAATATTTCGGATCTATTTCTAGATGGATCCCAGCGACAAAAGCTATCAGCCATCGCTGGATGCCTATGTGAGGCGTCATCCAGCTGCCATCAACTGGGTAAAAGGTTAGTACCGACATTATCTATTAATTGCCAACTTGGTGAAAGCGAACCTCATGAAGAGCTCGATAAGAAAATGTCTAATTATGTATATACTAATAATAAATACATTGTTTCTTTTACAGCCCACAATTTCTACCTTTGCGAACTGGAAATCAGCAACATCTTTGTTCTGGACTTCTATGGAGGTCCTCACAAAGTGAGCGCCTCTGACTATTACGCTGTTTCGAATTGATGATCTCCTCCAAAGGAAACAACTTGACGCCTCATATACTTTGTCAACAAATTAAATGATAAGCATATTTGCACAACGTGTCTGCCACAAAGGAAAAGAATGAAGACAAAAGACATTTCGACAGCCACTTATCAGTTGAGCTCTGTGATTTCACTCGATAGAACAATAACTTTGATATAAATAAAAATACATTCCGTTGAATGTACTCCGCCATGCTGAAATGTATTGTTTTGGTTTAAGACCAGAATTTTTTAACTAAAGGGTTTTGATCTTTAGGAAGGCTGACTATAAGATTCAAGCTCCTCAGCAACAGTATATGCTCTACATTTTAATACAATGTACATAAACATAGCTTTTTAGTTTTATACATTAGGCGGTAGCCTAGGTGTTAAATTCTCTTACCTATTATACTTACTTATATATTTACATCTGATAGCAAACTATATCCCTGCACATAAGCCATTCGTAGGTATATAGAACCTTTAAAGTGGTTAATTTGTATGTATATTTTAAACGCAGTTTTTCAAAGTGAATCGATATAAATGTAGTGGCGCAACGCCGTGGATTAGTCTTTCAAGGGGTTTACAGTGGTTCCATCTAGGTACCGGGCACCTTGCACAAGGTGGCATCGATCTTCTGCAGCTGCGGCAGGATGTCGCGCAGTTTGGAGCGGTAGCGAACATCCTTGGCCAGCGGATTGTACTCCAGGTAGATGGTCTGCAACGACTTATTCACCTTCAACAGCTCGATATCCTTCCAGTCATCGACTCCGTTGTGGTTCAGCCACAGCTCCTCGAGCAGTTCCAGCTTCTCCAGATTGGCAATGCCCTTCAACCGGTTCTTGGCCAAGTCGAGGGTCTCCAATTTGGTATTCTCCGAGAGGTTTTCAATGATTTCCACTCCGTTTTCCGAAACGTAGAGTTCGCGGAGGTTGGCAAGCTTTTCTAGGTTCTCGATTTTGACAATGCGGTTGGCCTGCAGACTGAGTATCTCCAAATTGACCAGTGTGTCCAAGTTCTCGATCTTAGCTATCTTATTTTTGCCCAGGAAGAGCTGTCGTAGATTCACCAGCATTTCGATGTTTTCGATCTTCTTCAGTTTGTTATCGCCCAACTCCAGCATGGTCAGATTGGTGAGCATCTCCAGGTTCTCGATTTGGGTTATGCGGTTCGACACAAAGTAGACCTTCTCCAGATTGACCAGCTTGTCCAGGTTCTCTATCTTCGTCAGACGATTGAAGCTGATGTCCAGCACCTCGAGTTGGGTCAAGTCGTCCAAATTCTCAATCTGGGTGATCTGGTTGTCATATAGCTCCAGCTCAATCAGTGTTTTCAGGCTGGACAAGTTCTCGATCTTCTTGATCAGATTCCAGCGCAGGAACAGGCGTTCGATTCGAGTGAGCGGCTCGAAGTTCTCCAGCTTCTCGATCCGGCGGTGATTCAGATCGAGCTCGTAGCAGTCCGGATCGATGGTGATTATATCCTCAATAGAAGCCACATCCTCGGCGGGAATCACCTGGATTCCGGACACCGTTTTGGCGGCTTCCGGTTCGTTCATCGCACGATCAGCATCGCCCATGACGGATAAAAATTTACCGGCTTTTCTTTTTTATAATTCAAAATGACTTCCGAAAATTAAACGCTGACTTGACTTGTTTATTCCGCTGCTCAGGGTGTTGAACAAAGTGGGGTGAATTTCTTTAATGTAATATGACGTCAAAGCTTGTCACTGTTACAAAAGCAAGAACACACGGTAAGTATTTATTAAAATATTTAGTTAATATACATAAGATAGGTCTAAACTAACTGTATACTCCCTCTTGTCTAACTGGTTCAATATGTCAACAAAATACTTCGTCACCTTACAAGCTTACCGGCACTTTAACACTATTTCTGCTAGAGATGTGCACCTAAGAATCGATGCTAAACGTGTATTATTATATATATAACATATAATATAAATGTAAAAAATATGTTGATTTTTAATATGCCAAATAAACTAAATCATAATTCTTGGAACAAGGTCTACGTACTTGTATTTTTATTGCTGAATTTGTTAATTTTTTAATATCTCTTAAAGGTTTTTAAGGCAGTTGTGCCAATGTCGTTCTTGATTGAGAACTGCGCATCTCTAGCATTTTTTCTTCTATCATCAGTGTTAAGAAACGCCGGAGGGGTTCAATCAGCTGTTTTCCAAGCGTGTTGATTCAATTGGCAACAAATTGCAATTTGTTAAAAAAAAATACTCGATAATGGCTTTCAAATGACAACAAACAAGTAGTTTAAACTGTCAAAACAACGGTTAAAAACAAAGCGTTGCAGGTGGCAGTGTTTATTTAAGCAAAGAACAAACAATCATGTCTACGGGTTTAAAATGTCGCAATTGCGGATCCAACGAGATCGAGGAAGACAATGCTCGCGGAGATCGAGGTATAATGACATCCAAAGAACCATGTCCATGGCACTAACGTTTACCCATTCACTGCAGTTTGCATGAACTGCGGCTCGGTCTTGGAGGATTCCCTCATTGTTTCCGAAGTGCAGTTCGAGGAAGTGGGCCATGGAGCAGCCGCAATTGGCCAGTTTGTGTCCGCCGAGTCGTCGGGCGGTGCCACCAACTATGGCTACGGCAAGTTCCAGGTGGGATCGGGCACCGAATCCCGCGAGGTGACCATCAAAAAGGCCAAGAAGGACATCACACTGCTCTGCCAGCAGCTGCAGCTATCCCAACACTATGCGGATACTGCTCTGAATTTCTTCAAGATGGCTTTGAGTAGGCATCTGACCCGCGGCAGAAAGAGCACCCACATTTACGCCGCTTGTGTGTACATGACCTGTAGGACAGAGGGCACCTCCCGTGAGTTGTGCATTCGTTTTGTCTAAGGATTAGCTTATAGACTGCTCACATTTTCACAGATCTCCTCATCGACATCAGCGATGTTCAGCAAATCTGTTCTTATGAGCTTGGGCGTACCTACTTAAAGTTATCGCATTCCCTTTGTATCAACATACCTTCTGTGGGTGAGTGAACGTTGTGAATACTAAACTATACAATTAAATCCCGATCCAGTCAAGTCAAGTATGAGCTCGATTTGTAATTTGTAACTTGTTTTTTATAACTATTTTGTTGGGTTTGTTAGACTTGCTTGTCCTTAATTTATCAGGTCTTTAAAACTACTAAGCTCGCCCCTGTTTTCTTTATGCATTACTTACGTGACGGTCAATCCCAATATCCAAAATTTTCAACTCTGAGAAAGTAAATTCGCAAAAATCTAATAATGTATTTTGATTGATTAAAGTACATAATGGTAATAGATTCATAATCAATACAGGATAACATTTTATATAGATATATGTATATAAAAACCATAATTGTCTTATCAAAAGCAAAAAATCAGTACAATTTCCAAAGAAATCCAAAACTCGAACGTAAAACTGATTGTTGCGCACAGCAGGCTATAATAATGCACAGGAGAAGTACGGGGCTTAGTATCAGTAGAAAGGCATATTGTGTATGTATGAGAGATATAATGGAACAACTACGAAATAGATATAATGCGTACTACAAGATTAATATTCGAATATATATGTATAGGAGATTTTGTGCGCATACTCTCGTACAAGATCCCTTGATTTCATTTTTGTTTGCTATTTCGTAAACTGGTTAACTTGGCTTTCAAATTCGTCGTATGCAACTCTTAACATGGCCTATTCTCCCTCGAAGTGTTTAGGACTATAGTTTATCATTATCAGATCAGATGTGTGTATATGTTAGGTATATGCTGGCAAAAATATGTTTGGTATATATCGTATTAGCTTTTGTCCACTCTCCCTTTAACTGTCTTTAGAATATTGGTTAACGCTAGCTTGACTGATTGCCCGATTTTCACTTATTGCATTTATCTATGCGTCTCTATATAGCGTCCGTATTACCCCATCCCGCCCTCTTAAATCGTGGAACGTATTAAGTTTTCGAGTCAACTACTAATCTGCATCTATATAGTTAAGGGTGTATATGATCAACTTTTTCGATTTTGAAAATATCTTTATATGCATTACCAACAGACTATGTGCAGTGCGTTTTAGAACTGCAAAACCATTGATTTAACTTGCTTAACATACTTGGGATATCGAAGGGAACTTTTCAATTATCGCAAATTCCTTATATCGATTGACTTGCATCGGCTGACTTTCTTTTTGAAATGATCACGTACTGACAACCGTCTTGGAGCTTTAAAACGCACTGCCGAGGTGTATATATATGTGTCTATGCTTTGACGTGTATATATATGTCTATATATAGGACTATTATGAAAACTAGAGTACTCTACTATCTTGGTATATATATATATATGCGCCTAAAACTCCAATTTACTTTCTTGTGCTGCACTGAAAACCCATGAGTTTCGATTTTGTATCTGTATCTTTTGCGGTTGCTGTGTTTTGTATTGTTGTGTTGGTCTCCTCTGTTGCTGCTGCTGTTGGCGGTAGTAGCAGGCTCCCTGCCACTCGGCGCAATAGAGCTGTGCGCATCAGGTGCTTCCGTCGCCATCCTCCCCAGAACTGTTGGCGTTATTGCCAGATCCATTGCTGCTATTCGGAACAGCTGTTCCGGCTGCTGCGGTTGAAGTCGCTCCTGCATTGGAGGAAGCGCCACCAATTGGCGTGGGACACAGTGAATTGGTGGGCGAGCTCATTGCTGTCACTGTGGTGGGTCCGTAGAAGATTAACTCTGGGATTTGGCCACCCTGAACTCCAGTGCCGTTGGTGCTCTCCGACGAGCACTGAAACTGGAATGTCACATTGCCCATTAGCACCTCGGACATGCCCTCCTGGCCAAAGAAGCTAAGCTCGTTTCCATCGAGGATTACGGAGGCGGTGTAATAACACTCGGGCTCGATCTGAATGGGATTCTCGAAGAAGACGTGGAACGTGTTGCTTGATCCGTCCGAGAAGAACTTTGTGTCGTTCTCTGCAAGCGTGCGGCCCAGGCGTTTAAGTTCGATCTTTACGTTGTAGTTGGCAGCGCCAGTCGACGAGCCGTACAGTCCAAAACCCACAATGAAAATTCTGAAATTTGAAGTTTTAATTACCTGAATCCAATAACCATTTGTTAGATAAAACTTACCTTCGATCGACCGAAAACTGAATTGAATCACAGCGTCCGCGGTAGCGCCATTGGTTCGAGCGGTAGGCGCACGACTGGAAGCGATGGCAGACCTGGGTCTTTAATCCCGCCCTGGAGCGTGTGGGAAAGCCCAGAGAAGGCTTCATCTTGGCGGTGAAGTGCAGGAACATGTCGATCGTCTCCTGCGACGAAAGAATGCCTGTCTGGGCCACGCCGTTGGCGAACTCCTCCAGCGACATTGTGGGAATGCGGATGAGGTGCAGCGCTTGTCCCAGCAGCCGGCGCTTGTTCTGCGGCGTGTCGTCGATGCTCATCTTCTCGCAGGCGTTCATGGCCCAGTTAAGGGCCGCCTCGAACAAGTGGATCTCCTTGCAGTTGAGTGTCTCTCGCGAAAGAATCGACTCAAAGGTCTTGAGATCAATGTCGACAAAGTCCTCGGACTTAACCGCCATCTCGGCCTGGGCGTCGATCACTTCCCAGCAACGTTGCATCAGCTCGGGCTCCTCGAACAGACGCGATTGACTGAGAAGTAGGCAGGCGTTTTTTGCCGTCAACTTCACTTCCAGATAGTTGACGCATGCTCTGGCTAAGTGCGGGACAATGTACTTCTTGGCTGCATACAGCGTGGCCAGAATGTGTTCAGGTTCCAGTTTGATTTCATCACAATAAAGGTACCTAAGCGGAATCATAGAGGATATATATACAATTCCAATTTGGTTGGTTGTGATTTCGATATCTTACCTTAGCAACGTTAGGAAGGCAGTGGGTTCCACGTCAGGCACTTTGATTTCCTGCTTGTTCTCCGCCAGTCCTCCATAGAACATAGCATAGAATACGGAACTGCCCGTGGCGAGAATATATTTGTGGGCGGGAATGGTCTGAATGGGATCGATGTCTGTGAAAAAGCAGGTCATGAGCAATGCTGTTTTAAAGGCGAACGAAGTAAAAAAAACGCTCACCGAACTCTCCGCCCACAATGAACTTGACATCGGACATCAGTTCGTTGTTGAACATGGCTGCATTCCTCTCGAGGACCGTCGCCTTGCTGGCCTGCCAGTTGGGATCAGCCGTATCGATGGCGTTGGATGCTGCCACAGCTGCAAAATGCCAGTTAGTTCCGGCAGAGCACACATACGATCCACTCCCACTGGTGGGCGTAGCGGAGATGGCAGCCACCGCTGCCGCTGCGGAACTGGAGGGCAGACAAAAGGCGGTGGGACTGCCGGAGATTCCTCCGGCACTTCCTGCACCACCTCCACTGCTGCTGCCACTGCTGTTGAGGGCGCCCGGTGAGGCCAACGGCGAGGATGGAGCACTGATGGGCTGCGTTATCTGGATATTGTGATCCGCTGCGGCAGAGGCACCTCCTCCGCCTCCAGCTGGCGATGCTCCTCCTCCGCCTCGCTGTTGTTGCTGCTGCTGCTGCTGGTGATTGTGGGGCGGCGAGTGGAGCAGCCCGTTGCCATTGTTCAGAGTTTCCACTGCAAATGAGATTTCGGAAAATGGTTTAACATTTGGGTTAAACGGGTTACGTATCGCTGTTCTAATGATCCCACCCAGTTCGCTCAGAATCAGCAGCACGCGTGGCCACATTTGTGCAACTTCCGCTGCGTGTGCATCATAAATAACAAATGCCAGGGTCTCCCCTTTTTCCACAATTATTGCACCCCAGGTACAGTGGTGCCTGGCACTGTAGGCACAGCGTGTACCTGTCGAACTTCATTTTATATTTTAATCATGAGTTAAGCATATTCTAGCCCTAAAAATAAACCTCGATCTTTGAGCATGGAGCTATAAAAGTCAAGGCTTTACACACGGGTTTTTATCTATTTGTATTCAAACACAAAACTGAAGTTCTTCTTACTGAGGTTCCGCTGTCTTCTAAAAGTGGAGCGTCTCAAAATAGCAACGTATTGGGGCAATGTTGTTTTTGTTTGTGTTGCCAGACAGCGCCCCTCCCGTCCAGCCCCACCGCCATCCCCGCCCCTGGCGACACTGCTTAAGTTGTGTGAAAAATCAATAACTCACAGACGCAGTGCACCTGCCGTGCCCCCAACCCCCCTTTCGACACCCCCTAGAACAGTCGGCTCCTTCGTTGATTTTCCTCCAGGTTTTCCGCCTTACCGTTTATCCAGCCGCCGTTCGGCTGGGAATGCGACATGCTCTCCTGGTTTCGCTTTCCGGCGGACTTCAGGGATAGTCTGTTCAGCGGATTGTGGCCTCCGTGATTGTTGGCCGTGGAATTGGAATTGTTGCTGCTGCTGGCCATCGCAGGGAAAAGTGCGATTCGGAGCTCTCCGGAGTGGGAAAACGCAAAAACTTGGTCAGACTTCAGTCGAATGCTCGCTGATCAAACATTTGCCTTCACTTAAGTCAATCGTATGACATTTTGCTGTGCTTTCCTTGTTTTTTTATTATTTTTTCCAGAGAATAGAATATACAAGTATTTTTCGAGGGCTGGAAAGCGATTCCAAGCAGTGTTGTATTCGGATCAGCTGAGTATAACGGTTGGGTAAGGTGCTGAAAAGGTTTGATTCGTGGCCTTTTGCCACCTGGTCACACCAATTTGCTGCGGACTCTATGTGCCAGTGTTGGCGAACGCCGCGATTGGGCGCCTGTTTTGAATTTAAATTAGCTGAAATACGTCAACTGTGGATTTCGCAATCCATTTTGATTATATCACGGCCACTCGGTGCTAATATGTATTTCCGTCATGGCGCGCCATAAAAATACGTACGTGTGGGAGCTAATAGGGCCGATTCAAGAGGCTTATGCTACACAGCAAAATAGGATCTTCAATGAAAGTCCTATAAGTTCTCATATTTCAACATTATATATACTTATACTATGTGCGCTTAATTTGCATTTTCAATTTATCTAAGCTTTTCCAGCTTCAAAAAGAAAACTCCACCCACTAGGTTCATCAAAGTTCAGTCTATAGACTATATATTTTTCTGTGTGTAACCACCTCCGAATTGAAAACTTTTATTTTACAAGTCTCCTCTGCCTCTTTTCGATCAGCCTTGTTGGGGGCTTTACCTGGTATTTGCATGTCCGAATCGTATTTGGACTATTATTTATTGCCTGGCCCGCGAATATTTATTATGAAGAAACATATCGCTGAACTTGAAATCGATTTTGATGTGTTTGCTCGGCCACCGAGCTTACTTGTCAAGGTTTGTTTATCTCTTAGCACATTCGTGTACAGTAAAACCAGTTTCTGCAGCAGCCACACCAACAGAAGCACCAACCGGCAGCGGATCGAAGATGTGTGCCGAAAAATAAAAAACATGTTGTTGACCTTTGGCTAAGTTAGTTTCTGACTCATACTACCGCACATTTTGGAGTATCGGAAATCTGTCGCTCGCCTGATAAAACCAATAAATGGTGGCCCTCTATTCTCTAGTATTCCTATACCTAAATCTTTCAAGAACTGTCTTCAACTCACTGTGTTCTGGAGGCGGCAGCTCCTCGTTCTCCGGCACTCGAGCGGCGTACTCCGGCTCATAGTTGTGCGCGTAGGCGCTGCCCCAGTGGCCGGCGAAGTCGTCCTCCTCGAGGGTGAGCAGGTGGTCCAGCACCTGCACTCCCCGCTCGAGGGGGCCGTGGAACTTGTTGATCAGCTCGGAGAGCCGCAGGTTGAGGCCGTAGTTACCCGAGGTGGCGCTGCTCGATTCGATGGCCCAGTAGAAGAGGTGGCGTCCCAGATGGCTGCTGAAATGATTCGCAAAGGCCTCGATCATCTTACGGTCAGCTGCGGGCTCATCTTCACATTACTTCTGCTTCCGGCTGCAATCAAAAATAGAGAGAAATTATATAAAAATTAATCATCTAGCTCTGTTACCGGGGAAATAAAGAGTATTACAACTGATGAATAGAATCAGCGAGATAAAAGTTATTTCATTTTGTTGAAAGCTAACCGTAAATTGTAATAGCACACCCATTAGTTTGGCCGCAATAGTAATTTTTTGATATGTAACATAATCTGATTTTTATGGATATAAATGATACAATTTCGAATCAATTTTGGCCCGCCAGTCGTATGAAAAATGGCCAATAGCGGGCTCCACTTTCACTTCTCCATTTCCATTACCACGACCATTTTCAATTTCAACTCCAGCCCGCACGCATTTGTCGCATTTTATTAGCTAGCTTCAGGAAGTAAATTAAGTCGAGCCCCTCTCTATTTTCTATTTTTTTTTTTATTTTGATTGTGACCCCCACCCATTGAGACCTATGGTTTTTGGGTCAACTGGAGAACTCTTGCACCTGACTCTCGGCCAGCGGAAATTATGCAAGCGGCTGCTTTTAATTGGCAGCACAGCGAAGTCCGTAACCAAAACAAAACGGCGACAGACATGGACATAATTTTGCTTCTCTCACTTGATTTTTTTTTGTCTCGTCACGGCCTGTCTTTGCCACAATCAACAAGTTAGTGTATTTATGTACATATATGTATATCCACATGGATAAAGGTATCCCGCTTCACCTGTCACAGTGATTTACTTCGAACTCCCCCGCAGCCACGCCCACGTTAAACAATGCAATTTGCCGTCGACGCCTAATGAAGTTCTTCATGCTTCGGCACATCTTCGGGCTAAAATGAGTTGGATCTTTGGCATAAATGGGGCTTGGTTTCAGTTTCTCATCACTGACGCAATTTGGGCTGATAGGAAAAATATTTGGGCGAGCTATTAATTAGTATAACTCTATTAGTTGGGACATTCTTCGGTTTTCGTGTTGATGCCAATCATTTAAATGACAGTAGCATATTTGTGTTGCATAACAGGTATCGAAACAATGGAGAATATTTGCATCGCAATTTAGGATCATGAATTTATCAATCTGCTGCGTCATCACTCATTTGTCGGAATAAATACACAATGGTTAAGATAAATTAATCGCTAGGCGCAATTTTGTCAAATATTTTGATGGTGAAATCTGGGGTTTTGGCATCTCAGAAAATTAATTTTGATTTCCAGCGATTAATTAATGTTAATGAAATAACTTTTTTAGCACACTCAGTAGACATTTCAATCGAAAAGTTATTACTTAATGATCTGTTTACTATAGTACTATTTAAATCTTCTGACTGGCATGTACACTTAAAAAAATTGCACACAATTCTAGGCAGCTGCTGAACCGAAACCCCAACCCCTCAGCCCTCTTAGTTGCCATGCAAAACACACACAATTTATGCTAAATTAATTTCATGGCTTAACAATCGAGTCACGTTTATTATTCATCAGCTGTGGGCTTTTGTTATTTTTCTTATTTTCCAGCCACATTTAAATTTCGGCTTGTTTTATTTAAGTTCTGATGGCTGCTTTTCGTATGGAATGCGCATTTTCCGCGCTGCCAATGCACTTTTGGTTCAAAGGTTCATATCGCATTTGCCGCTTGCATTAACTTTTTGGGTTCGCCCTTTTGTCAATTGTACGATTCGTCGTTGGTTGTTTTCCTCAGCTCTCGGGGCTTATTTCACTTTTCATTGCCTCTTTAATTGCAAATGGTGCGACCCACTTTTTGGCCAAGTCTCGGGTCACCACCATCTCAATCGCTCGCCGCACACTGACCGAAAAAAGGTGGCAAAGGGGAGACCCCAAAGCAACACGCCCGCGTAACACTTTCGATTTTTATTTCCTCATTACATGCTTGCCAAAAAAAAAAAAAAAAAAAAAAAAATGAAAGAAAAATGAAAGAAAAATCCAAAATAAAAACCAACCACATGCACAAGATCACAGCAAACCAGAAAAAAGTACAAAAAGCTGACAAAAAATGAAGAGTTTGTATCTTTTTTCTTGCAGTCACTATATGTCGTCGAGTCTTTTGTTTTCCCATTACTCTGCGGCCCTTTTTTTAACGAGCTTCTTTTGTTGCAGGCCATTTTGCAATTGCCACGCATTTAGTTGATTAACCAAATGCGTCATAAGGCGTGGAACGCCCCGCTCTCGGATTCTCCGGATAAAATCTAAGCCGCGAAAGCAATCGACCTCTGGTGTCCCCCTCACATCGCAGTTGCCAGACATTCGCTCACGTGGCCAATAAAACAAAATAACCTGTCGAACTCTTGGCCAAAAGCACTCGAACTGTCGATGGGGCGATCAGTCGGTCAAGTGTTTCGGCAAAAGAGCTCGTTGATTTGCCGATTTTGCACTTAAATTGTTCGCGCTTGTCTGATTTTTATTTTTATTTTTTGGTTTTTTTTGGCCAATTCGCTAACTTTGTACATTTTTTATGTGCTTTTGTTTTGTGTTTTGACGGCGATTTGCAGCTCTGTAATCTGATAAGGGTTTCAAGGAACGATTTAAATAAGAGTTTTCGGTTTTAGGTATAAGCCAAAATTGGGGTCAAAAATGCATGTTGCATCGATTGTGTTCAAAGGATTAGGAATGATGATGAAATCTTTGATTTCTCAAATTTTAGAATCTGTGTAATAATATTATGTAATTGCTGGACGTGCACTAAGTTCTAGTACAAGTTCTCCATCAGCTTATGAATACTTTCCATTCGCCGCGCTTAACGTCTCATTTGGCCATATTTCTGGACCAGAGTGTCTAATTCTCGTCAAGCTTCAGAGTTCCATTTTCTGAGAGTCTCGACTTTTGTTTGAGGTGTTCATGTTCATGTGAGTTTGGACCTCGGTTCGAGTGCCCTTAGGTTGTTTCGCAATTATTCAGACCGTCTGTCTGTCTTTTGGTTTTTCAGTCTTTCAGCGTTGCAGCTTTTCAGCTTTGCAGCCAGCGTCTTTGGCTTTAGACGCTTTAATTTGCGGATAATTTTATAGACATTAACATGCAGTTTTCCTCACTCACTTTTCATATGGCTTGGGATTATTTGGTAAGTCATGTTGCATTTTGTCTAATGACTTGACGAATTAACATTTTTTTACAATCGCTTACTTTTGTTATTTGCATTCGATTCTTTTATGGCCCAGAAAAATCCCCATTTCAATGGTCTTTCGTCTCGCAATGATTTGCTGAATTCTAAATCGATTTCTGCGGCTATGGCGACTTTTGGTTCTTTTGTCAAATATTTGAAACTCGAAACCCGTTTTCGTTTCCTCTTCTGCATATATATTAGTCAAAACCTATATATTGTCATCGAGTTACTTAATATTTGGAGAGCTCATGCCTACAGCCTGAGCGATCTTCGAGTGGAATTCTAAATGCGAATTCGACGTTTAGTCTTTTGTTTGTTTCCCCAACCTTTCCTCTTCTTTTTGGGTGGGGCATTATGAGCTTTTTTCTAAGGTTTACCTTGTTTCGAAATACAAACACGAAATAGTGTGGGACTTTGGCTGCCCGCTAAATTGAAGTATTTTCGAAATAGCCCCAAACACTGAAAGGGGGAAGCTGTCATTAAAAGCAGCGCCTCTAAACACAAATCATAGTTATGGGCAGTAAATTACAACCAAATGCTCGGCAATTAACCGAGAGTGCAGCTAACGGATAATTACACGGCGGAACTGCCTAAGCCACACTAAGCCTGATAAGAGATTTTAGCCCTGATTGAGATCTCAGACTGTTTATATTTGTATTTCGATATGGAGGCGTCCATCATTAGGCAGTCATTCATTATTGATTCGAGAGATATTCATTATTGGTTGCAGTTAATGAAGCGGCTGTGTGGCAGTGGCATTGGCAGCGAAATTCTTCGATTCGCTGATTGAACTTAGCATTGCAAAGCACTTTCCGGGTGGCACTTAATGGGTTAAACATTGGCACAATTAATTAACCACAGCACCTGTTTATCCGCAGCCAAACTTGGTGACTTCGATACACAGTAAACAGAGACAGGGACAGGGAGAGCGATAGAGAGAGAGAGCGCAGGGAAGATGATCGTGACAGGTGTGAGAATGTGTTTTGGGGGCAAAACCGATCGACGAGCTTAGAAGCAATTATCTGTGCGGAATTTTTGGGGATTTTTTCAATGGCTCCCCGTTTGTATTTGCACTTCACTCAAAGCAATTTTCTTCGCATGTTGTTTTTTTATATTTTTTTTTACATTCGTTTACGCTCAACCGGCATCGCCGAGCTGTCAGCTGAGTGTTGAAAAAAGTGAAAAAAACACAAAAGTGCACATAAATTAAAACGTCAACAGAAGAACAAACAAACGAGCTACGCGCACTTTGTCAACGATTATTATTACTTTAACAAGACATCAGGCGAATAATATACACACTTTTGTAATTTGTTGGCTGACAACAACTGATGAAATGGGCCCTACACATAGAGGGATTTTAATTGAATATATATTTTTTTACTTTTGGCTTGCGCATGCGCGACGACCGGCCACGTTTTGAATTTTGGCTGTATTTCTCGACGGACTGGCGGTTGTGACTCTGACTGCGACTGCGCGAGTCAACGAACGAATTCGTAGTGAGTTACTAATTTTTCAACTGAGTCCCAAAACCGGCAACTCGAGACTCGCCAGCCGATCGACCACGATCGACTATATGGCTTTAGCTTCGTTTTTCATTCGCTCGCCTCGAGACGGTCACACAGAAATTGCATGCGATAAATGCGACGATTGGGCTTTGATTGGGTTTTCGCTTAATTTTGGGTTTTGTTTGCACGACTCTGGTACGCGACATTTCCTCAGATTTCACTTCCCCATTAATCTCGCGTTCTTGGTCAATTACAAAACAATTAAACCGGCAAAACGCAGTTAATTGTGGCGGCGGCAGGGAAACTCGAAAACTCGAACCCAAATCGCTGGTGTTTTTCGCCAAATGCAGAAGTAATCAGTGCGGCAGGGGGGTAGGGGACAGCCGGCGGTGCAATCAGAATGATAATTGCTGTCATGACAAACGCAAAAATAAAGTTTAAATAATAATAATTTCACTAGCTGCACTTGCGGAATTCGCAGGATATCGCTGCAAATGGGCTGCGACAAGGGGCGGCAACATTAAGAAACCATTAGCAACAGCAGCCCTGCTGGCAACTGTCAAAAAGCGGCGCAGACACTGCAAGAAACAAATTAAAAATAATGCAACAAATAAATATATTTGAATAAATATATTAAGTAAATCTCTATAGACTTAAAATACTATAATATGACTAGGTATGGAAGGGAGCCCACATAATTTACATCTAAAAGCCATAGCTTGGATTAATGTTAGCAAGTATTTCTTTGAGTGCAGCAGTAACGGTTTCTGCCCCATCAGCAGCAGCTCAAGTAACAGCTGTGGCAGATGAGTGGGCGCTGCGCTGAAGGGTCAATGCAGTCGCAGTCACTGTTTCCGATCACAGTTCGCAGTCACCGCATCAGCGGCATCATTTTTCAAGTGGACCGACCACTCGACGAGTGGCAGTAGCAACAAAAAGCAGGGGCGGTGGCCAAGGGGCTGCTTCAGGGGGCGCCAGAGTTTGAGGACTGCCTCTTCTGGGCCTCCACAAATGTGCCCATTCATTAGGGTTTAATAAATAATTTTTTTCCTCCTTTGCGGAGTTCCTTTTTTTGTGTTGTTTTGTTTGAGGAGCACAGTTGGCGAGACTTTGACAAGCATCTTCCATACAGTCCACCCCCTTTACTCGGCCAGCCGGGGTTGACGTTTACCAGCATCTGGCTTTGTGTGTCAAGTGGCGCTGCACAAACAACCAGCACGGGAACTCGGGAAGGGCGAAGGATTAGCAGTGAGTTCCGGGATAATGCGCTAACCTCCGGTTGGATGGATGCATAAAAAGTAGCTCGTTGAGGTACAAATTTTATAATCGGGCATTTTAGGGCAAAGAATTTCGGTGTGAGATGCATATTTGCACTATAAGTTTGCCTCCAGTCCAGTTTGAACACCAGTTCTGCCTTGCTTCAAAAATTATGCTTGAATAAACGGTGTATTATAAGTATTTCAATGTGGGGTTTCTTAAGTTGTCTATAAAAAATTGCTCCGCTATGTTTTCGACTTTATTATGAATTAAATTGTGTACAGCAAAGTATCTTTTGTGTAATTATGTGAATAATAAAAGCCGATATGGCCTACCACTTATTTTGTCATTATCTTGAATAATTATTTAAACAATTATGTAAAATGAAATTGTACAACTCCAGTGACCATACAGTTGAGCCACCGTGGAACTCTTAGAAAATCCTCAGGCTTCTCCACATATTCCAGACCAATTTGTGGGCAAATTGTAAATTTTAAGTTAAGTACAAAATATAAAAAAAAAAGATTGGCAAATAACTTTGACAAGGTCGAGTGTCTGCTGGCTTTTGATTTTCCAATGCGTTTCGCACTGTTTTTTCTACGTATTTGTTGTGCGTTAATTGCTGTTTGAGTTTGCGTTTGGCTTTTGTTTTTTTGGTCTGGACGAAATGACTGGGCCGAGTGTTAATTGCACATGTTGTCTGGTGGGTTTCCTTGGCAGGGCCAGTCTATCATCTAGTTTAAATATAGCTAATTATCGATTTAATAGGCCAATGAATGGCCCAAAACCTTTGGCGGGACTACGTGACGGATGCGTGATGTTCGTGCAGAGTGCACAAGCAAAACTTATCGCATGATAGAAAATCTCTGGCTCTTCGGGTTTTAAAGTCTTCTGTTTGCTCACTCTCCCACAGCGGCTCTCTGCACCTCTCATTGCCATGTAAAAGTTGAATGAATTGAATAATATCGGACCTGAAGTTCGGGTTCAAGATTGTTTATTTCGGCAGCTGTCCATGGAGACGTGGGCCGGTTATTGAATGTTTTCGGTTTCATTGGCTAGACCGACCCGACTTCAAGGTCGTCGAACAAGTTCTTCGTCTGATGCTCTTGCAGTTGGCGTATTTTATTGGAATCTCTAGATTTTATTACGAAACTGCGGCTTGGTGTAGTGGTCCTCGACTGATGATGACCTTATTCCTTAGTTCTATGTTCTGTTTATTACTGTACGACTTACTTAATAAATCTTATTTTTATAACCATATAAATTAGCCTTACTGTTCGCTAATTTGTTTCTAAATTTTCCGTGTTTATCAATTAATATCTTACTGTTAACCATACGTTTTAGGATATTTATTTGCGCATATTTATTTCTTTCTGGTTTTATATTTACAGACCCGTGTTTGTACATCATGCGTTTCGCCAACCGACTGCAGTTGGGTGCTAAAACGCACGAGGTTTCGATGACGGCTCTGAGGATTGTGCAGCGCATGAAAAAGGACTGCATGCATTCGGGACGACGACCCACTGGCCTTTGTGGAGCGGGTGAGTGAACCGTGAAATCGAAATGAATAGCAACGCTGAGGGGGATTTCTTTCGACCTTAAGCTTTGCTGATTGCGGCCCGGATGCACGATTTCAGTCGCACCATGCTGGACGTGATAGGTGTGGTCAAGATACACGAGTCAACGCTCCGGAAGCGCCTTTCGGAGTTTGCTGAAACGCCCTCGGGAGGGCTGACCCTGGAGGAGTTCATGACCGTTGACCTGGAGCGCGAACAGGATCCGCCTTCGTTTAAGGCAGCACGCAAAAAGGATCGTGAGAGGATCAAAGATGTAAGTATTTGTGAATAGTGTTGTATTTAAGAAACTAATTATACAATCATTCAAGATGGGCGAGCATGAGCTAACAGAGTTGCAAAAAGAAATCGATGCTCATCTGGAAAAAGACCTAGGCAAGTACTCAAACTCCGTTTACCGTCAGCTGACTAAGGCTAAGGGAATAACTCCACTGAACTCGCCAAGCACGCCCACTAGCAGCTCGGAAAAGGATATCGAACTGGAGGAGTCCAGGCAGTTCATTGAACAATCTAATGCCGAGGTAATCAAGGAATTGATAGCCAAGAACGAGGACGTGAAGAAGGCAGAACCAGGTGGTTTAGTGGCTGGGATCGAAGGCCTTCGGCCGGATATCGAGGCTATTTGCAGGGTGACCCAGAGCGATCTGGAGGACGTGGAAAAGGCTAAGCAGCCGCAGGAACAAGAACTCATCACCGACGATCTGAACGACGACGAACTGGATCAGTACGTGCTGACCGAGGAGGAGTCGGTGGCAAAGTTGGAAATGTGGAAGAACCTCAATGCCGAGTATCTGCAAGAGCAGAAGGAACGTGACGAGCGGCTGGCCAAGGAACGCGAGGAGGGAAAGCCGGAGCGGAAGAAGCGAAAGCCGCGCAAGAAAGTCATTGGTCCCTCGTCCACCGCCGGCGAGGCCATCGAAAAGATGCTGCAGGAGAAGAAGATCTCCAGTAAGATAAACTACGAGATACTCAAGACCCTGACTGACGGCATGGGCGGGCTGACTGATGACTCTCCCACAACTAGTGCCGATACCAAACCGAGCACTCTGGAAGAGCTGAAGCATCAGCCGGTTATAGTGGAAGAAGGTCCTCTTCCTTCCAAGAGCAGGGGCAATAGGGCAGCCTACGATCTGCCCGGACCCAGTAGGAAACGTCCCAAACTTGAGGTGGGTCTGCCAGTCAGCCAAGCTGCTGATGTGGAGCAGCCGGATACCAAGCCAGCAGTAGTGGTGGAAGCAGGTTGGTCAAATCAAGTAAATAACATGTGTTGGCAGCAAGTAAATCTGTTCATTACATCCCCAGATGACATGGACGAAGATGCTGATGATCCTGACGTCGAACCCGAGGCAGAACCGGAGGCCACTCTTCAGGACATGCTCAACACGGGCGGAGACGACGATGAGTTCGGCTACGGTTTTGACGAGGAGGAGGAATACTAGGCATAAGCTCGCATTTAGCGTTTAAAGCATTTTAATATACATATACACTCAGACGTTATAGTACCCGACCCACTCGTAATACAATTAAACTAAGCATTAAGAGCCGTGCACTTGTTGCCGTCGCGCTATTTCCTGGGCTCCTTAGCCGTGGAGGCCATTAAATCATGGCCTCCTCCTTGCAGCCATTTACATGTTTAAGCCATGTCGGCGCGGGCTGGCGCTGAGCCGGTGCTCCCGAACACTCTGGGCTGGTACTCGTAGCTAGCTTCTAATTGTTGGCGCTACCGTGGCGCGCCTCCAAGTGCTGCAAATAAATATTTCACTCTTAATCATGTTTTGCACTCTGTTTTGCTTGCCTTTCTCCGTCGCTGCAGGCGGCCAGTTCAGCTCTGTTCAGTTCTGTTCAGTTTGGTTCAGTTGTTGGCCCGGCCAGGAACTTGGCCCGGCTCCACGGCCATCCCGTTGAGTGGCAAGTGCCCGGCAATGAGCTGTTGAGTCTGCCGGGCACTTGTCTCTACGATTTTATAGTTATTATGTTGTAATTAGTGTTAATTTACTTGCCTACGGTTCAGCAAGTCAGCATCAGTGCTCCCATAAAATATAGCATAGTTCGGGGCGGTTTCTTGGGGCTCATCTACGAGCTGCCAATTGTGACCGTTTTGCGTTCTGAACAAATTAGCAAACTGTATTGTCTCCGTCTTAGATTAAGTGCATGGCTAGTCATGCATGATATGCATGATCATGTAAGGTATAAATTATGCTGTATGTAAGGTAAGCTTAATTGTATATTACACTTTGGCATTTTATATATATAAATAAATAATAATATATAAATATCCGGAACCCTACTTTAATTCTCTTTCTTAAATACAAAGTTATACTAAAAGGAAAAACCGGCAATTATCGACTGCGTTTTAATAAGCATAGTTAACTTTCGCTTTAAACTTTTCCCCCATTCCAACTAATGTTTTCGCAACTTTTCTGTTTCTAGAACATGTAATTCATTTCACTTTCCAACAAATTTATGGCGGAAGTAAAGTTGGGAACAGCCAGCACTCCTCCGCTTTCAAATGGCTGCCGAAGCAGGCTGAAGTTAACTGCACTTAATGCCCGTTCGCTAATTTGCATAAGCCCACAGCCGGGCCCAAAGGATAATTATTAATAAAATGCACACGAACCGCTCGAGAGTCGAGTCCTGATGGGGCGTGGTCCTGGCCATTTCCCGGAACAGGCTTAGCCGGCCAAGTTGCAACGATAATGTGAAATGTATGCACATGTAAATCCCAGAGCAAATGTGACAGTAAAATGGCAATTAGTAGACATCTTGACTTGGCCAGCCACTTGGAAGTTTCCTGGTCAGTGCGACTAATTTATGCGCAGCCAGCTGGGAACAGCCAGTTGTGAACGGGGGGTCGATGGTCCTCGTCCTTACCCGATTGCCTCCTGATGTGGATAATCGCCCGATTAAGCACATTAATCCCTGATGATATAATTTTTATGCTTTTACGCGCACTTTATCATACGAATAACTGAAATATAATTAAATGCTATTATATAGTTTATGTTCTTAAAGATAAAAAAAGGGGGAGAAATATTTTTTTATAAAACATTCTGTATGGAGACAAAATGGAATTATTAAATCGCATTAATGAAACATATTTAAGATTATTGTGTATATTTTTTCTGGAGTCGTGTCTTCGTTTAGTCAAAAAGTGCGCTTCGCAACAATTTTGCCTCTCAACGTTGCGTCGACTGTCACTTGCGGCGTATTAATTAATTAAAAAAAAGTTCTTTGCCGCTAGGATTCAAAATAAAATATATGGCATATATTGAACTCATGCTGGCCATATATTTTAATGCAGTTTAATTAAAAATGTGCCAAGCTGAGGTTATTTCACAGTTCTGGCGGATTTTGTTGGCTGCTCTTTTTTATCTGTTGATTTACTTTTTTTTATACCGCCGCCGTCGCTCGCCTTCGCTCTCAATAAACATTTTATCATTTACACTTTATTTGCGGATTTGGCTGCTTTATTATTAAATACAGCCGCCACAGGCTGCCATGTTCGGTGGACTTCTGGCGACGCTGGAGACCATTTTGAAAAGTATTTAATAAGTGGAAACAAATAAAGCGGCAGCGGCAAATACCGAAAATGCGAAAATAATGCGTTTAATTAAAATAAGTTGTGTGGGTGCCTGTTGAATACGCTGGTCAGGCGAAGAGGGGGTCGCTCAGCCATGTATAAATGAGTAAATGAGCGAGCAAAGCGTTTAATACGCTTAAAGTGCGCTGCATTAAGTATACGCAGTGGATGACCCGCGCCGGCAGGACTAATTTCTGGCACGCCCATTATTTAAATGTTCATTAAGCACGGGAAACCTGATTAATTAGGTCCAACTGGCCCGCAAATTAGTTGCATTAAGTGCAGTTTTACTGTACAAGTAGGCGACCATTTAAAGCTACCCTTCGATTTTGCAATTGATTCGTGATTTAATATTATGTGGGGCAGCTAATTTATGCGCTAATTATGTTGTGTTTTGGCTGTCGAGTGTTATTTCGGCCCGATGAATAATTAAAACGCGTTTTCTCTGCGTGCTCATTAATTAGGCCGCTAAATGCTTTGTTTGGTAATTTGTTTTGGTCTATTAAAGTGGGTTAGTACATCGGTTTCAATGGACAAAATGCGACTTTTAATAGCTTTTAAATTTAGCTCTTCTGCTACTTTTTTTGGTTTCCAAAGTACCCATTCTAGTAAATCAAGAATCCACAAAATAAATAATTGCTTAGCATGTTTAGGCACTTGAATCTTAATTATATCAAACTCCCATTATGAGTATTAGTGAAACACTAACTTGTGACGCAATTGTGTATATTAAATTTCCTTGATTAAAATCAGCATAGGCTTGTGCGAAACTGGCCCAAACTAAGCAGTAAGTTAGTCAATGGCGCATTGGACCACAATTTGTGTTGGCAATGGCAACGGACTGCCCAATCAGCGGATCGCTGGCGATGTTTGGCCAATGTTTTGGCCGCAAGATGCCGAAGGGAAGGGGTGCCAGGGGGTGGGATGGCGGTGTCCTGGCCAACTTTCGGTGGCTGCTGATTATGGCCGCCGCACATTAGCAGCAGCAGGTGAGTGCCACAGCGCAAGTTGCAGTCATCTGCGGAAGCACGTCCCAATGGTCACACATCCTTGCACGATGCAGTGGCAGTTAACAGACAATTTCCAATCGTCCTGGCCCACACACACACACTCCCATAAACCACGCACATTTGGGCCTGCATGCAAAAATGTAATAATAAAGTAAATAAACGCTTGACAGTCGCCATTAAGCTGCAATATAAAAACACAGCACGCACAGCACGGACATACTTTATAAAATACATAAAAGGAAGCTGGAAGTTTTCAAATTTGAATAAATTTCGGCGTTAGCTAATTCAAAAATCTATGTTTTTTGGTTGTGAACATAAAATGCACACTATAAAGTTATTTATGATGTAGGAGTGTCTTAGTGGATCTTTACTGTAACTATGCATCTATGGCCGCCAGCGCATTGAACATAAAGTGCCTGGCAAACTAGGCAAGGCTGTGATTGCAAAACACAAGTGCAATTACCTGGCCTGCAGGCTCCGCATATACACAAACACGCAGGCGGATAACTGCCATTACGAGCACATCTACATATGCAACTAAAGTCAGCCAAATAGTAAGTAGTCTTGGCCCTCTGATATTTTATAAACAATTTCCAGTAAAATCGAGGAGCACTAAACAGCATATGAACAAAATTTTCTGTTGCATTGTAAGCTCCTTTAAATGTGGTTTCTTTGTTTTAGATAGGTGCAATCACCTACTATTTTGACCGCAACTGTAAGCTTGCATGCATGAATATACACATACATATGCACGCTGGCTTGGCGCTGCAAAGTAGGCAACGATAATGTCATAAATTCAATGAATAAACATAAACGGAAAAAGCAGATATACACTCACACACACACGTGCACGGACGGGCGCTCACACACAGCACACATAAACAGCAGCTGCGTGAGTTGGTTGTTTGCCGCGAAATAGGCGGCACAACAACAATGGGAGCAACATCGCAACATGAACATCAACGGTGGCAAAATATGTATTAGCCCCCGAAGTTTACTAACAAAATTAATTATGCGAATTAAGCGCAGTAAAAGCACTTTAAGCAATCCCCCCACCGCCCCTTCATAACTTCACAGCTCTCGACCACCGTCGACCATACCCTCCCCCCTCGACCCCTCCAACATCACAGCAGCACCTCGCCCAGGAAACCAACCCCACCAACCCCTCACCAGATGCCATCGGCACATAATGTGTGCCTCATTCTGTGCCGTGTCATGGAACTACACTGTTACAATCTGATAGTTTTGCAGCAATTTTGTAAATAGTATTATTAAGTAAGGTGCATATTAATGAAGTATTTTTATATGGTGCGTTTTGAAGAACTGAGATAATCATTACGCTTGAATCTCCTTGATATTTGTAGATTGTTCTCAGTGCAGGGATAAGGACACCGGGAATGGGGATGCTGAGAGGCCAGGACCTGGGGCCCTGGTATTGTTCAATTTATGCGTGTTTGTGTGCGTGCTCCACTCAGGAGTTATTCTTGCCACCACCGAGCCCTCCAAGCGCCATCCACTCGCCACACCACCCCATTCTCCTCCGCTCGACTTTTCGCCAGTTAGCAGTTTGTGGGCGCCCAAGTAGGCCAAGCACCCGGACCTGGCCAAGTGCAAGCCCCAACAGTCAACAGCCAACAACATCGGCTACAAGCGACGGCAGCAGCCTGGAAGTTGTTTATTTAAGTGTGAAATTTAAGTGCAACACTGCGTAATGTGTAAGGACCCAGCATATTTAGCATTATGGCTGGGGCAGATAAGCTACGTCGACTTTAATAACCTCAGGCAGCGTATGGGTAACTGAGCAGCCGTAATCGTAATTTGACCTGCTAATAGATAATAAAACCAAACCTCGTCGAGCAAACATCAGCCGGCAAAATCAGTTGCATAAAAAAGTCGAAGAAAAAGTGTTATTGCAGCGGAAAAAATGTGAAAATGTGGAGTGCACAACAAGCGGATTTTTGGCGCCGCCATTGACCAAACGAAATAAATAAAACAATTTGTCGCCGATTTTTGGGGCCAGGCGGACGCCAAGCTAAATTAGCTAAAAGTTTGGACAGCCACTTAGTTAATTGTCGCTGCGATTCAAATTAAATACATATAAATGCACGCATTCAACTCATAAATTTTAACTAAAAAAAACCAATGGGAGCTTACCACCCCTTTTGCGATGTAATATGCAATTAGTTTTATTACCGAGGGTGCACTTTGGATAAAAAACAATAGATATTTGTGTGTAGAACATTCCTCTTGAAAACAATTGCAATTTATTTGCATGCTATGTTCGTAACCTAATTATCTTAACTTGCTATTTTAATTGATTAATTAGCTCAAGACTAGTTTCATATTTTGGTTATGCAATTTGGGTTAATTTAACTTAATTACACTGCACACTTTCTATTCAATGTAATTTAAACAGATTAGGGACTAAACTAAATATTTTCATTATACTGATTATTAAACGAGTTGTCTAACCACTTGAAATAAATACGCAGACTCGCGAATGTTTTTAGAATACGCTGTTTTTAACCTGCAAGCTGCAAGTTTCTAAAAAAAAGTTATAAAATTATAAGTTAAATTCATGAAAGACTTAAAAAATTATTAATCTGCTTAAATCAGCTTACGAGAGTAAAGTAGTGCTGGGTAAAATACAGTCAGTATCTACTATAAAGGTAAATTTGCTTTTTGCTCGCTCCAAAATGAACATCCAGTCAATTAGGCTTGAAATAAAACTGAATAGAATTGGCGCAGTTCAATAAATGTAATTTTGCATGTGGAATTCAGTTTTCCCAATTTAAATTCAAATCCATTTAGATATACGCTAAAAAAGGCAAAATGTGGAAAACAATGGAATCGTTAATGGTAAATTTAATTATAGCACTCTGAATTAAAGCTTTTTTGCTAAATATTCACAAAAGTCCAGATTGGTTCGTTTTTGCTATTAAAGGTTTGTGGATTTTTGTGGTGTCGATGAACACTATAAATCAACTGTCAATCAGGGAATGCTAAATAAATGGAAACACAACTAAACTTGAATAAACTTCTATTCGCAAACTTTAGTCTAGCCCCCTCGAATCCAAGAATAGCATGAGAAAAACTTCATACTGAAGTTGAGCCAACTGCCAGGCCATGACAGACAGATCCTGGTCATATCCTCGCCCAGCCAAACTCCTCCCCAAAAAAAAGGATGCCATCAGAATGGACGCTAATTAGCGTGCAAAGTTAAATAAAAATCAGCGAAAATTCTGCTTTCAATGCAGCATGGCATATGGTAAGATAATTAATTAATACTCACTCGCCTGATTGGTGAAAAACGATAGTCGGGGGCCGAGGCAATTAGCCAAGTTCTGGGCCCAGGCCAAAGGCAAACAATGATGAACCCTTGCCGCTGCTGGCTCATTTCCTTCGCTGCTGCCCTCTCTGTCTCCCATTCTCGCCCTTTCTCTTTCTTTCGCTGGGCAAAGTGGTTGTGGGCTGTGGCATCATATTTTTATTCACTTCACTGAAGAAAAGTGCACTTAATTGAAATGGGCATGGAATAGCAAATATTAACATTGATTCAAGGTATTTTATATACAATAAAAATAATTTATCAGTTAGTTATATTTCAATACTATTTGCGTAATCTGATTTGTTTAAACTTCCAACGCTATATAGAGATAGATTAATTCTCGTAACCCAAAGCTCGAAAATTTCCAGCAGTGCTGTTTTCTGCTTTATATGTGAAACGTTTTTACATTTGGTTTTTTATTGCTCTGCTGCCTTTTGCCTTTGCACTTGCTCCCCCGTTTTTGTAGTCATGTTGTTGTTTTTCCGCTGGCTTGCTACTGAGCTTGTTTCTTGGAAAATAATGACTGCACATTAAGTGTCTGCACACACACACACACATGCTGCTGGGAGGACAAGGCAAGTAAAATGTCAACAAATGACAACAGAAATATGATGCAAATGGCTCATGTAAGTGGTTCTTGCCGCCAACATTTATAAAACAGGACAACTTACAATGCAACAACAGCCAAGCGGCTAGAAGCGAAAGCAAGTGGCTAGGAGAAAGTGGGAGTTCAACGAGTGAAGGGGCGTGGCGGCGTCTGTCCGCTGTAAACATTCTCCATTCTACTTGGCAATTTTTCATTTCCCATTTCACTTCGCTATTCAAGTATAATTCGCAGTGCTTAGAAGGGCAAGAGGCGGCGTTTGCTTAATGCTGAAATTAGCTTTTATTCGAGCATCGCGCATACGCCGCGTTGGCCGGAGTCGTTGCCATTGAATTGCCTTTCAAGAATACCCTCGGCTGCAATTAAAAGCGCATTTAATAGAAATTGTTTAAGTGCAATCGCATGCCAAGGGTATCCCAAGAGAAAAGAAGTGTAGTGAAAAGTGGATGGGGATTTTGACAGGTGCAATTATTATCTTACCCATAGAGTCTCAAAACTGTTTCCTTTTACACAATATGCTCTATTAAAAACTGAAAAATATTTAATTAATATAAAATAAATATATGTGCGATATGAATGATAAGCTAATTGCATATTTTCTAAGCATTCGAAGGGCGGGGAATATCTAAGTACCATTTCTGGGTCCGGGGCTGAATTGGTATCACTTCAATTAGAACCCAGAGCGTATGGGGAATGCTATTGCTTCCTCGGACTATGTGGCTAATCAGCGTTATGTGCGTTAAGTCAACAGCCGCATCAACATTATCATCATTATTTGTACAAAATGAAACTGGCCAAAGCCGTAGCCAAAGCGAAAGCCAAAGCCAAAGCCGCACACTCACACAATTTGGCAATTTGTGGCGAACAGCGGTCAACAAAAAGCAGTTCGGGCCAAGAACCATCCAGGATGGTCGGCCAGGACTACACTGACATTCGGTCAGTCTGTCAGTCAGTCAGGCTGGCAGCCAGTTGGTTGAATTTGGATGGTGCTCGTTTTGGTGATGGTTCTGTTCCTGGCCACTCGACTACATTGATATTCCACGCTCGATGCGCGCCGCTGTTGCCATTGGTCATTGAGGCTCACTCATCCTTCGTCTCCACTCCTGGCCACTAACGATAGATGTCCTTAAGCCAGCACACACTCGCACATATTGCTATAAAAAAATATTTATCTATATGGCGATATACGGCCGGACTGCACGGCCATGGCTATGGCTATGGCTATCCGGCGATCCGGGTATCTGGGCAACTTTGTCCAAAAAATGTTGCCGGGGCCGCCGAGCTGCGATGCTTTGTTAACTTTTTCAGTTTAATGAAATCAATTCACAAGTCACGTTGTTGCTGGACAATAAATACATCAGAGTCCATTTAATAAAATCATGATGTGCACTTTGGGATGATACCAGCTCGCCGCACATATATCAACTTTGGGTGGCCATATCGTATCGATTCGTATTCGTATTCGTGTATCGCAAATAACTTTCGGCTCTCATTGGAATGCCGCATATGGCATATCCTCGTATATGGACAGCCCCTGCCCCCCGCAGTTCCTGCTCCTCAATTGCTCGATAAGTGCGCGGCAGTGCTAAAACTTAAATCAAAATCCACATTGAGCCACTGCAGCGTTTGCCTCCAACTCCCCGGCAATTTGTTGCGGATTCTGGCTTGGTTTTCGGTGGTTCATTATATTGATCTGTGACTTGCCTGTTTGCTTTACGTCTTTCGCACAATCATTTTTATTTGAGTGCCCCGAGAACGGCGAACTGAGTTGCTGGGGATAGGGGGTTGGGGAGCATGGAACCGTTTTATGAGTGCATCGTTCTGGGAAAGGTACTTAATATTGGATATGAGAAACTGCCAGCCATTTACACTTGCATAATTAATAGTAAATTGGGATTAATATTTCGGAAATACGTAAGTTGGGCAATTTCAAACCATTCTCATTATCAAAAAAACGTAATTAAGACGCTTAAATATTATGGAACAACTATAAGATGATTCTCATGTTTTTTTGTGATATATAATTATAATGCAAAAGATTTTTCACTAAAAGTGCATATGCCAATGATGTTCCATGGCTTAAGCCAAATTTCTTGATTGCCTTTACATTACTATCTATACGGTTATCAAAAACCAGTTTTTGTTCTGTTACCAGTATTTCTTACTGTTTTCATACCTAATCTGCTTCTGCGCACTTCAACAGAAACAGCTGTTCATTTCAAAAGTCTGCTCCCACTATTATCCTCAGAGGATGAAGGACCTTTCCTTCGCCCAGATAACTGTTCTACGCTCAGCTGATTTCGAGATTCTCTTCGCAGACACAGTTCTCTTAACCATGACCATAGGTAACTCAGAAAGGCTTGCACCGAACACGGCGAATTCCAGGGCCATTCTCTCTTAGCCGAATCAAAATCATGGCCCAGTGTTATACAATCCGTCCGGAAACGAGAGTCGGATACCACGAAGTCACACGAATGGAGGCGAGGACGCCGCTCGGGTGACGAAACGTGCCGACTCCGATTTCTGGGTGCGTGTACACAGCCTCCGTGCATATCTGATGGCCAGCGAGCAAATCAGTCAGATGCGTGGCGAACGTTGAATTTAACGGTCGGTTTGGCAGTGAAAGTGGAAAGTGGAAGCCATCGCCGTGCTCCACGAGCCTGGCCAGCGAATTGTTTGGTGCGGAAAATAAAAAACAAAAATCACAAAAAATAGGAAAAATATACAAACCCCCAAAGAAATATGAAAGTGAATGTTAGCCCCATAGAGGAAATACATTAAAGTGCACAGCTCGCTGATATAATCCAGTTCAAACAATTCGAAGAAAAAGTGTTTAGGTTGAAAAGTGTGTTCAAACATTGCGTCAGTTAAGCTTGAGAAATAAAATCAAGTGATACCAACACGCTTGGAGTTGGAGTCTGCAAATTTGCTGGTAAATTATTCAAGCAAGTTTAATTTTTCGGGGGAATAGGAGTCTTAGATCCTGTGCCGTCATAAAGTTATACAAATTATTGCCATCCTGACTGCCATTTGGTTGGCTTTAAACTTTCGGTTCACGCAGCGTTCGCATTAAATTTCTTATTTTGTTGTTTTTCTGCCTTTTATTTCCTTTCCGCTATTCGCGTGGCACATGCGGCGTATACGCAATGTATCTCCTTCTATTTAACTTGTGTGTATGCGTGAGCTTGTGTGTGTGTGTGTGTATGTGTATAACCTACATTTTTGTGGTCCTCGTTGTTTTTCCACTGACAGACTGACAGTCAGACAATACCGAAAACAGGATCTTGAGATGGGACCCCGTAACCGTGACTTGCCAGCTGAAAGTTAATTTTATGGATTTACGGCTTTTGTTCGCTCCTCCTAAATACTGACCTGATCCACAAGTTGGCGATGCTCTATATCTATATATATATTAATTTTTGTAATATGACCGAATAGTTTGTCCGAAAACTTGGTCTCCGTTTGGCGTAGTCCAGCGTTTGTCTTCATCAACTTGGGCTAACTTCTACCAAGTGATTGTTGATTTTGTTTGATTTGCTGTTTTTGTTTTGGTTGTAGCTGTTGGCTTTATTTGATTTTAGTACTTTGGCAGAGTCAACATTCGTTAGCAAAAATTTCGCTCACGTTCCATTCGAGCGAGCTCTCGATTTCATGAGTTTTGGATGCTGCTGGTCCGTGTTTGCTTCCCTGTTCCGCCGCTTAGCCATCACTTCTCTATATCGGAGTACATATATATTCCAATTCCTATTTCAATTTCTGTTTTTTGTCTCCTCCAAGTGTCTCTGGGTGTTTTTCCCCCTAGTTTGTTGTTTTTTTTTTTTTTTTCTATCGCCACATGCACTGTGCACAGTCAGTGGGAAGTAGACAAATAAATACGAGTACATATAAATCGGGCGGATATATGCGCAATGGTCCGATGTACTTGCTGTGGCGAGTGAAGCTTAGCAGGGCTGTCCTTAAGATTATTTATGCGGTGATTAGCCGCTCTGAATTATTGCTGAAATTATCAAGTGTGCTATAAAATTTCACTGCCATTTATTTGCGCAACATTTGGCGGGGCTCACGTACTACCAACCAGTCGCCCGCCCGCATATCCCCGATCCCAACCCAACCCATCCCATCCGATCCGATCCGCCCCATCTCCGTTCTCCATTTGCTCCACTCCAGTCCGCTTCAAGCGGCGCCGTCTCATGTGTATCGTTGGCTCGTATTCTGCATCGGTTTGAGTTTGGGCTTGGGTTGGATTCCTGGTTCAGATTCGGGTGCTCGGGTGCGTGCGAGGGAGTGTAACAAATTGCCAGAGTTTGATTTTTAAGTGTGAAATATCGCACAACGAAATTGGATTAATTACACTGGGGCCGGTTAGATTGCGTTCGCTTTTAAAGCCAAAAGCGTTGCCAAAAAGTCATTTTAGATACAAAAATGGTACGCAAGGAAAAGGATTTTAAATGGAATAATCAAGTATGAAAAATTAAACCTATATACTAATGCAACACTATGTGCTATAATTATACGCCAATGTACTGTGCCACTTCAAAGAAACAACCACTTTTAATTAAAACATGTAGAAAGGTGTTTGCAGGAGTACAACTTATTAATGAGTGTGCTCTAAAATTAATCGTTCATCTCTTGTTCAACATCCAGCTGTTGGCCACTGCTGATTATTCACTTATCTATATTATTTATGAAGATACCATTTCCCCTGGCGCTGGAGATGAGGGTCCAAAAACTAAACATAAACGGCTTGTAGAGCCAAATAAGGATTATCCTGCCGGGCCGAGGGAAATGAGATTTTCCAGGAGCCGCTGGCCCCGCCCACTTTCAACAGCGCCCACTTAGCTGGCAACTAATTGCCTAAGCCCCAACCTGAATCCAAATGAGATACTAAAGCTGGATCTGCGGCCGAAGTCTGAGCTCTGCTGAGATTAATTACATTTAAATAAACAGGAATGGCTGCAAACATGGCCAAGACCGCAACAGTTACATGAACAATTCAACCGAACAGACAACAATAGACAGCCGACAACTCACTCAACTCCACTCGTCCGGATTCAATTGAATCACTTGCATTGGGCTACTTTAAGCTGATTACAGGCAGAGTTTGGCTTGAGATATACATTTTGCACAGACTAAATCATTAGCTTTTGTTTTTGCAAAACCAGCCAATTTCACTTACCATGAAAACGTTGTACATTTGATGAGGGTATCGATGGTGAGAAAATCTACAGTGCTGTTTAAAATATTAGTGGTAAAAGGATTAGTAGTAAAGGTATTAATAGGAAAAGGAAAATGAATCTGAATTCGATTTTGACAGCATTTTAAGGTTTGATTAAACAAAAATTAAAAGATTCGTGCCTATTATAGCACTTGACCAACTATAACTCTGGTTTTGGACGCAGCTGTACATGTTATATCTTTGGGTGAATGAAAGCCAAAGCCGAGTTTAATGCCGGGCTTAGTGATAGCAATAGCCAGCCTTTTGCATATGGCAAATGCCCAATGATTTATGACTGGAACGGGCCGACGCAGTCACCAGACATTGTCCCGCTCACAATTGGTGGTGAAAAGCGTGAAAAACTGTCGGCCACATGGAAAATCTCGGTGTGAGTGGGGTAATGTGGGAAAGCGGCAGAGTAAATTCAATTTTACGTTTCACAACTCAGCATGATTTCTATCAAGCCGGGGGAATCCCCTTTTCCACATTGTGTACCGCAAACTGATTGCTTTCGGTGGTCCCTCGACTGTCGGTGTGTATGTGTGTGCCTGTGTGTGTGCCTGCGTTTGGGCGACTCTATGTGTGTGTGTAGCCCCAAAAGCAGGCTACATAAAAAAATCACTAAAAACTTGTAAAAGCATCAAAGCGCACTTTCTGAGCTCTCTGCTCGAAAAAGTTGCGCTTGTTCGGCCCATTGTTGTTGTATCCTTAGTGTTTCCTTTACTGCTCATGTTGTTGTTGTCGTTGTTGCTGTCGGTGGAAAGTTGAAAACTTTTCAAGTGAGTTTTGAGGGCGGTTTTTGGGGCTAGCTATTGGCAAAATTGCTTTCTGATAGCTTGGCTGGTGTATTTATGCAGTTTTAATGAGAGCTCCTTGCAAAGAGGTTGTTGTTAATACAGGAAATTAATAAGTTAAGTAGCCATTAGGTTGCTGAGTGCAAAGTTCGATGGCTAAGAGCTGAGATTATAAGAGCTGTGAAGTGCTCATAAAAATAATTCATATTCTTATCAACCATTTATTAATGCATACTTAACAATTGTTATTTTCGGATTATCTTTCACAAATGAAAACAAACTTTTTAAATTTCACAATGAACGCGTTTTAAATATTCATGTTGCAGCTTTTAAAGCGAAAACAAATTTGTACATGTGAATCCTTAGGCATATCCCATTTCAATCCGAATTATTACCTTATTTTCCCAGTGAAGTCTGAGATGAAACACGAGTCTGTCCTTACCCAGAATATTTTTGGTTTATTTTATTTTTGCGACTGCTGCTTAAGCCGCGTTTTATTTTCACTTGAGGCAAGTGTAGTCATCTGTGAAAATATTGGCAAAACTCAAACAGCGCCAGCATTTGACATAAATCCTTATTATCCCTTTGTGCACAAATTGACATTGCACTTGTAAGGCGATTGCCGAGACTCTGCTTGACATCCCCTTTTGGCTCCTTCCCCCTCGCTTTTCTAAAGCCCCCGGATGCCTTTCAACTTTTATCTGTGGCTTTGTTTTCACTGCCAATGCAGTGGGCGTGGCATTAGCAGCATCTGACAAGTGCAGGATGCCCTGGCTGTCCTGGCAGTCCTGAAAGCAGCCTCGTCCTTGACAAGTCTTCGCACTTAATTGAGCTTGACACACCGCTGCAGAGAGGAAAATTTAGGAAACATGACTAGATATACATCTATTTTACAGCGAAATAAGGGACATATTAAACAAAATTGGAATAGATTAAAATCAGTGAGTCCCCAGATGTTCGTTTTCAGCATAATATAATTTTTTCTGGGTTATCCACTTCTAAATAGGACTAGGATGCGTTGTCTTATATATCTCAAAGTTTATTAATTAATAAAAATATTACTTAAAAATTTATCGTTTAATATGCACAGTGTATCTCAACCATTTTCCAGCCCATTCCGCCCAGTGTACCCTCTCTCGCATAAAGTGCACGAAATTAAAATTCATAATGTTGACTTTAATGGGGCTAATGCTGAAATATCAAAGCTGCTGGCTTAGGTGGCAGCCAGCACATCTCATAGATTAGCCAGGCTGCCATGTAAGCGGAGCCAAGAAAATCCTGGCCAAAAGGCGTCTTCCTCCTGTCAGCCTGCCTGGCATTTTATTATGCGACACGCAGCCCAACCACCTTAGCCGAAAAAGCAATGGAGCGGTGGAGCCCGCCCAACTTTGACGTTATTAAATTATGCGGAGATTTGCGCACTTTTTTTTTCTTTGGATTTTTCGAAAGCCTCTTGACGTTCTTAATGATGAGGCAGCTAGTCGCCCGCCGACTAGGCCGAAATTAAATTATTTTATTGCCGGAAATTCATTAAATCATGCCTTTATGCAATTTCCAGGCTACATTGCTGGCATACCCAAGTGGGGAATCTGTCAATTTATCTGCCTTTTGGCCAGATGGACAGCCTGTCGGCATTTTCGTTGGCAGCCACGCCCTATCCCACTCGGAAACGCCATTGATTAGGACGTGCCGTTGTTAACATTTCTATTATGCTTGTTATAACGCCGGGCTTATTGTTTACCCGGCCGCGGAAAATCGATTGAGTTGTGATCTATTTCCAGACACATGCTCAAAGCCCAAAATCCCTAGCAACGCGACGAGACAATGCAAATCTGACACCGCCAGCGGAGTGGAATTTTATTTATGTTTTCACTGGACGGCTGGAAAACGGAACGGGATCTAAGCCAAGGGCTTAGTCACGGCAAAACCGAAAAAACCAAAACAATCATCAAAATAGAATCATAAAAACAGTTAGCAACGATCATAAATTTTGCACAAAGACATAAAAACTGTGCCACGTGGGGTGCTACATAAAACCACCGCACACCTACCTATTGAAGTGTATGGATATGTTGGGCAGATATATGGCCTCGACATTTGCTGGCCGAATAATCCCTGCAAATCAGCAGTTTTCCCAGTTTTTGGGACACATACATTTCATCTAATAAATCTCGGAACAATAAAAGAAAAATTTACATTTTTATAGGAGTGACGGCGACCAAAAGAAATCGTTAGTCAATTCAATTTAATATGCGATCCAATCGGGCATACCTTGCGTATGCGTAATTTTCATGAAATTGCATTGCTCTAATATGAAATACGTATATAATTTCATCTGTCTGCCCATGGAAAAAACTCATTAAAATGCTAATCGACTTTAGTCACTTATTTATGAGTACTAAATGGGCATCGCTCTTAAAGTTTGCTTTAAAACAGCGTGTCTAATAAATCATGGAAAAATAGAAAAAAATAAAAACTTATCTCTGTAAAAGGCAGTCGTACCGCCCACTAATTCGCGTAATTTTCCAAGAAACCACTCCCCGCACATTAACTGAATAAAATATACAAAAATTGCGTTAATTTTTTAGCATGTTGCGTGGCTAAAGCAATTTGTCCAGTGGCCCTCTTTTCTTACACACTGTGAAAAAAGTTCCAGGAAAATATCTTATATAAAAACGTACGTGATATAAATTTTAGAAGCTTGCAATGCCACTTTTCTGTATTACATTTATAAAGTGTGAATTTTATTTAGCCATGACCCTTTCATCACCTTTTTTTTCTGTGCACCCAAACGACTCCCCGATGATTTGGCCAGCAACTTTTTTAAGTACTTGACATGAAAATTGCGGACAAAACTCAAGCCAGACCCATCTGTAAAATTAGACGCACGCCAAAGCTCGTGCTCCACTGCATAGAGCCCACTCCGAATTTCCAATTTCGGATACCAAAAACCCAGTAGCCCAAAATCCCCCCCGATGTTTGATGCTGCACTGATGTTTATCATAACCGCCTACAACAACCACAATGACAGGGACCACAGCAACAATATGGTTGGCCATTGCCGCACCCGGCCAAATAATTTGCTGGCAGGCGTAGCTAATGACCAACTCGTGTAAGTGCGATGGATGGATGGATGGGTGGATGGATGGATGGATGGAGGGTTGGCTGGTTGCTCGGTTGTTGGGCTAGAGGATGAAAAATCAGGACGCAGTAGCCACCGAAAAAAAAAAACACGCCCCACACAGCTCGGAAACAACAGCAACAATCACAAGTTTTGTTACAAGCAAAATGATGGCATGAATTCATCATGGGAGCGCTGGGAGGAAGGAGCCACCAGCTCGGACTCTGCCAGTGGTGCCACTGTCCCCAATCCTTGTTTTCCACATCCCTACCAACACCCCGCCTATGGTTTTTGTTTGGGCGAAATTTAAAATGAGTGCACTGAGAAAAAACATCATATGAAAGTTGCCATTCCAACGGAAGTATTTAAACTTAACCAATTTTTAATATCCATCTTTGAGTTTGCAAACTTAAGCTTTGGCGATCCTTACTTACCTAGAAAAATAAGCATTTGGCGTCCTAAGGGTGTCCATACCACGAATCTTGATTAAAACCGACTTTGTTGATCTTAGACTGTTGATTTAATGTCTGTTTCTTTTACCTATTTTTTTTGCCGTGCAAGGACACGAAGTCTTGCTCGCTCCAGGGGGATAAACAGGAAAGGACGAGGAGCGACATCGTTCGCTAATTTTATGCTCTTTTGTGATTTTTGTGCCGGACACACCCTGTGGGCATGTTTAGTGTCCTTTCACTTTCCAAGTAAATGCAAACTTTGCGCGCTTTTGTCATTAGCGTTGATAGCTGTAACGTGAACAGGAAGTCGGGCAGATACCGAGTGGGGTAGTTGGGGTTGGCAGGAGATAGCTCCTTGCCGGCTGCCTTTTTGGCCGCTTTTCACGTGTTGTTGGCCCTATTTGTAGACGGCGCTGTTGTTGTCGTCATCTGGTTTGCGGTCCCCAACAGTTTGGTTACTTTTAATGAGCGGGGCGTGGCACCTAGCCTGAAACACTGGTGCTAGGCGGTGGGCGGTGGGTGCGCGAGTGGGTGGGCTGCTCTCATTAAGTTGCGGTCGTACAGTTTTATTTCACTCCTCGCTAATGAAAGTGAATTATTAAATGAAAGCCCAGCAGCTGAATGGCGGCAGTTGATTCTTTCGCCGAGTGTTGAACTTGTGACCCATCTATCTACTAGTCGTTGTCAGTACTTGAAAAGGAGCCCACTTCTCTGAATGTTGGTGCCAGCCAAATTTGTTGACCCCACCACTCAAACTACACATGGACTTCAACATCAAAGAAATTCACGTAGCAGGGTAACCCACTTGGAAAAATTGAAATTGACTCAAACAAGGCTTGGTTGTGGTGATGGCTGCTTATTAAAGTGCCATTGTTCAGACATGTGCTTCTCCATATCAAATATGTATGCTAATGTCGGCATTTTTAAGAAGTTCTACGAAAAATAAGCGAAGAGCTTAACAATTTTTGTACGAGGATTGAAATACCTTTGCGTTGTTGCTAAGATTATTTTCATGAAGTGGGTCTAAAGAGGTAGGTAGTGTAGTGTCTAGTGCCAGACAGCTGTTATATAAGTTTGTTATTTAAAATTCTATACTTTTTCGGAAAACTTCAAACGTTTTTGTGTTAACAATACTAGCTTTTAATATACATTTATTAAAGTTTAATAAAATGGATAAGTGAACGAGATTTTTTACCGAGTTTTCTACAAAAAACGGCATACCCTTTTTTACGAAAACCCTAATTACACGGAAAGAAAAACATTCCTGTATCTCCATATGTTCGTTTCATTAAATTTGCAATCGTTTTTAATTTATGCCCAGATAAAAGCAACAGCTGGCCCCCAGAGACGCAGACAGAGGCAAATTAAATATGTAATAAATAAATCAGCCTGGAATGTATGAATAATGAATGGGTCATGTCGACTGCCTGTTCTCGAGTTGCTTTGGTTGGATTTTCTTCATTTTAGTTTGTGTTTTCCATGGGTTTTTCCTTCACATTATTTGAATTGGGAGTGCAAATATTTAAGCAACCACAGCAGAAAATAGATTACTCTTAGTTATATACGGAGCAACAATTTATGCAAATGTTTGAGCTTTTGTTCAGATGAATGACGCTTACGCCCTGTAGTCACCCTTCGTACTTCGATGTTTTGCGGTGGAATTTTCTTTAATTAGTGCAACGAACTGTGTGCAACGGTGGGGTGCAAAAAGGTTCTAGTGTTCTCATAGTGGCGAAGGTGTAATGCTATTTTGAACATAATTGCAACGACACGCGGGTCTCATTTGAAAGTTTGGCAGCCTCAACCGCAGCAAAGCAAAAACACACACACCAAAGCAGCGGTTGCCACATCAGCAGCAGGAACTAAGCACATAGCAGCACTGAACGTAAAACTTACTAACTCTTGTATAAAATTAAAAATATTAATTATATTAATATTATAATAATTAATAATATTAATTATTACTATCTGCCGCTATTATATATGAACCCAGTTATTAAGCAGCCTGTGGGTGTGCACGCCGTGTTTGACGGACACAGACACACACGCCAGCGAGCATGTGTCTGCAACAACTTGGTGGCTTGCTTGCGCAAATGTGCAAATATTTCACTTGCAGCGCCTGGAGTTATGCAACACTAATTTGCGAGGCGTTGTTTTTGTAGCTGCCACTAATTAGCGTCTAATGCAGAAGCAGCAGCAATAATAATGTGGCTTCTCTTCGGGGGTCCTTGCCTAAGGATCCCCAAGGATGGCCATAGCCATTTCCATTTGCTGATTCCTGATCAAGACGCTAACGCGCAGGGAGACAATAAAAATCGCATGAAAAACGAGAAGAGACATCAAAATAAAATCTCGCCAAATGGCCGTGCATAAAACTTGACAATTTGTTGGTCAAAACTTCTCACTCCACTGTCAAGTATTTTGCAAAACAATACGCCATTTAACTGCTTCAATTCGAGTTTGGTTGTAAAACTTTCCCTTTGGCACACTTTTTTCTTTTGCTCTTCCTTGCCCCATTTTACGTATCTATATAAATTAGGGAGTGTGTATGGGTGTGTGTGTGGGTTTGCGCGTAACCTTTGAACCAGCGGAACAAAATGGTTGAAAGAAAAAATGCTTGCCAAGTTTATTAAAAGTTGCGGCAAGTTGCAGACTCTCTGGGTCGCCCCTCCCCAAAAGGTTAAGAAGGGTGGTCACCCAGGGGGGTGGGGGTGGCGAAAGGGGGCGTGGCAGGAAGTGAGCCCTGACAGCTAGCAACTGACAAATGCCAACGCTAACTCACTCAACTCCACGCAAAATAAAATAAAAAATTCTGAAAACGGCCAAGAAGAAAGATTTCAAGTTTCTTCCTTCGCACTTTCTTGTGTTTTCTTTTGTTTCTACTTTATTGCTCTTGTTGTTTGTGTTTTCATTTCTTTTTTTTTTGGCAACATGTTTGAGCGGTTTTTTATTATTATTATCTTTGACCTGACCTGGGACCTTGCCTCCTTTCAAACATTTTTTTTGCCCCAGCTTCCTATCCTTTTCCATGTTTCTCAATTCTTATTTATGCGCAAAGTTTTCGGTGCTTTCTTATGCATTTTGCGTGTAACCTTTGCGTATATTTCACAGAGTGCCACTGTGTTTTTAGGTCAATGGGTTGTGCATACATTTTGGAATGAAATACTAATGGGATTTGCACCATTATGTTGCCATAAATGCAATTTGGTGGTATAAAAATCACTGAAAATTATTATTATACGTAATGGAAGAAAAATATGGCCAACATTTAATTTGAGAACTAATTTGGTAGTTAATTGTGTTTATGGTTGATATAGACGAAAACATAACTTCGGAAGTAGTGCAGTTCTAAATGATATAAAAGTTTCTTTTGAAGTATATAGTCTATAAAGATCTCGCGATGATTTCTTAAAAGAATGAATTGGTTGGAAAAATTCCTCTACTTTTGGCAACATTTTAAAGTCCACTGGAGAGCTACCGACACCGATTCTAATAAACATCAAACATGCCCCACGATTGCATGGCAAACAGACCAAAAGTCCGGCAATCTGAACTTTGGACATCAACTGCCGGACTCGCAGTTCAACAAGCTTTGCTCAAGCATCGATAACGTGACTACACTACTCCGTCTCACTTTCTCCGTGCATTTCTCCCCGATTTTCCCCCACTATCTCCCGAGATGTTGATGACGACGATTCGATGGGAGATGTGAGAGTGTATGAATGCGGTAGGGGGCGATGTCCCTGGAAGTCCCTGGCAAAACGGCTCTGATTGAACACAACAATTTTGAAATTGCTAGGCACACACGCACACTAGCACACACTCGCACGCTGAGTGGGCGGAAAATGGGAAAGTACTGGGGGCGTGGTCGTGCGATGGAGCTCTACACGTTCGCATTACGTGCTGGTGACATTAGTGCCGAAAACGAGCAAGTGAAAAATTTAAGCAATCCTGTGTTCTGGCTTCAATCAATTGGCAGAAATTCGCATCTGCTGGCCTACACTGTTAGTAAAAGTCCTAGCCCTAATATAATTTATGAACTTTAATTATAAATAAATCCATTTAAACCATGAGCCAGACTCTTTATTCTTTATCTACAAAAAAGTGAATTTTTGATGTAACGCATCTCAAAACTGACAAATCAAATTCTCTCGATTTAAAATAATATTAAATTATCGATTTTGAAAGTTTTTTGGCACGGTGCGTCACTCGGGGGATGTTTGTCAGTGTTGTTCCGAGGATGTCTCGCATTTCCGGCACATAGCCGTTAAATGATTTTTAGCAAAAATCGTGCGGACATGACACACTCAAGTGGCTACCAATTCCGATCCCAGTGCCCCCCATCGAGATTGCTCACCCTCAGTTGAGATGGCCTGGCCTATCGATGGATGTTCCGAGCCATGTCGAGTGGCGGGGAGGGTTCTCAAGTAATTTCCATTAAGTAAGTGTTTTGGCACTTAAAGCCCGACTGCAGTGGCATTGGCTGCTGTGATTGCATTAGACGACAAGTGGTTGCCCAAGTGTCGAGAGCCGAGTTTTGGGCTTTGGGTTCAGAGGTCAGACCGACGAGAGGGCAAGCGTCTTAAAGCCGCTTAAGCGCGTATCTTTCGCCATTTCCTGACCTAGACTTAAAGCCTGCTATTGAATTTATTTATGTTTCCTACACTGAGACTTATAGTTAATGTACTAGCACTAACTTGAGAGGGACATTTATTGCTCAAGTAAGATGTATTAAACGGCCATTAATATATTTTACTTAATGTGTTAACCAGGTTTTTCTGCCTGTGTAGTGGCTGCCTCCTGTTGTTTGCTGTCGTTCCTTTACCTGAGCCTAAATTTGGACAAACAACAGCTGGCTTAGGCCACTGGCCACCCCATCGCTGGCTTCTCATCATCATCATCATCATCTGGGTCGTTATATCAATGTATGGCTGCTGTGAACGGTCGATGGGATGGTTAACAAAATCTTCGTTTTGAAAATGCCATTTCCGACAATTTCCCGGAAACCTAGCATCCGCCCACGAAAAGGGGGGGCGGCGAAAAGGGCGGGGAGACAGTGGCGACTGACGACAACGCTAATGGCGCCATTGTTGTTTATACATATATATATAGTCACAAAGTCAGAAGATTGGCGGCCTAACGCTCATTAGGCATCTCCTTGACAAGGACCCAAAATCGGAGCTTAGTTTCGATGGTCTCAGGTTAAATAGTAGAGAAACGGGTGGAGATTTCGATCGATTTATTATAGAATAATTAATTAGTATCAGAAATATAAAAATATTTTTGCTGTTTGAAGTTTATCTCTTTATAAAATATTTTTAAATATTTTCATAAGTGGATGAACTGAAAAATAACAAATCATTTTGCCCCATAAATACCAAGAAAAGCTGTTGAACATCCAGGTGTACCCAAGTCCCATAGACTTTGATTAAGTTAGTTTCGAATCAGGAGGTTCCTGGAAAATCAGTTCAATGATCTGCTCAAGTGTGTCCTGGGCTACCCGAATTTGCGATACATTTAAATTGATTTGACTTCCTCCTTGGGATATGTAAATACTCGTCTCGTAATTATTTACATATTCAGTGGGGTTGTGCATCGTGATTAGATTGATTGGGACTCATTTGCATGATACTTCTGGCTGCCGTTCTGCAGGTGGTAAAGGTGGTAAATTTACCAGTCCACGTTGGCTTTGATTGCTCTGGCGTTGTTCATGAAGTGCCTGGCCTTTCAGTTGGCTTTATGCCTGCTTTTCCGTACTTTCTGCCTGCTCTCCGCTTCTTTCAAAACACGACCCGACCCCGGGCTTATTGGGTCAAGCGTCCTGGCCACAGAAAATGTGTAGCGAGCGACAACAATTGTTTTACAGCCAACCCCCAGAGTCGGTTTATCAACAGCTCCTTCGGCCTTCAGTGAGAAACAATAGATGTACTGTAAAAAACACGCTTTACAATTTTTAATCTGTAGTATGCTGATTTATCTTCACTTGAACTTTTAGTTAAGGGTTACATACCCTTTATGAGTTTTAGTACTATTTAAATGAATATCTTTACAAAAATGCACAAATAGATTGAATTCTTTATGATTTTAAAGAATCTATTACACCTAACTATTAAATTTAAATTTTTTTGTAGGTATGAAAAGTATTAATAATTGCTTATTGCATATGAAATGTGTTTGGCCTAACTATTCTCCCAGTGTGCTTGTCTCTGTTGGCAACGTTGAGCTTGAGTTTTTCCAGTGGAAAATCAAGTTCATTTCTGTGCAGTCTGCCGTGAGACTGAGCCGAGTTCTTGTGGCCCAGAGTCTCGGACTCGCACTGTGTCAACAGCGGTCACAATAGGTACTCATTTGTAGTGAAATTTTGGTCAACAAGGCGTGACCTTGCCCTGCTTTCCGCACCCCCTCACCACCCCAATCACCCAACATCACCTCCTCCATTTTCCTTTGCTCAGTGTGAGCATGTTAGGGAAAATTGCTTTTATATTACTTGGAGTGGAGCTCGGTTGGGTTTTTGCTCGGCTTTCGTTTCCCTTTTGGTCCATGTGTCATTATGTGGTATACACATTGTTGCAGCGCCTGCTGTGTCTTACACTTCCGCAGTGGCAGCTGCAGACACGCCCACTCCCTCAACGCAACCCCCCATTCCCCATTCTCACACCCTCTTTAGGGGGTGGGTGAAATTTTCTTTAACCTTTGGGGGTCAGTTCTTCTCCCGTCTTCGCACGCAGTTTCCCGGCCGAGTTCTTGTCTTGTCATTGTTTGCTTAATTTTGTATGCCGGATATCCCAGCGTGTTCTTGCCATTGTCCTGCTGTCACCGAAATGCCAGCAACAATAACAGTAACATAAAGTGTGGGCGTGGCCAAAGGCTTCCTCCCAGCACTGCCCCCCACCTCCCCAAAACACACAGCCACCTCTTCATCGCACTTCCATCAATGTTTATGCCGCTGACAACAAAAGAAATTAAATTGCCAACACTGAAATTCAATTGTATCTTCCTTCCCGAACCTCACTCAAAATTCCTCAAAAGCCACCGTTGTCGTGGAAAGCGGAAAAGTACGGGGAATGACGACAACTTGAATGGTTATTGGCCCTGACTTATTGGAACATTGATTTTCCCTTTGTCGGCGGGGCCTCAATTGTAGGAAGTAAACATTTTCGGCGCTTTCAATTTATTAAAAGGCGCGTGAGGCAGCCATAAAAAGGTCAATGATTATTATGCCGTCCATGCAAAATGGCAGACAGTATCCAGAAATAGTCAAAGTGCGGGAAAACAACTCAGAAGTACACTGAGAAAAATTCGATTAACTTAAATGCATTTATTAGCAAATTATTTCAATGATTATCAAATGGGATTGCGACTTTTCATATAAATTTAAATAAAGTTCCAAATAAAGTTTCAAATTGTATATTCTTTTCTATGCAATTCTCATAGTTTTTTTCCGTGCTCCAATTTGTTTCATTTCGGTTCTGAGGGGGCACTGCAGCAAGGACGACCCGAGTTGATGGAATTCTTGTGGTGCTTCATGGAGATGAAAAGGAAGCTCGGCTAAATAAACCGGCCCTTGCCGATAGTTCAGTTGGCAGCCGCATTAATATGGAAATTTAATTCGCAGTCGGGCATTGTGCTACGCTCTTCCTGGCCATAAATCAACATTTAACACAACCTGAACATCCGCCGCTGTTTGCTCAATTTTTTAACCATTTTCATTTCCAGTTTCAGCAGCCCGTTTGCCAGTTGGTCAGTTTGCATTAAAGCCTGCTTTGTAGCGCTTTAACTGCAATTACAACCATTAAAAGTGTGCATAATTAAAAAATGTTGCCCTCGTTATGACACATTAACATATTTGCATACGGCCATTGTTGCCATAACTCCCGCTTTTCCGCTTTGATCCCTGATGGTTAATTTATTTATTGAAACAAACAGCGAAGGGTTTTGGGCTTAATCGGGATGCAAGAAGGTGCCCACACGCAATGGCCAACATGAGCCCATTTGGCCCAAAATGAGGAGTGATGGGCGGAGCATGTCACATTTGCATTCCGCCGGCGATTGTTCCATTGTCCAACTGCCGTCTAATTCGGATTCAAATTCAGATTCGGTTTGGGTTTCGCATGCAGCTGCAGTTGCATTCGATTACGGCCAGCGTATAATTGTGCAACGCTAATCAAAGCGAAATCGCTCTTGGCCCGCCGGGCGAATCGATTAATGTGCCAAGGATGCATTTCCAGATGCAAATGTATCTGCGGGTCGTATTCTGCATTACATGTTATGGCCATTACCGTAGCCATTACAGCGGCCAATAATCGGCGACATTGAAATTCGTTAACAAAAAGCTGCCTTTGTTCCGTGTAAATTATTCAGCATAAGGAGTATCTTTAATTGGCACCAAGGTAACGCATAAATTCCAACTGCGAGGCTTTCGGCTGTGACAAAGATACTGAAGAACTGCCACAAAGATTGAATTCATTCCGTAGCAACCGGAAATGGTGATGGTACACTGGAAGTATAAAGAACACAAATATTTACAAGAAATTAAAATTTCATTTGAACTTAAATGTTAATTTGATTGATTTGCCTTTGTGAGATGAAGGAGCTATATTCAATATTTTCTCAGGTGGTTCTAAATAAAGCAAATAAAGCAAATAATAGAAGTTATTATTATTTTATCATTTCGTAGTTCACATTATGTTTCGCAGTGCAATGTTTTCCCACTTGGCAGTCGCTATGTGTGAGGGAATTATTATCTTGTACTTGCCCATGTCAAGAAATTTGCATTTTTCGGTGTGACAAAGGGCGGCGCAACGAAGGACGATGACGAGGGGCAGGACGAGAGGCGGTGGCAGCCGTGCAGACAGGACTCTCTGTGGTGCGATGTCAACGTGCGCTAGCAGTTCCAATAGCTATTCCAAATTGTCTGCCACAATGGACTGACAAGGTGCTAGATTGCATGTGTGGGTCTGTTTTAAATAGAGCAACAATGTGCAGTGGCAATGAGATGATGGCTGCCAGCAAATGTGACACAGATACGAGCTGAAACTTTCCAATGTACTGACAAAAACCACTGAGGGCTTATATGTGGAGTTCTTGTGGCCTTCGCCAGGTACGCCCTGCCATGTGATCTCTCTTGCTTTTTAATTAAAACGCGTTTCTTTGAAGTTATTTTGTAAATACATATACGAAGCAGGTGAACAGTTGTACTTGATTTTTTTTATATAAAATTTGAAAAAATTGTTGCATTGGCTGGTTAATCCCAAACTGCATACTACGCAAGCAATTTGTTAGATTAAACATTAATCGCATTACCCAGTGGACAATTTAAGCGTGTTAAAGTACCTGGCCTTGAGTCCATCGTAAAACTAGAGTACTCGAACCGTTTATGGAGGCAACATAACCATATAATACACACCCATATGTTCCAGGGGACCAACGCCCCTCACCGCCCCAATATCCTGGCCATCTGCCAATCCGCCCATTTAATTGTGCGGTTTCTCAGCCATTTTTATGTGTTTTAATTTTCATTGGAGCACTAAAAACTTGTCAACGTCGTCAATGTCAGCGTGTTCCCGCTTCTGGGGTAGAAAGTGGAACCAAACGGGGAGCAGGGCCAGCAACACGATCTCAAGGAGGCCAATAAACACTTTTATAAAATTCTCAAATCGCACGTGTTGCGTTTGTCAAGGGGTTGCCGTGTATAGTATACATGGAAGTGGAAGTCGCCCCGACATCGGGACGAACAATACAATAAAACTGCTAAGTGCATGGGCATGTTGTTGTGGCATATAGCTCCATATAGCTCTATTCGGTCCCTACTCCACGATATATATATGCATTAATCGAGGTGTGCTGCATGCCGCCCATAAAAACAAAGTGGGTGCACTCGAAAAATTATGCGATTTACCTGAGGGAATATACGTTATGTGCTACTATACCCTGTAATGAAGTTTAGAATTTATTTATTAATAAAAAGTGTGAAAATATCACAGTTATTTCTTACAATATTCCATAATATCAACAATGCTATTGATATATATTTCTTAAACGTAATATATCATATATGACATGTAATCATTTTCCACCATTTACAACTGCTTGCTATGACTCAAAGGTAGTATTTCTTTGAGTGCACAACAGAATCGGGAATGGAAGTGGCGGCAGCATCGATAAGCTTCCAGAAAAAGAGTGCAGCGCGTGTGCCACATAAAAATGGCATTTTGACATGGCCACCGGGTGGCTGTTGATGCAGGGGGCCGAAGGGGTCGGCTAATGAGCATTATGAATGCTTGCCATGATGTCATTGCACTTGAGTGGATCTAGTTGTGTTTTCCTTTATGTAGGGGCAACCTTCACACCCCCACCCAATGCCAACTCCCCTCGAAGTCTTACAAAGCAGCGAGCAATGAAAGCCGGGAAATTTGTTGCATTGGGGGGTGGCGAAAAGTAATTGCAACTTAAATAAACAAAACGCCGGAGCAGCGACCGCAGGGCGGAGGACAAACAGTGGCGGAGTTGCAGTAACGGGTTAAGTGGCCGCATCCTCCGGTCGCCCTGAAAGGGTTAGGCTCACATATTTAGTATTGTGCACATGGGGCTGAAGAGCCTGCCACTTGTGCACAGCCTCATTAGCCGGAACAAAAAATCTGGCTCACAAAGAACTCACTTTGTACTCGTTAAATTAAACTCAGTTCTTCGGTTTGTTTGCATTTCGGGTTCTGTTGCACATGATTTGTTATTGTGTATCACTTTTAAGTTGACTTGGAGGATGCACAGGGAAAAATTGAGTAGTACTTTTCTTACATCACATGAAAAAGTATGGTTCTGTTTATAGTGTAAAAAAAAGTAAAATAAAGTAAGTTTAATATTATATTTTATTAGTAGCAAATATAGGAAACATTTATTTTAAACAGGGCCTACAAACTGTGATTATTTCAGGTTTTATTATTTTTATTTCTGATTTTGAGTAGCATATATGTAATTCCTTATTTTTTGTTCATATGGAAAGATTCCCCGTGCTGCTTGCTGCTACTGGCAACATGTTGCTGTGTTTCCAGCAACATGCTGCCACCGCACTTCCAGCGCGCTAATTTTGGAAATGTTAACGCTGCGCTACGTCACACCAGGCCAAGTATTCATGTCTTCATGTTTTTCGGGGTGTGTTCTTGGGGAGCGTCCTGATAACTCCTCAGTCGTCTGTCAACTTGTCGTAGGCGCGGATTGTCGCTCCGGGAAAATTTAGATTCGGATGTGAGGCGCGTTGTGTTGCGGTGCGGTTTTCACTGTTTGTTTACATGCCAAATACTTGCGTTTTGGGGGACGACGGCTGCTCCATTTAATTACACAATAACTAAACTTTGTTTGTTGTTCATTTCGCTTTGCAGAGCACTTCCGGGGAGCAAAACAGCTGGACACAAGGGACGTTTATGAGTGCGTGAAGTGAAGTACTTGGCAGATACCAAATGGGTGCCGTATGAAATCAAAGAAAAAATAAATCAAGACCAGAGGAAAATCTTCGAAATCGACGAAAAAGGTCGGGGACGTGCAACAATTAACGGGCGGAAATGGAAATGTATAAACAATCAGCGAAATGTGCAAATTCGTGGAGTGCCAATCGAAAGCCAGCTTGAGTGAAAGTGAAAAACTGCGGCGCGGGCAAATTATTAATTATCCGGCTGCTCTTTAGCGCGATTTTCCCAGGGCGCAGTGCAGACATTTTGTTTATGAGCCAATTTGCCAAGCGCAAATAAAACCGAACCGCTGCCAGTCGAGCATTAATAATTTGCATATTCCGTCCCATCCCCATTCAACCACCCCCCTAAAAAGTCCCAAGAAACAGACAGTGCGGCGTGCGGCGTTGAAGTGTTTATTAAATTGTCTTTGCCACAAATGCAAGACATTTTCCCGACACGCGTCGCAATAGTATTTTCCCCCTCGAAATGCTGGAGTTGCAACTTTGCGGAGATTTGTCAGCCGGCGACTTGAGCGAAATTCCCAAAATGGGACACCAAAGGGCCACGGATACGGGACATCGTCAGATTCGGAGCCACAGAAAATCCGACTGCCGGACTCTTCCAACCAGATGCCTCCTGCTGCTCCTCGGCGTTCTACTTCTGAGCATGGGTGAGTCTGCCATTTGTTTAGTCTAATTATATTGCCAATGATAATGTTTACCAATCGGGAAACATCAAAGGTGCGGGTTGAAAAGCCATCAAACAAATATAGCTGTAGCGTGCAAAAATGTTTCTATAGAAAAGTTATGCCTAATGTCAGAAACGAAAGAAATCATAATGTAAAATTTGTTCTTTACCTACTTACTTCTTGGAAAAAAGCGACCTCATCTTCCAAAATTTTTCAATAAATCATAAAGCATTTTTGTGAAGGATCCTAACTATTTTCCGAAGCGACAAATTCGAGACCATTAATACGCACTTTAGGAGTTTCATTTGTTCAATTTAATGAAGTATTTGTCAGGCATCGCCAGTGAGCACCCCCTCCCCCATCTGTCATCCCTTTTCAAGTGGTATCTGGGTATCTGGGAGGTTGGGGCACTGTCAACCACACACGAACCCCCAACTCAATTGACTGCTCCACTTATTTTTTGCCAAGTCGGACGCTGCGGCTGCTCAATTAAGTGACTCGAATGTGACTCTATCCCCAAGTATTTCCACCCTTTCCAAATGAAAGTCGGAAATTAAAAGAGTTCGACAAATACACCCTCTAGAATAGATACGCATCATGTCAAAAACAAACAATATAATCTTAGAAGGAAGAAAATATTATAATCGATGTTTAGTTAATATGTTGTTAACCTATTCGATTTAAGCATTAAGTTGAGTGTTTGATGATTTACATCATTGCAATATTCAAAATGCCATAATTTCCGAGCCATTCATTCTCAACACACAGTTGTCTTGTATGTATTTGCTTTTCTCAGTGTAGATACAAACAATCGATACATGAAATGACATTCGAAACAACACTTTGGCATAATAAAATACAAATAAAAGGGACATCGACTGCGATACACAGCCGCCAATTGATTGACGAAGTGGCAAAGATCTGGCGAGTGGAAAGTGGGAAGTGGAGAGTGCCGGGCAATAAAAGGGATTGACAGGCGGTCCTAAGCGGTGGCGAGGTGTCATCCTGGCGGAGGAAAAGGGGTTCGATTGGGGATGGGGTGCCATGGGATCCACTCGACTCGCTGTCAATGGCAATCAGCAGAGGAATCACATCCCGCACACACACTCCACTTTCGAGGAGCGCTAATGCTGATGCCGAATGCTTGTAAAAAGTTTTTAATGACCCCGGCTGCCGTGTCGCCATGGCCACAAAACTGAACACTATGGCGCCCGGAATCGAACAGAATCGAGGCGGATCGAATCGAATCGAATCGAGTATATAGAATCGAGGGGCGTTTGGCGAGTGCAGGGGGCCATCCGCACTTGCCAAAGCAAACCTGTGTCAGACTGTTGCTCCATTACTCCGCTGCTAATGAACAGCTTAAGCAGCATTTCAATGGGGACATTCCCTCGATTGCAATCAGTGCAGTCGTTCTGGATGTTTTGCGGCCTTTTCCAGGCATTTTCAAAAAGAAAAAGCAAGGCCACAACCAACATGGTACTCGTCTAAAAATAAGTTTTAGTGGCTATTGATATATTGTGATACATCGAAGAATACAAATAATTTGCCGCTCTAAAATACATGCTTAGCTTAGCAACTTTAGAAACTACTACATTCTTTTAAAGTATGTATAAAACTTGAAATTGGAGTCAGAAATATTACACATCTCTGACTCGAGTGAATTTTTCGGCAGCCGGCGGAAGGGGTGAGAATTCGATTGGAGTTGGGGTACGGATTGAAGTGCCGAGATCCGTGACTCTTTGGAGTGCATTGTTGTAGGTCTTTTCCAGCCCGAAATCCAGAGCACTCCGGTTCACGGCATTGTGAAGATCTGCATCCGCCGCAGCAGTAGAAGGAAAATCTGAGGCATCAGCTCCCTATTAAATGGAGGCGCTAATGGATGGGGTTAATGGGCTGGGGTTGGCGGCAAAGTGGTGTATTAGTAAAAGTGAATTAGAACCAAAAACGGGCTGCTATTGTTCTGATGTACGACGGACTGTAGGCCATAACCATTCCCCCGAAAAGAAGTGTGGCTATAAATCAGTGCATTGAAAGCTGTGCGGATTAGTAATAAATTTAATTTGATTTTCCGGGAGATCGGAATCGGGGATGGTTGTGGATGGTTTTCACGGTCCGTCGACTATGTAAACTCGTTTCCATCAATTTATGCTCTACCGAAAGTGCATAATAATCAGGGACATATAAATACCATAAATCCCATGAGCACACTGATGGTAAACCAACGCTGGACATTCGTAATCAATTTCCCAATTTGCTCACTAATAACAAAATGCAAAAAAAAAAAAAAAAACTATAAATTCAATACTCACTCGAATGCGTCCAATAAAAATACATTTCGGAGGTCGAATTGAGCTAGACTATAGAATACCCAATATTCCGTGATTATACCCGATACTCGCTTTATATTGGTAGTCAGTAAATGAGCACAAAAGGTTAAACAATTTAGTAACTGCTTATGTTAATTAGAAGTAACTTGGATTAACTAATTAAATGAGAATTTTGCAGGCCTAAGGCATTGGTAGATTTTATGGATTTTCAGACGAATTATTATTCCGTCAGTATATGTGGAAGTTAAACTGACGTGCAACCTTTTTCCCCAAGAACCCTCCACAAATGCAACGGTTTTATCATTGAAATATTAATTGCAAAATAATATTGACAGGAGGCAAACAAATTACAAATAAAATATGTAAATTTCCTGTGGTTCAGTACTTGCGAAAATGCCAGCGGCATACGAGTGGGCGCTGTTGGGCCAACATTTTCGGCCACCAAACAAATTATGCTAGTCACGCAAAAATTGCCAAAGGTAAATCGAATTCGCAAATCAGGCTTAGACCCCGCGTCTGTATTTGTTTATTATTAATGCAATTTGTAATTATTTGTTTCGGTGGCGTGACTGCCAGCATGTGAGCCCACAATGCATGTTCGCACACCCATTCCCAACAACGATTTCGTCTGTTTGCCGGCTTGTTTATTTGTTTGCTTGCCACAGCCATAAAACGCAATTATCGCGCACAAAGAACAAAGCTGGGTGCAGGAAAAGTGCACATCCAACTATATACGAGTATATATGTATATAGCCACGATTCTAACCAGAACCTAAAATGTAGCCAGCAAAAAAACGCAGAGAGAGTTTTCGCAAAAGCTGCAAAAGTTGTCGCCAGCATCAGAGAGTTCCGCATTTTCGCATTTGCGTTGCCATAATTAACTTATTTTGTACATTAGCAACAGATTTTGTTTATTAACGCATGTGCGCTTGCTTTCGGTAATGCGATACCATTCACGCACCCCCGGGCTTTAATGTGCTAAGGGCTGGTGCCGCAGGACCACGGTACCACGGGGCGTATACTTATCTTTTGGCATTGCGAAGTGAGTTTATTTGTTTTCTGCTGTGGTTCTCTTGGGTGGTTGGCTGGTCTGGTCTGGTCTGGAGGGTCGGTGGCTTGGCATTTTGTGCGGCTGCTGTCGCATAATTTATTTATCATTAGCAAAATTTGGCAAGCATTGGAATGCTTTCTTCACTCTCCCTCCCCACAGAAAACTTGGCTGTGTCTGTGCGTCTGTGTATTTGGCTAAATAGTTGAAATAATTAGGCTCATTAGAAGTTTTGTAGGTCTCTGGCTACAGAGTGCTGCCTTGATTGACAAGTGCAAATTGGTATTAATGCAGAAGTTCGGGAAACTTCGGAAGCCACAAGCAAAAGGGGGAGCTTTGAACCGAGCTCAGGGCGATTATTACGAATTAAATTGCAAAATTCCACGAATAAATGAACCAGTTGAAATGGAAATAAAGGCAAAATTATGTTTGCTTATACATATGTCGGGTTAAGAATATCAGGGGCCTCGCCGTCCGTCCGTCCGTCCATATCAGCGTTGCTCATAACTCTTTTCACAATATAATTTTTATGCAGCTGTGCGCAGTCAACGAGTCCACTTGCGTCTGCTTTGGCTTCTCCACGATTAATGCCTCACTCCCGTTTCGTGCAGCCTGCTTTGTCTCTTCTCAATTTTTGGCATTTCCTTTTCATTATATAGTTTTCCCTTTCTAACCAAGCAGCGCAAGTGGCCACGTTCAGCAACAGCTCTATCGCTCTCGTTTTTGCAAAATCCTAGATAATTCATCTATTCATCCTCACACATTGACAATAAATAGGAACACGCATAATAGCAAAGGGAACATGGAGAAGAAGTAAACGGCGACTAAACGCATTCATTATTTTCGCCACGTGTTCATAAATAGGAACACGCATAATAGCAAAGGGAACTTGGAGAAGAATTAAACAGCGACTACACGCATACTCATTATTTTCGCCACGACACGGCCATTCTGACATTTACACGTCCTCGTGTAAGCTTTTGATACCGAGATACCAAGATATCAAGATCACATACTTTCATCACTATTCAATAACATTTAATTTCATTAGTTTGACTTTATTAGGCGTACTTCTTAAATCTTAATTCTGTGAAGAAACAAAACAGCTTTTATTTCATTGTTGCTGGGATAACTTATTCTGTTTTCATATTCAGTTTCATTGATCAGTAATACATCAGCTTACAACTTATCTTAACATTATCATTTATCGATTTCTATATATCGATCTTCCGCCAGTTCACACACACTTAATTATTAATTCAATCCAAACTCATCGTCTCTCCTGGACGGATAACTCACAATTCATCGTCTCACCTGACGGATAACTCACAATTCATCGTCTCACTTAGACGGATAACTCACAATTCATCGTCTCACCTAGACGGATAACTCACAATTCATCGTCTCACCTAGACGGATATCTCTCGTTCACAAAAGAACTCATTGGCGGGCTTTTCTTTTCATTCAACTGTTTCTATATTTCAACTATTGCTCTACATTCTCGTTTAACTCATTCGGGATTTCTGCATCCGGCATTTTACGTATATCTTCATGGCAATACTTGAACGATCGGTTACTCGTCAACGACTTTAGTGTATACCTGTCACCCTCTAATACTTCAGTTACCAAAAACGGTCCTCTGAATTTCGGATCTAACTTAGTTTGGTGTCTCTCTTCATTCCTCAATAGCACATAGTCACCTACGTGGTGTTTGTCAACGGCTGCCCTACTGCTATCAAATCGCGATTTGTCGTAAGACGCTAAGGAATTCATATTTTCTGTCGCATGAGCTCTAACAGTTGCCAAATCTATTTCACATTCGGTCTCACATGGGGGAACTAATCCAAGGGGTCGAGCCTGTTTACCAATTAACATTTCTAACGGACTTGCCTCAGTGGCACGAGAAATTGTACAATTCAGTGCAAGTTGGACTTCGCCAAGTGCGTCCTGCCACGATCAGTGTTTCCATCACCCGTTCCACTTGCCCATTTGCACGGCTCATTCCCGTAGCAATCAAGTGAAGTTCAACTTTCTGCGATACGCAAAACTCTGAAAACTTAGAGCTAGTAAAACATCTGCCCTGGTCGGCGATGATGCGATCTGGTACTCCAAATAAGGATATGGAAGATTTCATAGCATTAACACAGCTTTCGGCATCTATCTTTAAGGTGTGATACAGATAAACAAACTTTGTATAGGCATCGATCTGAACAATGACATACTCCTTCAAATCGCTCTTGCCGCTTAATTTACCCGTTATATCTATGTGGATGGTGTGCCACGGTATACTTGTCTTCGGAATGGAATGAAGTTCCGCCTGAACCTTCCCGGAAGATGATTTCACTGATCTACAAGTTATGCAGTTTGAAACAAATTTTCGAACATACTTGTTCATTTTAGCGAACCAATAATACTGGTACACTTTATCAAGTGTCTTTTGCCACCCTAAATGCATTATCGACTCGTGTACCTGGTTAATTACTAACCATTTGAAAGCTCTGGGTACAACTGGTAAATAACTTGTTCTACCTCGTCTTTGGACCTTGCGATATAATACACCTTTTCGCAAATCATACGTTTTGGCCAAGTTTTCGGCCAATTCATCTGACTCCAATTTGTTAACTATTTCTATTATCTCAAGGTCTAACCGTTGCTCAGCAAGAAGCCAAGTACTTGAAATTTCAGACAGATTTACTCGTTTTTCGGGAATCTTGTTTATTGACAAAATGTGTTCGGGTGATAAAGGATTTCTTGATAGGAAATCCACATGAGCCATACGCTTACCCTCTCTATATTGAATTTCGAAATTAAACGATTGTAAGTAGGCCCACCAGCGGTGAACTCTGGGTGTTAAATCTATTTTTGTGCGAGAAGCTTTTAATGAATTGCAGTCTGTATAGACAACGAACTCACGGCCAATTAGGTAATGGCGAAAATGTTTAACGGCTTTTACCACTGCCAAGGTTTCCAGCTCGTAGGAGTGATATCTAGATTCAACAGAGGTAGTTGTTTTGCTGAAGTATTCGATTACATGGGGCTTACTTTCTATACGGTGCAAAAGTATCGCTCCATATCCACAGGCACTTGCATCAGTGTGCAACTCAATAGGATATTGCGGGTCGAAGATTACCAGAACAGGCTCATTTGTGAGGATCGTCACAACTTTAAGTCTGATCTCTTCCAGCTCAGGGCTCCATGTAATCTTGCCGCTACCAGACGAAAGTGAATACAATGGTTTCATAAGTTGGGAGAATCCAGGCACGAATTTGCGAAAGTAAGAGGCCAAGCCAATGAATTGTCTAACGCCGGAGACAGTTTGAGGAGGAGGCAAGGAGCTTAATGAAGCTATCTTTCGCACATTCGGACGAATTTCTCCCGCTCGCACTTCATAGCCCAAATACTGAACCGTTGTTTTGAGAAAACTGAATTTAGCAAGGTTAAAGGTAAAACCAGCCTTTGTAAGAACAATCAAAACAGTTTTTGATTTTACAACTTTAAAATTATCGGATGCCAAAATTACATAAAAGCCTTGTTTAAGTATTTCTCGCCCTATCAGAATATCATTCCTCATTTGCTCGTTCGGGACTACATGAAATAATATTTCCATAATATTTTCGTTTATAGTGACTTCACTCAAGATTTGCAATGTACTGCACACACTGCCACCACCAATGCCTTTTATCATTACAGTATTGTTTATACGTTTACCAGATAAGGGAGCACTCTGCACCGGAATAGAAACAAATTGCATAGATCTCACCTCGTTGATGCAAGCTTCCCTTTGGCTCAGTCACACAACATTGGTTAACAGTCTTCTGTTGAGTCACATCTTGTTTGGCTGCACTTCCGTTTTTCGGGCACTGGTTGGAGAAATGTCCCGGTCGGCCGCACCGATAGCACGTAACATTTGATTTTTCACGCTGCGGTTTCGCCTCTCTAACTTGTCGCATTTTACTTCGGCATTCAGCAATTCGATGTCCCGGCTTTGAACAGAAGTGGCATACAACTGGCGATGCCTTACGGTTCTTCTGGTCAGGTCCAAGGTTGTCATCTCGAGCATGTCGCTTCTTGTCGAACGTAAACGCTTTTAACTCCGCCTGTAGCTTACTTCTGGTACGCACATTGGATGTGAAGAGGACGCGCTGCAAACGACTGTCAATGTTTGCCATATGCGCAAGAACAGTTGTAACGGCAATTTCTTCTATTTCCATATTCCGCCACTTTGTAGTCAGCGTCGTCACCAGCCGACTCGCATACACCGCGTAACATTCGTCGGCAGTCGGGCGGCTGTTGAGTAAATTTAAAAACGTAGCGGCCGGCGTCTCTTCGGTTTCAAAGCGCTGCAGAAATAATTCCTGGAACTTTTGCCAAGTCATACCCTGGTACGAGATTTGTGTTAGCCACTGAGATGCAGTTCCTTCCATGCAGTTACTTAGTGCGATGATCAATTTACTTCCTTTAAGGGGGTGCTCAGTTAGAATTATATCGGTTGTTGAACACCACTTTGCTGCCTGTGCCGGCGTCACTTGCATGATTTTTACAAGTTCAGCCAAATTCCGATTTTGCATTTCGACTACTGCACGCCACTGATCCTCAGAAAATGCAGGGTGTGGCACAGATCCCACTTCTGATGTCGGGTTAAGAATATCAGGGGCCTCGCCGTCCGTCCGTCCGTCCATATCAGCGTTGCTCATAACTCTTTTCACAATATAATTTTTATGCAGCTGTGCGCAGTCAACGAGTCCACTTGCGTCTGCTTTGGCTTCTCCACGATTAATGCCTCACTCCCGTTTCGTGCAGCCTGCTTTGTCTCTTCTCAATTTTTGGCATTTCCTTTTCATTATATAGTTTTCCCTTTCTAACCAAGCAGCGCAAGTGGCCACGTTCAGCAACAGCTCTATCGCTCTCGTTTTTGCAAAATCCTAGATAATTCATCTATTCATCCTCACACATTGACAATAAATAGGAACACGCATAATAGCAAAGGGAACATGGAGAAGAAGTAAACGGCGACTAAACGCATTCATTATTTTCGCCACGTGTTCATAAATAGGAACACGCATAATAGCAAAGGGAACTTGGAGAAGAATTAAACAGCGACTACACGCATACTCATTATTTTCGCCACGACACATATATATATACCCATCTAAAAACGCAATACTGAATTTAAATCTATTTCGTTAATGTAAACACAAATGATGTACAGAGTTCAGAAAAGGCTTACAGGAAATTTTAATGCATTCCTCCGCATGTTGCGATTCTAGTCTGAGTCTGCAGATTATTGGAAAAAGCAAATTCTAATATTTAAACTCCATCTGGCAATAGTTCACGTTTAATTAAGCAACGTTGCCAAAAAATATCTGGAACAAATCACGACGACAAAATCGCAACTGGCGCACCCAAAAATACCACACTTTTGTTTCAGTTTTTCAGTTTATTCTATTTTCACTTTGTTTTTCTAGGTATTTCTGGCAGTGCCACTCCCCCCGAAAAACAAAAACTGTGTGTGCGAAATGCAACAGCCGCAACAAAAACGACATAAACTTTTAACAATTGCAAAACCAAATAAACAAAACGTAGGGCGAAACAAAGGGAAAACACTAAAAACTGCTGCAGGCTATAAATCTGCAATGGGTGGGAGGAGGGGATCCTTCTGGGGCGGTGGGCAATGGGTGGTGTTGGGTGGTTTTGGCCAAAATCGCCGCCGGGTCCTTTGCACAGAGCCATTCATTCACACATACAAAGCAAACACTCACACATTACGGAGAACGCGCCTGCTGCGTAAATAACTAATAAGGCTCGGGGATAAATTTCAAGTGCAATTTTGTGAGCATCGTAACCAAATACAACTCGAAACAAAACAAAAACCCACGGCCACCGGCTGGCGGGAAAACTCGCACACAAAAGTTAAGCGTACTGGTTGGGATGCACTGAAAACAAATCCTTGTAGACCATTAAGAGTTTAGAGCTCTTAGGAAAGCTCATTAACTTGCTTTCTTCTTAGGAAAAATAATATTTGTAGTGAAATACTTACAATGCTTTAACTCAAAATAATATTATTATTGATATAGAGAACGAATGTTTTCCCACAGTGCAATACATCTGCGTTTTGTGTGCAGCACGTTTCTATGACTTAATTAAAATTATGAATGTTTTTGCCACTGAATCTCTGGCATGACCAAAAACCAGCCAGAAATGGTGGATGGCGGTCGGGGAAACAGGAAACGGGAAAACGGACAGGATGTCCATGGCAAATGCGCTTTTTGCCAGCGAGCCAAAGTAAATAGGCAAACAAACAACTAGTAGCATCAATTTATGCATAAATCAGAATGCACAAAAACCATGCCAAATTGTAAACATAAAACGAAATGGATACAGTCCACCCTTTGCATTTGCCACACAACCCATTGACACCACATTTGTGTGACTGCGTCGAGAGATCTAGTTACCAAAAATGAAATTTCCGAATGCCATTGTCGTTTATCGCCTGCCTTACCGTTTTGGCCGATTTTCCCACCCTTGATCCCTTCGATCCCGTTTCAAAATGAAAATTGCATTTAAAACAGCGTCGAGATTAATTTTCTAATCAAATAGAGAGTTTGGCCTGGGTAAATTCATTTTAAGTTTTATTGCAATGTGGAGTTGGCGTTAAATCGAAATTGCGATTGACAAATATTGACCATCGTCTGCTAATTAGCCGGCTTTCGAGTTTAAAATTGGTAGATAGCGATAGATTTCAACGGAAAATCAAAAGGATTCGTTCGTGAGACGTGGCAGGTGATTGCTTTGTTTTCAGCGCAGCAGGTTTTTCCATTTCCACGAAAAGAACAGCCAACAAACGACTTGTTGAAAGACCCGACAAACTGTTGGCTCGCAAAATTGATACCAGCAGCAAAATAGAAAAAACACAAAAAAAAAAAGAAATATGAAAGAAAAAGGCTTTGGAAAAAAAAAACAAGCGAAGTTGTGCGAATTCGGGTTCCCATAAAACAGAAGCACAAAAATGTTGTTCAAAAAATAGTTGGTACACTAACGAATTTGTAGTACCGTTCATATTTCAGTTACAGTTCATTTTTAGAAAGACACATAATGGGTTACATTTATTTATAATTTTAAATTTTAGTACCTGAGCATAGTGCAATATTTTTTTTTACAAAACTATTTCAAGCTCCCTTTGTTATGTTTATGCCCAAAACAAATTAAACAATGAGCAAATATAAAGATTAAAAATATTTATTTGATAAAACATCGTATTTTCAATCAAAATTTTCACAAAAGTTGGTGGTCATGGACCTATTCCAACTCCTATTCTTTCATTTAAGACTTAGGGTACCAGAATAGTGCTCCGAGGAAAGCGATAGCGAAGTCGATGAATGGCATCCAAGTTTTGTCCCTGCAGCGGACACGGTGCCAGGGGGCAATTGGAATGGAATGGAATGGTCGGGCGGCGGGAGTGGGGGAAATTGTGGCTGGGCAGGCCCGGGCCCACTGGGATGGGAATGGAAATGGGCAGCGGATAGCACAAACGGTCAAAAGTTCCATTAGTGTCAGGCCATGAATGCTATTTACAAGCAGTTCGCGATGCGGCATGCGAGATAAGCGCTCTGACGCTCCGACTGGGCCAAATGGAAAAACTGAATGAACAAGAAAAGCGCCGGGAAAAAAATATACTTGTTGGGGGAAAGGAAAGGAAACCCAGTCGGCGTGCACACACAAAACGCAGTTGGGCAGGGGGAAAATAGCAAAAAAAAAAAAAAAATTGCGAAAAACTTGCTGAACTAAAAATCCATTCGGCATCGATGCTGGTGCCGAGATAACAAAATGTTTGCTGCCCAGCCTCAATTGAGTCGTATTCGCAGTCTTCGGCGTTCCGGCGTTGCGTATACGCCAAGTGAGCAGGGCATAGAAGCTGAAAACAAACTAAATAAATACGACCCAGCAGATGTGGATCGGTGCACTAAAAAAATTATTGTGAGGTTCAACATTACACAAGTTCGTGCTGTTATCGTTATTTAATGATAAGAGAGTATATATATATTATATATATTTAATTTCCTATAGTTATGCATAAATTTGAAAGGATGAAGGCAGTATACTATTCCAGTTAGCTGTCCAGTCCAGTAAGCTATAACTAACTTGGTATTTGTAGTGAAAACAATAATTTATTTGTGAATTAAAACAGAAGAACAGAGTGTATTAAAATCCTAAAAAATTTTTGTCTAAGATATATTAACATAATTTGAACAGTACTTATTTTGGGGCAGTGTAACTTTCTCTGCTTAAGGAGTAGAGCAAATTAAAATGGGCGTCGAGTATTTAGCTGAGCAACTTTTGAGCACTGCAATGTCATCCGTTGGAAAATAAAAACACAAACGCCCTCGCATGCATATTTATGTTTTTAGCAGTGACTGTTTGCCATTTCCCCCGCTCCCCGGCGACCATCACCCGTCTCCAGTTTCGCGCACCAAGCCGTCTGCACAATATTTGCACAGTTATCCTTTTTGTTTTATTTGCTTAGCGCTTCTGTGCGAAGCGGAGGATAACGAAAGACCATCTCGAGACCAAGGAGCGCCAGTGCAAGGATAACCCGGTACGACGGCGGGGTTAAAAGGACGCCGTTTCGGCACATCATCATCGCCATCATCATCAGCAGCGCCATCGCCATCATCCACTCGAGCTGGCAACACTCGGATTAATGTTTGTTATTATTTTTTCATTTATCGCATATATTCCTATTGTTTGCCCTGTCCAATGTCTGTTTGCAGAAAGCAGACAAGGAGTGTTTTCCTTCGTTTCATATATATTTTTCTTGCCTTGCCTCCCCGGGGAGTAGTGCGAGTTAGTCTGGATTTTGTTTTTTATAAACCACTGCCGAGTGGCGGCGAAGTTCCTAAAAAATGTACAATATTGAGTGGTAAAAAGCTGGAGCGCATTGTTATCAATAACGGGCTTGCGTTTGTTAATTAAAGCCTATAAAAAATGGTGGATTAAACATTTGATGGTATCGAATTTAATGGCAATCTAAATTAGTTAGTGCCTCTGGCGGAATCAATTGTATTATCATGTACACATGTAATTGCGCAGTTTTTATAATTCCAGCACTTTCATATAAGTTATTTTAATTATAATTTTTTTATTTTTTATTTTTACTATATTTTATAAATTGCTGAAGGGCCACGGTCTTCTAAAAAAAAATTAATCAGAAGGGCAAGCGACTAGCAATCAATTAAAAGCTTGTGATGTTAATTGAACTCTTTAACACACATTACCTAAACGATTAAAAACTGTGTAATTTAAATGATTTCGATTTTTTGTGTAATCACTCGATTGGATATTTGATTAACCAACACATAATTAAATTGTCATTCGTAATTGAATTTAATCATCAAGCAATTAGGAAATGAGAATTGTGAAATCCAAATCAAATCCCCAGCCCAACTCGGCCAACGGCTCATTTAGCAGCCGTAACACACACAACAAATTATAGTTGGCGTTTTCATAATCAGCATTTTTCATTTCCTTTGGCGAGGTGTGCCACGCCCCTGGACAAAGGGAATTTTAACTAAATTATGCTGGGGTCCTTTGTTGTTAGCCTGATGCCCGCTGGACACGTCACGAACGGGTTGGTTTTGGGTTCGGTCTCGGTTTGGGTTTCTGTAACGCTTATGTTTCCGATTTGAATGTGGCTTTGGGTTGGGCCCTTGCCCCCCTCCCCCCCGCTGTTTTTCCATCGACGTTGTGACAAAAGCACAGCGGACAAAAAACAAATGTTTCTCGGAGTCCAACTTTGTTTCCAGAACTGCACATAAGAGCCGGGCATCGTAAACCATAACTAGCATTTTCGGTTTCATTAGAGGCGCTTTTCCTAGTTTTTCCGCTGTCCCAGCCCCCTTGGGCTACCCCTTTTTTCTTGCCGACTGCATTTTTTGCCAGACATTTTTCCAGTTTGGGTGCCGTATTAGTTCTTTCCAAGGCATTAGTTTAGTGCTGGGCGTGTGCGGGCTTTTGATTTATGGTCTCGAATTGTGCGAGTTGCGTTTTTTATGTTAATTAAATTGCTTTGCCTCGGATTGGATGGGGTCGCCCTGCCATTTGTGTTCTCGCTGCTGAAGTGCATGTTCGCCGATGCCTGACTAAGTGCACTTGGCCATCCTACCAGCCAGCTATTTCAATCCTGGCCAAAAGCAAACCGACGCACGAACCAACCGCTTTTGACCCGCCTCAGCGAATGAACTGCATCACGCTTATTGTCACTAAATGCTGTTGACCCAGCAGGAAGGCTTGGCTGCTCCTGTTCAGGTCTTATGGTCTTCAAGTCCTCCTTTCTCGATTTCAGTCCAGTTGAGTCGGGTTGCTGTGGCAGTTATTAGAAATTCCATTATGCATGTGTATGGGGTGCCCATGTGGGCTGTGTCAACACTGACGGTCAGGATTCAGGACTCCGGACAGGTGGCTCGTCATTTGAGGAACACTGCAACTCAATTACTTTTAACTAAGCATTTCAAAACAGCTAAAAGTAAATTGTATAAAATCATTACTAATAATAATGTTAAAACTACTGTTAAAACATCTTGAAAGCAATGATTCTAGCTCCTGAAACCTCAACGCAAGAATTAAGTTGCATTTCCCTAGCACGATTTTTCTCAGTGTGCCAATCTCTTCTTGAGCCACCCACTCCCTTTCGAGAACCTGCTATTTCTGGTGAATGATAAATCTTTCAATGAGCTGGGAGTCGGGCAATAAGGACGCTGGTGGGAAACCGAAACAGCAACAGGATCGGCAGAGTGGTTGCGGGGAGATCCATGGCAAACAAGCCAAGGAGCAGAACGGTACTCTCCACCTCCATTTCCATTGGAAAGCTGCAACAAAAGCCTATTAAATACCGAGACAATGCCACCCACACGTACACATGAATGCACATAGATATTACATGCCATCTGCTGGCCTGGTACTTGTTTGTTTTCGGCCTCCCTCGATATGAAAGCGACTCTGCAAATTATTATGCTGTGATATTCATATCGACCCACTCCAATTCGCCAGCACGTTTGCTTGGGTCCTGCCATGTTTTCAGGACCTTAGGAAACCGTAAGCAAGCGCAGTGTTTGACAAGCCATTCCAAACTCGCAACAAATTGAACACAGTTTATGGCAGGTCTTCAACAGGAATCGATCAGTTCAAAACTAAAGCTAATATACAGATTCCCAAGACACAATTTAGTTATTTTTTTAGGTATCTTGTGGGGAGCAGGAAGAGAAATATTGTAAGCACGATTTGCATTAAAGATTATCCTTTTAATTTGGCTATTAGTACAATCAAGTTAAGAGTTTTTGCTTTCTATAATACTTCATCAGCAAAGATGAATTTCAGCACGATGGAATAGAGGTGCATTAACTTTTCTAACTTAAACTGTGCGGTAGGAAGGGCAACTAATTTCAATTTGGTATCTCTTGCGGCTTCGACGAATGACGCACTCCAGCTAGATTGGAAAACAATAAAAAAAAGGGCGGGAAAGTGCTGTGAAAAGAGCGTGAAAAGCGTCCACTGGCCCGAGAGGTGGAAAGGGCAGTTGCTGGGAAAATGAAAGCGAGCAGGACAAAGGGAATGGAAACAAACAAGCCAGGTGCATTGATATTTAGCTCGTGAGTAAATCCTCAATCCAGAACGATATTTCTCTCAACAGCAAAGGTGGGCTGCTTGTTTTTTTCTGGGTCCTTACTTTGGCTGCCATGTAAACAAATCGCAAAAGGATAAGGACAAGGCACTTGTAAGCTGGCACTTAGCAGAATCGAACAAATATGTGACTTTTGCACAAACTTTTTACCTTTCCAACTATATCTCGAGTGTGCGTGTGGATTTATAGACATTGTTTGGCTACTCTCTGTTGCTTTTCCCCCTCCAGGTTTTCCCCAGCACCCGGCCGTGTGCTATGATTTCTTGCTGCACCTTCCTGCACCTAAACACTAACAAGCAAAGTTTTCCGAGCAATAAGCAAGTATTTGCGGTTGCATTTCGCCGCTTTTGCTGCTGCTGCTTTTTTGGTTCGGAAAACTGGGAAAGCTGGGAAAACTCTCAGCGGGTGGGATCCGGCAACTACACTTTCCAATTTTCAATTGGCAAACAAGCGGAATTTTCGATTCCAGTGAGCAAATATTTATGCGACTAGCAAGGACTTTAAGGTACTGCTTAACTTAAGGCAGGTGTTCTTGCACCGCAATACCTGCACAGATTAGGGGTATATAACTTTTGCAGTGGCTCATTTAAAAAAGTGCTGTGGAATTGTACCAAAAACAAATATACATAACAATAATATTTTTAACAATATAACAAATATTATTTTTAAGAGCACACTGAATAAAATTTAACATTCGCAAGCAAGAAGCTTACTACAATAGATTCCTTGGGAAAATCCTATTCGTGCAGAGTAATTGAAAGTCCATACAATGCGTTATAATTTCCCAGGCTTCTTTATTTTGCAATTTATTGTTGCCCAGGCACCGGTGTCCCTGGCCAGGATACAGAGGCAGTTGGCCAATTATCATGCCAGGCCCCGCTGGTCATTAAGGTCAATGTGCAAGAATTCATTTTACAGCATGCAAATAGAGTAAATGTTAAAGGGCAGCTCGACAACGGCACAGGCATAATGAAAATCATGCTGATTTTCCCTGGCATTTTCCATGCAGTCGCCGAAGATATCGCCCGATATGCAAAGAACTCCCGAAGGTAATGAATTACGCACAGCTGGCATGTAGAAAAAGAATGAAAACAATTTTATTTTATTCGCCTCGCGAGAGATTTACAAGGAACCGAATCCTTGCCACGCGTTCCACGGACTTTTCTTGGCTTTTCCCGACTTTCCTCCCACCCACTCCACGCCCACAAAGGGACTGTTGGGAAAGCCGCAAATTATGTGCCATTATTCTTAAGGGCACAGCCGCATGAAATGTGACCCAAATAAGATATAAAAAATTTTTGAGTGCCTTGTTAGGCTATGTTGGAAATGGTGGCAAACGCTTGTAAAACACCAGTTCCAGAGCGGGATAGCGCCATTGGGCCCGGTGTGGGTTAGAGGGAGAGCCACCCACCGCCTGGTCGCCTTGAATTATGCTACGCATTTGTTGACAAACGACTCTGAAATGGGCGGTCATAAAGTTGCCGGAAATTGGCGTTGATTGTTTGGTAATTAATAAAAGTTGGCAAGCAAGCAAGAAAATTGCCCAAGTAAGTGAAGGTCGGCCAAAACTCGGACCCGAAGTCCATAAATCTGGCTAAGCGTTCGACTTAAATATAAAAACGTACCCTCAATGACTTACCTATAATACTCAATTTTAGTTTGACATTCTATTGGAATTTTGTTTTTCACTACCAATAAAACGCAGTTGCAAGCTATCTTAGTTTCGGCTTACAAATGGACAGCGGTTTTTAGTATAATGTTTCAATTTAGTAATATTCGTTTACATAACTGGCCTCGCAAAATCCCACCATAATCTATCAAGCTTTCGCAGTCCGAAAAAACATTTATAAATCATTTAAGCACCAAATATGACAATCAATTGACAAGAAACACGAACCAAAACAAGCTGCCAGACATTTTAAATACTCTTAAATGTTTTCAATTCTAATGTAGATGTTTTGACTTTTTAAATTAATAGTTTAAGAGCGCAAATGATACAATCACTTTCAGGAATTATATTGTACTATTAGTAATGTTTTTTTTGGTTAGCTTATAGAAACCATCATATTGTCGCGACGACTCCATATGATATGAGAGTATCGAAAAAAGTTGACCAACTAAATTGAGTTTTCAGCATATTTGCATGCCATTTTTAAGCATTTTGGCCGCCGGCGAACCCAACGCCGCGAAAACCAATGCCAACAGCAAACGCCTGCAACTGAAATGCAAGCAATTGCGGTGCAGTTAAGCGCCGGATTATGTGTTATCAGTGTCGCAGGAAAGTCCGCTTTCGGACAATATTTCAATAATTTATTAAAATAAATACACTAAATTGGAATCCCCCCGGCTTTGCGTTCGCACGTAATTCCATCAGCGTTTTTTCACAACACACCCCGCATTCTCTCTTCTCGTTTCAGAGCTCGTCGAATGCGCGCTGCGCAATGTCAATTTAATAATCGAACCACCGGCGGTGCGACGGGGCCAGCATGTGGTGCTGCGTTGCATGTACGACCTGGACGGGGCTCCACTGTACTCGGCCAAGTTCTACCGTGGCCAGCTGGAGTTCTACCGCTACACGCCCGGCGAGTTCCCCAATACAAAAGTGTTTCCATTCCCTGGCATTCATGTGGATGTAAGTGTGCATTTTAATTACAAAGTATCTATTAAGGTAGTTCTGGGTTTGCAACCGAACAATGAGATACCCTACTTTAAATGCTTTTAAGATAAGTTTACTTGAATAGTTGGTTAAAGAGTACTATTTAGTGGGTAGAAAGGCCTTCGAACTTAAGCCAAAGTAAATAAAATGAATAACTTATGTAGAGAATGGATTTTCCAGGAGCGCCAAACGTTCCAGATTTCGGAGCCCTGCCCTTTTGGCTTCCACCTCGACTCAGTCGATCTGAAAGGAGCCAACCAACGAGGCTCCACTTTGATGTCCTTAATTGCGCGCACACTGCATTTATTTATATTGTATATTTTAAACTTTCCGCTCATGCATATTCAGTTTGGCAGTTTTATTGTTATTGGCGGTTATTCAAAAAATGCCAGGGGACACCTGGCCGCCAGGATGCCTGCCGTCGGAATGCCAGCTTTTGTGGGCGCTATCAACGCGCGGCTATCTGCGGCAAAAATTTCATTTAAATTTTTGCATGCTGCGTCTGAGTTTTGTCGCCCACCTGCAAAAACTGCAATCTGCCGAGCGAAGAGTGGGCGTGGCTGGCTGGAGATGAGGACGAGCTGAGGATGAGGACGAGGACGGAGAATTGAGTCTCGGATGGGGTAATTCTACTTTGGCTAGATTATTGAAAAAGTTTATCCAGCCGACGGTGAGGGTAGTGGGAGCTGGCAGGTCCCTGCAATTTCGTTGCTTCGATAAAGTTGCTCCGAATCTGGCTAAATATTTCATCAGGCTATTGAGTTTGTGCCAGCGAGTTTATCTTTAGTTTTTGTGTGTACTCTCCTTTTTATTTTATTTTGGGTGCATTCCTTTTTTTTTTATCGTTTTGTCATCGAAAACTTTTATTTTACCTAGCAGAAGGCAATTTTTGTCGTTCCTTTTGCTCTGCTGTCTGGTGGTTGAGTTTGTATTTGTTTGTTTTTTAAGCTGTTTTAATAAATTTAAGTGCATTTCTTTGTTGGACTCGATGTCAGATTGCGGACAGCTGAGCGATGGCACGTGGGTGTCGATTTATAGTTTTTCCCAGCCCAGCAAAACATTGTTTCTTAGGTGGTAAAAAGAAAACACAAAGTACTTAACAAATATAGTAAAACTACAGACAGCTTGTTTGGCATAGTAAAAGTTTCAAGTGTGTTCTTTGATACGCAGATACTTAAGGATCAGAGAAAGGCTTAGATATGTATATAAAGCATACTTTCACATTACCATTATTTGTGTTGAATTGCATATATCGCTTTTACCGTGCTTAAATGCTGCATCTGCTCTTCTGCTCAACAGGTAAGCAGCTCCAATGCCACCCAGGTGCTGTTGCGCAACGTGGGATTCGGTCTCTCTGGCAACTTTTCATGCGAAGTGACCGCCGATGCCCCGCTCTTCTCAACCGCCACCGCAGTGGACACCATGCAAGTTGTTGGTAAGTCTGGCGCTCTAAGCTGATTCAACCAAATTGGCCTAAAGTGCGCTTAAAAGCTTTCAAAGGAGCGGCGGGCGAGCGAGTGTATCTATTTCGGCTAGCCTTTGACATTACTCGCCTTTGATCGTCGGTCAGCGTTCCGTGGCTGAGTTCAGTATCCACAGTCCAGAATCCCAAATCCTGTGGCTGCTTTTCGACCGGGAGATAAAGTTTTTCGCCTTCTTGGCAATTTGTTTTTGGCCGGGGCCAAGGTCGCAGCAGATGTTTCTGCTGGTTGGCAAAGTTTTGCGCTGAAAATTGCGTCATTAACAGGCCATTTCGTCTTTGCCAGATAAGCGGGTTTGCCGGCAATGAGGCGCTGGTTCAATGGTTAGGTGGTCTCCGGTGGTTCTGGTTGGGGCACCTGTCTGGGGGTCATTTGGTAGTCTTACCTGTGCTCCACGCATTTCACGGCCTTATGCGCTTTAAATGAGCGTGGAGCGGCGCGCTCTGAATTACGAATTTAATCAGCGTGCCAGGGTCATGAAATCCAATGAGCGCCAGTCCGTTTCGGCTTAACAATTATTTGTCCTTTGCGTAGCCAGCAGCTGGCAAAGTGATACACTATGAATTTTATTTGGCTAAATATAAAATTTTTAAAGTTAATTTAAAAGATTTCTGAAGTCTTCATAGATATAATGATAAAAGTAAAATATATTTAAAATAAAATAAAATATTTTTCTATAAGTTTTGCCGAGCAATATGTGCTGCTCCTTGAATTACATATACAACTACGGATTCCTTTTATCCATAGTGCATGCCCTTCGATGCACAACAATGTGGCCTCCACTTGTACTTGTTTTGTGTGGGGCTCGGCAGCCATATGGGGCGTATGCGTAATGCGACCTAAATCGATGGCGCAGCTTCAGCGCTCGTCGGAGTTAATCTTTCTATCCGCTTGGCCTCAAGCATTCGAGAAATGCGCTCCGACAGCTAAATTGTGCTTTATTCGCTGATTTTTATGCCACTTGCTGGGCAGGATTTATTTGCCACATCCCCGCGTGTCCTGAAACCCTTCGAGGGTCCTTCTTTCCGAGGGGGATTGCCCGCTGTGTTTGTGCGTGTGTTTGATTGAGAGCTCGTCTGGGTAAATGGCTCACTGACTGGCTCACTGGCTGCTTGTTGCCCGGCATTAAACATTCAGATGTCTGCCGTTCTGGCCTGGCCTTTATTAGATTGCCATTGCCGTTGCCTTTGCCTTTCCCTTTGGATCTGCCATCGCCTTGCCTTTGCCCCCCGCCAGCCGTCTACTATATATTTAACGCCGCATTTAGCCCATTTAATTGGCCGCTTTTGCGTAACTAGCATCTGGGGATTAAAGCCTTTGATCGTGTATTTACTTTAAATTCATGAGGCCGCGCTCAAGGACGCCTCCAAACTGATTAAAGTTTCATTACAAGCTGCGGCATTTAATTGGTTACTCACTGGTCGTGCGTCCTCGGTCCTTGGGACCACCAAACATACATCAATGCTGGATAAGCCAGTTGGGAACTGACACACTGACAGGCTACCAACCTACCAGACCAGCAGCCTCAAATCTCGGGCTTTGGCGGTTTTCCCCCTCTGCATCTATATCTTGCGGGTTCTGTAAGTTCGTTTCGCTGGGTTCTCGGCTGTAGGCTTCTGCGGCTTAGGCCTAATGTCGTCGACACTAAAACCCCAATAACTTGCCGGCTAAACAATAAATTACTGTAGCCAACAGCAGGCAGAAACAGCCACGGACACCATATTGTTTCTACACAGAGGGAAAACTATGGGACAAATCATTACAACAAGATAGATATCGCACCCTAGTGCATACTTTCAACTTCCTTGAACCTTTTCTCTGAATGTTTGAGTCAGGATTTCATTCCGCTCAAGAACCATCTTAATTTGTGGCACAAGCTTTTTCTCAGCGTTCCATCTTATATTTCTTTGGTAAATCAGATTTTCTCGACTTTAACGACTGACACTCATCTCATCTGCGTAAACTTGCGCTTTAATTTCATCGATTCAGCGCATAGTTTTCCTTATGGCTGACCGCCTGATGTTTTATGCATCGAGTCAGCGTCAGCGGGCTGCTTTTGGCCAGGTTTAGTTGTGCGCACTCATTCGCTTATGCAGCCGCGTCGTCCTCGGTGTAAATAACTCTGAGGTTTAATCGTGTGTTAATGAGCTCAAGTGGCAATCAGATTGCGGCCCAAGGATCCAGGGATCCGGCGAGGAGCCCACTGAAAGGAGGTTGAACGCAGGCCTGCGTCTCGACGTCGGCGTGGCACATAAAATAAACACTTTGTCCTTGCGGGGCGGGCAATTCAAGGCATTCAGCCTGCTTCAAGGACACCACAGTGGTGGCGGGTGCTGTGAGTGGGAGGCGGGCGGTCTTGGAAATGGGTGGCCTGGCCCCAAAAGTTATGCTAATTCGGGCTTTCATTAAGTCACAGCCCCCATCACAGCACGTCTTCTTCTTCGGCTGGCCCGAGTCAAAAGTTTATAGTTGGCAAACATTTGGGCAGCCTTAAGTTTAATAACTTAATGACACGAGTCGAGGCTAAAACCAAGTGCAAAGTAGGCTGGTCAGCTGCTAAATTAAGTTCGAAGGGGAAGGACTTACACTGGTCGAGATGAATAAGTTGATGACTAAATTCCTTACAGAAAATATAGAGTGCTCTTTATTAATTTAATGTTGTTATTGTTCTTCAAACAATGTGTATTATTCAACATTACGGCTAAAAGAATGTCCCTTGAGATGAAGAAAAATGCATTCACTTTCACAAATTGTATTGGCGTCTTTCTACATGAAACTGAATATCCTTGTTGAAGGATGGCTCATGTGTTCTGTCCAAAGCTGTAGTTCTTTGGTACAGTGTGCACTCGCAGACTGACCCTCATTAGGAGGAATTTGACGGCGGAGTCTCAAAGGCAAAGGCAAAGGCGAAGCAAAAGCCGGCAAAGAGGCATTCGATGCTGGCCCGTAAAAAGGTCAAAATCTGCAAGGCAAAAAGCGCAGGCGGCCAAGAGAAAAGCGGATGGGGATTAGGAAGCGAGCCACACAGAGGTCCTGAAAGCAGAAAGTTGCCTCGGGGCGGGAAAAAGAGCAAAGTTGCCGCCGCCTTTGTCATGGAAATTACTTTCTTCATTAGTTACTTTGTTTCTCTCCCCGGGTCTTGTGGTAGTCCATCCCATCCAGGCTCCATCCCGGTTGACTTAATTAAAAAGTTAGGCGTGGCGAGGGCCAGTATCTTCGGCTTGCGGTTGTGATTGAAGGGTCTCCTGGTCTTCGACTGCACTTATGCGCCTATTAATGTGTTTTGTGTCGGGTGGGTCAGCTAATTGAATTGTACACGCCTGATCCCTCTCCTGCATTCCAAAGCGAAATGGCCCAAAACTGTCATCTTTCATACCCCAGAAATTTAATTGAATTCTTTCTTTGAAAGGTATTTTAAGTTTATAGTCTAATAGAAGAACTAAAGCAAAATTTTATATTTAATCTCAGTTTCCAAAACATACTTTTAGTTTATTTGATTTTATCCAACTTTTACAAAAGAGCTACCACTAAGCAAGCAATTTTCACAATTTAGAATCCTACTCTGTAACGTAACTACAACTAAACTTATTATTCTCCCTGTTTTTCAGAACTGCCCGAGAAGCGTCCACAGGTTTTCACGGAACACACACGCTACGAGCCCGGCGATGTCCTGCGGGCCAATTGCAGCACACCGCCGTCGCGTCCGCGGGCAGAACTCACATTCACCATCAACAACATGGTGGTGAGTACTCGCAACACAACTTTCAACTCCGCAATCACTCCAATGAAATATTACGGACCTGGCCGGCCGGTCTTCTTCAATTTATTTCATGTTCCCGGGGAGAGCGGAATACAAATCTGACAGCGGGTCAGCGGCTATTTCGTGTTAGTCGAGCAGATCCTTTGAAGTGCGCTTGTCTATTCTGCTGAGAAATGAACATGAAAATGGGCTAGGACAAGACTTTAATCAAAAGGGTTCTGCTCCGGTTTGTTTATTTTTTTATTTTTTTTTTTTTTGTGGTTTATTTTGCCAGCATTTGCCTTGGGGGGCTCGTCCATCCGTCAACGTGGCGTATGCGCAATTTCACAGACTGCCAGCGAGCGTGAGGATTGTCATGTGTATTAACAATGCATATGAGGAGGCCAAAAGAGGAAGAGTCTGCCGCATCTGTGGCCCGAATGCCCGTTTTGTCATTTAGTTACTGTGAAGTACAGATTTCTATGCGGTAGCAAACTCAACCCGTGCCAGTGCTGTTCAAGTTTGGTAGCTAGAAACGATGTAATTGATTCAAAACGACAGACTTTATTCACGGGCGCTAAAATATAAACAATTTATTAGAGTATGAATATTAAAGTTTATTGCAGATGCAGTAAGATATTTTCATTTTCAACATGCCACATATTTAAGAAGTTGAAAACTACATTTTATTTAGTTTCGCTTTCGTGTATTTTATATAAGCTATATATATATATAAAGCTAGTACCTCAACACTGAGGATATGGAGGAGTAGCATCTGTGCGATGGCGCCTTCCCAACTCTCATGGCTGTCATTCCTTGGATTTTCACTTTTGGTTGCTGTCGTGCTGCCATTGTTGTCCTGCGAGCTGTTCCAGTGCAATTTTATGAATATGCATGCCACATGCTCGCTCCTCCTTATTTTCCTGCTTATAATTTCGACCCAGGCCCCGATGTCAAGAGCAGTTCAGGTTCAGAATCGGTCAAGGCGATGCCACTGCTGTTCGCTCTATTTGCGGTTGAAAAGGGTAGTTGTCTGGGCCAGAGGCACTCGAAACTAAGGAGTCTGTGTATCCCGAATCCACGTGCCCAACAGCTTGCCCACGTTCTTTTTACTTCACCATTCAAAGGCAGTGCAACTGCATAATCGTACCTTTTGATTTTCAAGCTGCTTGCTATGCTAAAGATGAGTCCTGCTGAGCGGTTGGGAAAATTGTTGACGGTTGGGGTTTAGCTTAGGATGAATGCATAATTTTCTATCACAAAAGCTTCCAATTGGATTGCGGTTGGGAAAATATTATGCGGGATGCAAAACCAACCAAGTGAGTGCATGTGTGAACTCCATGGGATTATCATTATATCTGTTACCTGTCTATGAACTTAAATAAAAGAAAGTATACTCCCAAAACTCCGTTATGTGATATTTGAAGATATTTTAGTAATCCTAAATTCCAGCCAAAAGCTTAGATGGGAACATATTCCTTTGTTAGTTTTATATTTCATTATCCGAAAAGCCTTTAAGTTTGCTTTTTTCATTGAATAAAGCTAGAACTGCTGTTTTCAAGCGTGCTGATTTTATTAACATAAATCCTCTTTAAGGAAGGGCTCTCTATTAGTCTGGAAAACGCTGTACCGATGTCAATGCTGTTGAAAAATGGTTGCCACATTCCAGAAGCGCAGTTGGCAATCTCGCATTAAACATGATAAATGAATTCAAATCATTTTCACCGCAATAACTCGCTGCCGGAACGAAGGGGAATTTTTGGGGAGAATATTCAAACGGGTTGTGTTGCCTGGAAATGAAATGATAGCTTATCGGCAATGCCTCTCCAAATGCCAATGATGCTCTGCGGTTGCGCTGTTGCGGACTAAAGGGGGGGCTTTGGAGGGGACTAGATGGGGCACAAGGAGCTGCAAGGACACCGAGAACTTTTGGCAATGGCAGCCAATGGCAACCATTGGCTGAGAGACAACAAGCAGTAAGCAACCGTGGCAGACATTGACTAAAATTGAGTAGAAAACGATACCGCAGGAGGAAGATATATTACAATTGCCGATCACAGGAAACAAATGAATATTTCATGCTGTGCAAATCAACATGGCCAGGGCAAGGGAGGGGGCAAGGAGAAGGGGTGTGTCGGTGGTCGGAAACACACACACCCTCGCACACACACTCAGGCACTTCCGACATTTCCTGCAAAGTTTACGTTAAAAGGTGCGCCGGCAAGGAGCCACAACTTTCTGTTGACAAAAGTTTTTGCGGTGAAATGCCACAGGAGTAATTTGCAAGAGGTCTGGACCCAAAACTCTCCCACTCCCAAGGCCCGGAAAACCATTCCCACACATGAACAGCAACGGTCAACATATCATGGTTCAAATAGAGAGAGAAGTTTTCCTGCCCAAGAAAATTTAAGGACAGTACCAAGAGAGATAGTTCTCAGAAAATAAACTAATACTATTTTCTATCAAAAATCTAACCAAATTAAATTAATAAATACATTACTTACTTTACCTTAATTAATGTACGTAATTGGACATGTGTAATGTGATTTAATCGACACAAGCGAGCTATTCTGTTGGCCGCGAGTGCACCTTAACTTTACACCCCGGTGACATATGTGCCTTCGGTTTAAGACTGCTGCTGTGGCTCCATTTCGGTCTCCTGGCTGTTTCCGCCCTGGGGCCCAGGCATTAATCATTCGGCATGTAAATTGCCAATTAATAACTGCTGCATGTCATTTGGCGTCGGCTTAAAAATGCCACGCAGAATTTGCCATCATCAGGGTTTCGGGGTTGAACGAACCGACTGAGGAACGTCGGAATCTTGCAGGGCGCTTGCCAAAGTCCTAGGCGCATTCGCATTAATGAAGACAAATAGCACTTGAGCCCTGCCAAATTTAGCGGAAAATTGAAAAAAGCTTCGCAGCCAGCAGTTGGCAGCTCCTTTGTGCCATAGTTTTCGCCATCCCATGTATACGCCATACTTTGGCGCACTCTTGGCAGCCAGTAAACCAGCTTCCAGTTACCAGTAACCGTTTGCAGAGATATTGCAGTGCTATCCACAATTTATTTGTTATTGATACGCTGGCAATGCATTGCCACACACAAAAACCCATACATGCGCGCACGACTGAGGGGACAAATTGTGCACTATATTGGATGAAATATAAAATATATTTATTGTATTTTTGCATCGTCTGAGAGGGCGGAGTCACCAGGGCATCGGTTCAACGAACGTATGAAAATTTATGCCTGCAGACCAAGTGTCATGGGAGAAAAAATGGGTAAAAACCCGAATTTCAAATGTTATTCAGTCTACTTTCCAAATATAGTTTGCTAGTAAAAGTAATAGAGGTCAGCTCTTAAGCTCTTGTATAAATTTTGAATATGCAAAATCAGTTTATCTAAGAAAAATAATATCAGTAAAATCAGAAATAATTAAAATGAACATAACTTTTAGGTGTCTCTCAATATGACATAATGGCTTAGAATCTGAGAATAGGGCTTTTGGATTACCTTTAATAAACTAAAACTTTCAAACAAAATCCGAATGTTCCCAAGTTTGTCTTTTATCAACCTATATTCTATGTTTTTCTTGTAGAGGTAACAGTTTTCAGAAATTAGCACTTTGCTAGAAACAAAAGTGCAAGCTATAAATACAAAGAAAATGCGGATTACTCGAATGGTTTGCAAATGAACGACACCCAGGCAGTCCAAGGCGTCTCATAAAGTAGCTTTATTTCTGGCTTATCTTGCACCCACTCTCCATTAGTTTTGACAATTTCCAAAAGTGCTGCTAAACTGAAACACGAAGTGCAACCATGGCCGAATTTCACACATAAGTTTGGGCCTAAATTCTACAGAGACAACTACTAAAAATATATATCATTTTCCTCGTATGCAGAAAGGGGAGTGCCGAGCTAAAAAAATAAAAGAAACCGGCAAGAAAAATACGGAAGTGTAGGAAAACTTTTGCTGCTTAAACATCTGCTTTTTGGCATGCACATGCGTATGGGGAAAATTATTTATCAAAGCGCAAATCCTTTTGCACACACAGAGGAAAGAGACTTGGCGATGGCGATGGCGAGTGGCAGATTTTCCTATGGCAACAATTTTACAGTGAATTGCACTAAATAACTGCCATTAAGCATAAAAGCTGTTCTCGCATGAAGGAGCTGCTGGCAGCATTTAAGCCAAATGCAAGTTTAAGCATCTTAGAGCTGGCGCAAATAAAGTGGACTTACGCAGCAAGGACATGGACGTGGCCTGGGATATAGAAACGGATCCGGATCCAGCTGCGGATGCGGACCAATACGGATGCACGCCAAATGAAAAGCAGAAATGGCGCATAAGAAATTCGAGTCCAAACGGCAATGGCAAAGGAATCCGCCAAACCAAGGCTCTGCAAAGCTGGCAAGGCCTGCACCAAACTGGCGAAAACTTTCGTCAAATGCCACGCAGTTTTGGCCCTCTCTGTTTTTTAGTCAGCTGGTGGTGCTGTGCTGGCCATGTACCATGTCCCCACTTCCATGTAGAATGTCCCATGTCCTGCCGGCTGTCCTTGCATCCACGAATGTGCGCAATTGTGTGGGCATCCGGATTTTTTTTGTGACTTTAGAGAGGATAGGGTATAATGTACTCCAAAAAATTAAGGAAGTTCCAGAACATGAATTAGCATCTGCAAAAAATATTATTTTCCAATTTAAGTTGTTACTCTGTAACTAAGATTTCTTCAATTTTTCCATGTTTTCACTTGGTTTCATTGCATGCTAGTTTTATAAATACAATGTTGTTGGTATTGGTGTTTTTATATATTTGAAGGGCATGTCCGTCGGGCCAAGTTTCTAACTAATTTTTCCATCCTTTTGTGTGTTTGTGTTGTGCTCAGACGCCGCTGCTTTTTGCTGCATTGCATTAACACAGATAAAGTTCCTTGATACATAATTTCCATGCATACAAAAGTGTCTCCCAGCACATGTGGCAAATCCCCTGACTACCCAGATACTCCTGCCCCTGAACCCCCTGGAAAAGCGCTCCCCCGCCGCCACTGCTCTTTGGCAAACTGTGCCAACTTGCAAATGGCGACAAGATGCTGGCTGGCAAAAGTTTTTTCCTTCTGCTCGGTCCATCCAAACGGCCAAAAGGAGAAGTACAAACAAAAGTATTACGAGCGTGAGGGCTAAACGTTGCCAAATGCTCAGGCCTCTCCTCGCCGCAGACCCCTCGAGCGCCTTAAAATATGCAAATGCATTTGCGAGCGTAAAATAAACAGGCGCAGTCTAAAATTATAATCCCCTTGTATACGCTTCCCCGAGCACTGAGAAAAACAAGAAAATCAAGATTGGAGTTTCGAAAAGCGAAGAATTTAAGGAATTGAACAAAAAGTACAAAGAATTCCTCCGTGATCGGACTAATTAAATGTTTTGGAATTTAATTAGGCATAAAGTAACTTCAATATATTTAAACTTTAGTTCATTACACATTATCAGTGCAAGTCCTTACCAAAGACCAAACTGCTTTGAATAAATTAAACTAATATGAAATATATGCCTTTGTTTGTGCATTATTTGAGTCCAAAAACCAACTTGCTAAAGTAAAATCTTGCAAAATATTTATCTAAGATTAAGCACATACGGAAATGCTGTAGTGACAGCAGAAACATAAATATATAAAGTTGTAATGTGTGATGTTTTTCTTCTTACAGATAACCAATGTGGACACCGAGTACATTCGCACCATCGATAATCTGATTGCCACGCGGATCTCGCTGAAGATGCAACTGCAGGGCATTCACTTTTCCAGCGTGAATCCGGCCATCTACAATAACGTTTACGGGCTGAACTCGGTTTACGGGCATGGAGGACCGGTTTATGCCCCGAATTCGAATCCTGGCGGATTACTTTTGCGCTGCTCGGCGCAAATCGGGGATCTATACCAGGAGTACAAGGAAATCGAGCTGGGCACTCCGCAAAAGGATCCGGTACCGGCACGTGGTAAGTGTACGATAGCCGCCAGTCAATTACGCCAGATCCAACTGACTTCCGTTTCCGGTTTTTCGCCGGCTCTTCCGCTTTCCCGCTTGCAGTCACGCTCTCATCCGACACGAGCTTGAAGAACTTTTTCAGCTCGTATTTCTCGACCTCGGCATCGGCGGCATCGCGACTCCTGCCCGGCGTCTACATGGCGCCGTTTATAATGGCCATGCTGGCCAGTTTACTCCGGCTAATTGAGGCTGCATTTGAGCCCTGCGATGCCAGCAGCCAGGATCCACAGTCACAGACCGGACATTCGATGGAACATTCCAGGGAGCGAAGGGAGTCCAAGAAGCGTCCAGCTCTTGTGTCCAGCTGCAGCGCCTCCAAGGCGTCCAGACAGCAACTGGCCTGGCCAGGATCACGGACAGAAAGTCTGGGTCTGGCCTAGGCGTGTGTTACGAGTTAGTTAAAGCCCTAAGTAATTCGAAATATATTGGGGGAGTTCGCTAGACCTGGGCAATTAATAAGTATTTAGGTGATCAAGCTTGCGATACGAAGGGCTTAAATAAAACTTAATCACGCCACATTTGAACATACTTGAAGTCATTCTAGCGGCAAAAAACCATTTTAGAAGGCCAGAAGAAACTCTCAGTGAGATACAAATTCATTACCCATTAATTAGTTCAACGTTTATTATTTAAATAGGTCTAGGGAACACCCTCATTTCGTTGATTTCAAGTATCTTCTTTTGATGACTGCTTTTCATGTTAACTCTTATTTTACACCAAAAACCACACTTTGAGATGTGGAGTCTACTAGCGAGCTAAAGAGAAAAAAACAAATTAAGTTTAAGCAAACATTTATAAACTAGCCTAGTCATAAACAAGAAAACTGGAGGTTGGACAGCAGAACAGAAGAGTTTAAAACCTATAAAGCAGGACATACACAATTCAAATATAAATGTTTACACGAACGAGATACAGTAAAGGGAGAATATGCTAAGTACATGAAATTACTGATTCTACTTTTAATGTGCAAAATAACACAAAAATAAACAGAGCAGCATAACAAACCAAAGCCAGAAATCAAAGGTGTGTATCCGAGGGAGGGGAAATGTGTGTAAAATATATTTAATGAAACATATTAAACTAATTTAATTTAAAGTAAATAAATCAAAGCCTTGTATGGGCATATTGTAAATGGTGGTGAAATTAAATAAAATGTGTGTTAATTTTAAAGGTTGTTGGACTTTTATTGGAAAACTGAAACTACGATATAAGTAAGTTAAACTAGGAACTGAAGAGGTCAATGTGCTAACTCTAAGATATTCCCAATTTTTCTCCAATTTACTTAGGTTTTCTGACCGGTGACCCAAGGCATTTTCCGATTCAACAAATTTTCACTGTTGATTTTTGGCGTTAAGAATTCTTACTCAACATTTTTGCAACAAAGGAGTGTTTTTTTTCGAAGTCCACCCTTTCTGGTTATTGTCTGCATTTAGTTTGCCTGCCAAAGTGTGAAAAAACTTGCCGTTACGCAGCGGAAGATCTGAAAGAAATATAGAAGAAGGAATCTATTACAATGCAATGCACACTCCCGTTCCGCTTTTCCTGCATTTTTCCTTCGTTTTTTGCCATTTCCGTTCTGCATGCGCATTTTGTATTATATTTTGTGCTTCCTAGTTTTCCCCGCAGCTTTTCCGAAATTATTGAAGCGCGCTTTGTTATTTCTTTTCAATTGCGGCCGAGAGAAGTCGTTCTATTTCTTTTTCCTATTCCAAGAGGGTTCGTTCTCCTCTGTCTGTTATCACAAATAATTGTACTACGTATATATACATAAGGATCCCCCAGCTCTGCCACAAAAACATGCGTATAGTTGTTGTTTATAAAGTTTCATGGCGAAAGAAACATTTGAATTGTGCGTGATAGAAATTATTTTAGCAAATAAAGGCGAGCAAATATAAAAATACATTCAAATTTCCATTCGTTTGCCCAGCGTCTGGAAAGTTCTGTGTTGTGTATTTAAATTAAATTGCGAACAAACAAGCACCAAAATAATGGCAACCATTCTGAAATTGATGGCAACAGAATGTATCAAAATACAAACTGAAGTTATGCGGATCTGTGTCGGTTGCAAATTTGGAAAGTCCTTGACTCGACAAGGACCTTCTGCCAGGCAATCTCAAATATGCAATCTCTTTTCACTAATCCTATTGAACGCGCACAAAGCATCAGTTTTTACAAAATGTTTATTCTGGGATCAAACGTAGTCATATTTATATTTTTCAGACAATTAAAAAAGGCTAAGAAGCAGTAATGTGGAAGTACTTTCGTCAGTTGGCACTGCATGAAAAACCTCGTTTCGGTTTGTTGAGCTTCATAAGAAGAATTTCAAATGTTTCCAATTTACGAAATCGAATGAAGTAACACTATAAATCCATTAATTAAGAGCCAAACCCGTAAACCGCAACAAGATCCTTTCATTATTCAGTCCACATTGCCCATGCATGTTTCGGCCCTCGGCCCTCTGATTGCAAATGTGTTTCGCAAGGGCCAATTAGATACTTTATACGAGTATCTTCGGCAGGACACGGCCCAATATTTTCGATACCAAAACAGTGCGAAACACTGGCTGGACTGCAGCAAAATGATGCAGTGCCTGCTAATTGAAGTCAACTAATTTGCATTGCAGATGGCAGCAACATGGAAAAGGCATGAACATGTCCTGCGTTCGGATGATACTGGACCGCGGCTTATTTACGTGCCATTAGACGGCAGCGAGGACGTGCTTGCGAAAGGTCCTGCAAAAATCCGCAACTCACAGCGAGGAGCGAACCAAATTGAGTTTGACAGACCGCAGAGCACAATTAAAATCAATTAGCTACGCGCATCGAATTACAAATTGATTTATTTATGATGTTTCCAACCCCGCCGCAATCGCCGTTGGTTGGTGGTTGATCCTGATTCCCGATTCCTGATGCCTGATTCCTTATTTCTCCTTCCCAATTCCCGATTGCCTAGCGCTCGCTATATACGTTTGGCGGAGGTCTCTGTTTGCCTTTCTCATGATATCCTGCGTTATCCTCCCGACCTGCGTGTCGCAGGATGTCAAGTGTGCATTTCAAATGGCCAACTAACGCTGTTGTCGCGTCATCGCCTCACCGTCACTGGAATCCCGATCCCAGCTCCCCGCCGCAGATCCCTCTGGCTGCCACTCCGGCAAAGAGCAGACATTGCACTGGCCAGCAGCAGGGTAAATTGATTCCATTGATTCGCGCTCAAATTTATAGTTACCCAGCGCCCGGGGACTGTCACTTGACTTTCGCTTTAGCATCATCGAGCTGGGCTTAGAGAGCAGAGTGCAGGATCCGGGATGCACGGTGGGAAAATAACACCATGAAGATTTTTACCACAAAATACTTAAAAAGAATTATGGAGCTGTCTACTCCAACTGTTTACTTAATATTGGAAGAAAATATGAGACAGCAAGCTGAGGTGCATCTCTGAGTTTCAATGAGAATATATTTAGATAGATTAGATACTTTCCCATTTAATTGCCAGTGCAGGGTTTTTAAGCTTGATTGAGGTGTCCCCGTGGGGTTTTCGCGAGTTCAAGTATACGTGGCGTACACACGGCGAATGCGCGATATTTATCGCCGCTTAATGGTAATATTTGTGCTGACGAAAAGAGTTCAATGCGCACGGAGCGTGATTAACGAAAATGTGCATTAAGTGTGCATGAATGCTCTGATTAATAGAGCAAGGACTCGTCTCGGACCGCATTAAAGCTGCCGCCGAGTAAATTTGCAATCACTTAAAGCAAAACGCAAATGAGGCAGCATGAGTGCACAATAAATACGAGAAGTGACAATGCAGCTCCGATAATCGATGTGGTCCAGTCTCTGGGCTTTTTTGCCATCCTGTTGCCCGGGGGAGATTTGGCACGCCTCGAACTCATTTAAATTGACAGTGAACAGCGAAACTACTTGGCCTGTTGGCCTGCTTTTTATCACAAATGTGCACGATGCAGTAGGGACGTAATGCAAATAAATAAATGCAAGACTGAGCTCCCACATCTGTTTTCTCCAGCGGCAGATGTGACACTTTTCACATAACTGCAAATGGGCGAAATGCGGGACCTCAATGCCAGATGGACATTTTCATTCGGAATCGGAATTGCCTGCACCGAGATGGAGGAGGAGCTTCCAACGGGCCAGGACATCGCGCACTGGACATGGACAATTTACAATGGACGGGGCACATGAAGACTTATTAAGAAAAGTGTTGCAGCCTCATGAATAAACAGTGCAATGAGATGTGATGCCTTCGGGCGGACTGAAAGCCAGTTGTCAGTTGGCAATTCCTTGAGTGCCGGTCACAATGGGTCGGAAAGGAAGTTCGCCTTAATGTGTAAAATATATATATATGATATATGTAACAAATGAAAGGGCTCGTCCGGAACTGCAGCAGCTGGTTATATGAAGATGACGTCAATCTCTGTAGAATTGCAGTTATATGGTTTTTACCATCTTGAGAGTTCGCATTGAGCCCACCATTTCTTTTCCGCAGTGTGTGCAAGCTCCCTTTACACTCTTTAGCATGAAAAGGTAAGCTCTTCAAACTCCTTCTAGCCAAATTTCGCACGCAGGCCTTGGAGAAAAGGGTTCATTAAATTAACATTTAACATTTTAGATTTTCGGGCCGAGCTAAAAACTTCGACCGGACCTGCCTCGTTTATGCAAAGTGCCGCCTTATTGAATTTGGCGCTGGACAACTTTTGTCATCGCCGGACAAGTGCTCCAAATGAGTGTGGAAAAGTTTGGCCAAAGTCCGGGACGGGACTCAGGGACTCCTCCGAGTCGGACTGGTCAACGATCTCTAAGCACCGGGGAGCATCACATACGACACAGAATTGGATTTGGAGTGGGTGTTGCGATTATATATGTACATATATCTGGGCGGGAGATACTTGGACACGCGCACGCCTTCGTGTAATAAACTTCAAAAAATAATTTCGGCAACGTCTACAACGACAACTGAAACTTGACACTTTGCAAAGAAAGTTTCTGTGGCCTGAGTGTTGTGAGGAAGACGGAGGGAAAAGCGAGTGGGGGAGAGGGGCTGGGGAAAGTGTGTGGCATGGGCAGTGACAGCTTAATTTAATTTGCGCACAAATTTCCAAACTTGTGAGTTATCGAAATTTCCACATAGTTGTAATGAATTATGCAGCAGCACTTCCAGTCGAGGATAACTGTTGCCAACTTGCTATATATACGTTTATAATTTAATTTGCTGGTATAGAAATCCGGAATTCGACTGCTTAAAAATCCAATTACTGGTGACAGTGGTCTCGCATGCCAATGCCAATCATCATAAAGCAGTTCTGGGCCCATTCCCAAGTTCCCATGCCCATCAAATCAGATCGAATTAAGCCGTGGAGAGACGGATAGCAACTCGAGGGAGTTCGCTTGCCAGTTCGCACGATTCGCCCAGACAACAAGAAAACTTTTAATCCATATTAAATGAACTTTTCTGCACAATTTTCATCAAATTTATTTTGTATTTATTTACACTTTTGTTTGGTTTTTCATTCGTCGCCTCTCGCTCACTGCAAGAACAACGAGGACGAAACTTTTGTCATAAAATTTGTTTTTATGTGCCCTGCATGCGGGGAGGACTTCTTTATATGCCAACTAAACCAGAGCCGGCAAATGCCTCACGTTCTTCATTATTTCCATCGAATAGCTACGAAATTGTTTGGCTTTTTATTAGTTTTCGCTCCAGTTTGGGGAGTATTAAGGGATTGTTTTTCCATTTCCCCGGAAAGCTCAAAATTTAATAACTTGTCTCGCTTTGACTATCCACTTGCTTTGGCAACTATTTGTGCACTAATTTAATTTTAATGATTTCTGTGCTCGGGCCACAAAACAAACAAATTACGGCAAACTACTTTGGTAACAAACTTTTGGCTTAATTCGGCGAATGCAAAAGCGAACAACAAATTCGCGTCCTCGTAAAAATGCAACAAACTAAAGTCGTTGAACTTGTGCGCAATGGCCAACAAGTTGCCGTTCCCCTTAAAGTTGCAACTGTTTCTGTTGCAGTTGCCAAAGTCTAAGTTAAAGTTAATTGTATGAAACTTAAGTGGACACTTAACGCAATTTCCGGCTGAAAGTAAGTCAGAAAGAAACAAACAACTTTTTGCCCGAAGATTTTGTAGCAAACTTTTGCGAAGCACCATTTACCCATATTGCGCATACGCATAGTTCTATCTATATATTTATACCCCCAATACACACACACAAATGCATTCGTAGGCCTTCTGGTCGGTTTAGGCCCAATAAATTTGCATCTCTTGCAGAAACATTTTGCACTTGAAGCGTTAAATAAAATAAATAGCTCCAGCCAGTCCAAATGCTTAAATGCTTTGGGCCCTGAATACCAGAATATCCGTAATGTGCAACACCGACAATGCCAAAACACCCAGATATATATGTGTATATATCTATATGTGGACAAACACATGTTACAAGCAGCTGCAGTGTTCAGTTGTTTATGGCTGCGGCTTTGCGGGAAGGGGGAAAGGGAAACGGGATGGGGCGGGAAAGTGACCGGGTCAGAGGTCCATTGACAAGGTTTTGTTTGGCCTGCCTTGGCTTTTGTTTTATGGCCTATGCGCCTGCCGGGCAATAAATTTATAGAATATTTAATATGCATATTTGCAAATAAATGATTTATGCCTGCTAGGTGTGTGAGTTGGCTTAAGTGCGTCTACATATGTTTGCCAGTCCCACACTTGCTGCCGTTGCTCATGGAATCCGGCTTCTGTTTCGATTTAGTTGCAAATTTGGTGACTGCACTGGGGAAAATACAGCAGTAGAGTCAAATGGATAAAATATAACATTTTTAAAAATGTTTGAAACTCTTTCGATTGAGTATTTGGTTTATTGAAATAATAACCAAATAATCTTGATTATCAGGATAGGACTTGGACTGTATAAATATGTAATCCAACATATTTGCTTGCTCAACCAAACGAGTTTATGAACTCCAATGGCCACATGTTGCTGGGACATTCGCGAGTCCTGAATCCAGTCCCATCTCCTGGCGATTTCCCATCTCCCAAGCACAAGTAGATGCACAAGCAAGTTGTACAAAGTTTACACAAAGTAATTTGTATGCACTGCAATTGAAATTCTTTTGTACTACAAAATGAATTCTTTTTGTTTGCGTTTTGGCCCCAACTGGGTGAACTGGTGAGGGGGCGACCGAGAAAATCGCGCTGCACAAAAACCTCGGCAAACTAGTTGAAAAATTCGCTTTTGAGCAGAACTTCAAACTAATGAAGTGGAAGTCGACTAGCCAACTGCGTCTGTGCCTTGCATCCGTCCGACTGCCGTCTACTGGCTACTTGCTACTGAAACTAAAACGAATACAAATTAAATAAAATAGAATTTCTGTTTTTGCCCTTTTGCTAATTTGCATGCAAATTTTTTTGGCCGGGCACGAGCTTGTATCTTTCCACACGGGGAATGCATCTCAGTTTGATTTGCTTTTGACACCACACCGCCGCTCCTTGCTTGGCCCCCAAAAACTGGAATTTGATTTCACAAAGGGGAAAATCAATTGTTGTGGGACTGCACGTACTCGTTTTTCCTCAATTGACTCACTTAGTTTCCTTAATCTGGTTCAATAAGTCTCTGGCCGGACCGGACCGACTTCAATTTGTATAATTAAAATGCAAATTGCTGTATGGCCATCAAGCCGGCCATTCGGGGGAATGAGGAGCAAATTAAATTTATGAAAATCATCGTCGAGAGCTTTCTTCAGTCCTGTGGCCACAGCTCATTAAAGTTCGGAGTGTCCTGGCGGTCTGACAACATTTTTCGTCGCCTTTGACATTTGCCCTTGTTGTAAAATTATGAATCTAGAGCAGATTATCTCAATTTCGAAGTTCGACGCATCTACATTGTTTACCAATTTTCGTTATAAAATAACTTTGAAACATTATAACTTGAAAACATAGTAAAATATTTTTATAAAAATAAATTGATTTGTATTTTTGTATGGGTCTTTTAGTTTTAGTTTTTAGTCTTTTAGTATGCAGTTATGTATTTATTATGATCTTGCAGTTTCTTAAAAGCTTATTAAATTTTTGGTTTTGTTATCTTAAGATTACCCCGGTTTTAAGTTGATTCTTCCACCACTGTGCACCTTTCAGCAGGGCAACGTTAGTCGCGTGTTTTTATTTAATTTAGCATATTATGCTCCCCTTCATGTTTGGTTAGGTACTCTGGGGGGGCGGCTTATGCTGCTGCCACGCCCCCTTGCCCTTTTGGCGACGGCAAAGTGTACTTCGCTAATTTTTGGCGTGGCTCAGCCGAAAGCTTTTAACATAATTAGTTTCAACTTTTCTGACCACGTTTCGTTTTTGTCCGTTGGCCTGGTTAGTGTTGCGTTGCACACTCAATTGTTGTGATATGTTATCCGGCGACGAACCCGGCTTCGGTGATTAAACAGCGGCCATTTCCATAAACCAGCAACAGTTTCAATTAAAGAGAGAGCCGCACTTCGCCACCGGAAAAGGAAGTCGAAGCTCTGCTCACAGAATACACAAACAGCCAACGGGGATTATCGTCAAATAACACATTAGTTATCGAGGGCAAGCAAAGTCCTGCTTTTTGTCGGCTTTATATGGGTTTCAATCCAAATTACTCTGATTTTGCTAGCGTGCTGTTTTTAATGCCAGCCAGCCTCGTAAATTCAGTTTATAAATTAAATGGCAAACAAATATCAAAGGGTTAATATCGGTGTTTGCAAGGGTCACTAGTACACTAAAAAAAGTTTCTTGTCAAATGCAAAAAATATTAGAAACGTAGTTTAGGAGACACAATTTGAAAATATAGACTGAAAAAAATATCATTTTTAAAAATAAATAATGTGTTTTAAGACTTATTTCTTACATATGTCTACAAGTTCATCATCCTCCGATTTGACGTAGGCTTTTCTAGCTTTTCCAAGTGTAACTCTATTGAACTCTAAACGTATTTGTGTGCGTGGCCCGAGGTCTTTATCGGTTTTCAATCCTTTTCTCAGGGTTCCGGACACATAAAGATTTTATTAGTTGGCACGTGTTAACACAAACGGGTGTCCATAGATTTTGGGCTAAGTCCGGGCATTGAACTGATTTAGCATCTGCCCCCGAACAGGGCTCGTAGTGAATTAATAAAGTTAGACACATGGAGAGTGGGTTTTTCGGGACGAGTTGTCGACTTTGTCTGCCAAGCGAAACGCTGGAAATGCCACAAGCCGAGTGACAAGACAGCTGCGAGACTTGTCAGCCCAGCCGAGAAATGCAATCTTGGCAGATATTAATACTCGGCAATAAACACTTTGACTTGGTTTTGTGCACTTGCCTCACCTTCGAACTGCCACGCCCTGCTTTCCCAGCCGAAAGTTTGCTGTGGGCGAATATGCTAATAAAGTCGAGCTGATGCGGTTTCATTTCGGTTTCCATGGCTGCTTCAAATGAGCAAACAAATGCAAATCTGCAACTTGCAACTTGCAGCGTGCAACCGAGCGGCATTTGCATAGGCAAATGAAAAGTGCAGTGTAGCAAATTTAAAACTCGCATGCGGCCTTTAATATTTTCCTTAACCACTTTCCTCTCCTAGTTTTTTTCGGGGGCGGCAACAAATGCCACAAGCACTTAGCCTTAGCCCTGCCTGGGCAGGATGAACCTGAGGATGGAAAAATGTGCAAAAAGAGAGGGCGTACAGAAGCAGAACTACGGTACAGGAGGACAGCCGGACTGGTGGACCGACAGGCAGCTTCACTCAAGTTGACAAGCGCCCGGCATCTGAGCTTCCCAGCATCCTTCTGCCCTGCTTTCAGCATCTTCTCCTCCGCACTTCCACTTCCACCTTCACATCCGCATCCACGACCACGTCCACATCCACCTGCAGCTGCACGGCATCGTTTGCCCTGATAGTTGCTCGTTGACTAAGTGACCTTTGTGAGCGCTAGAATGCACCAACCTGGTCCAACTTTGCCTCGCTCACCTGCCTGCGACTGGCAGGTGGAAAGTGAAAGGCGGGTTGGGGGCAGACGCTGCACACTCAGCTTTTCACTGGGGGAAAATGGCAGTGACAACACGAAGGCGAACGTATATTGCTTCATGCTATACGGAAAATGAGAAGACGTGCATCGATCCCATCAGACATTTTCCCAGGAAATCCTATCAGAAGTCAAGGCTTTGTATTTCAAATTATGAGTATTTCTTTTAATTTAGCAAAAATATGATTGCAACGAGGAAGGTTACAAAGACATTGCAGTTATATCAGAAGTCAATCTAGAAACGAATTTCCTTTTTATATTAAATCAATTTCGTTTAAACAAATTAAGGCTTCTGAAGAATTTCGTATCCTTTTTGAATTTTGTGAAGGACTTAAAAACTGGAGTATTGAAAAGTGAACAGACTCATTCAGGGCTTAGAGTGCCCCAATTTTCTTGCAGTGTACGACTGGTTTGGCCTAGCAAAACATAGTGGCACACTGCCTGAGATTCTCTTCGCTGGAGATCTCGTGTCGCCTGTCACCTTTAAATAATGTCCCACGACGCCTTTCAACACAAATCGCATGTGAAAAGTGCTTCACACATGAAGTGTTTTTGGAATTTTTACTACGTTTTTTGGATTATGATCGCATGCCCGTGGAAACCACTCGTCCGCCGCCCAACATCAAAAAGCCGTCTCACATCCTCAGCGTTTTCGGCCTGTGTTTCGTTGTGTGCCGTGTTGTTGTGCGGCGAGTTATGGACTTTATTGCGCTGACAGTGGATTGTGTGGCTGCACTGAAGTCCTTTGGCCTTGGTCACCGCTGCACCAGGCAGGTGTAAAATTCGGAATTACACTTCTCGCCGAGATAATTTTGTAGGGCTCAGACAGGGAGTTTGGATCAGGGAACCAATGCATTTGTGTGGCATTCATTGATGTTGGTGGTATAGTGTGCCCCAAAATATATTGATCTGAATAGCATTCTTCCAATTACCCAACTTCCCGAAATAAGTTAAACCAGGATTGTGTCAGCCAGCTTAACTAGTCGGATTTGAAAGCCTTTCATTCCCACTGGTCACAGAGCCCGGAATCCTCGAGGAATTCGATTAACATGTAATAATTTATCTTGGCCCGCTGCCTTTGTGCTGGCATTTCGATTTGCATGTCCCTTTGAGATTTTAGTTGCTATTTTTCTCATTTTCATTTTCGTTTTCATTTTCCCAGCTGCCAGCAATCCCGTCATCAGCTGCAGCTCAAGTGCCATTCATAAATATTTGTGCCATGGAAAGCGGAGAAAATGTACAGGATGGGGATAGATACTATGTGTGGGGTGGAGGAGGAGATAGAGGCATCAGCCGCAAGTATCTGTGGGAGTGACATGTGTCTAGGGAACAACAAGCTGACATTTTGTAATAAATATTTGATGACTTTGATATGCAAAATCACAAGCCGCTCAAAAATTGGTTTAGCTTTAACTGATTTGGGATTTCTGTGCACACCCAGACCCGAACACTTTCCCTCGTTTTCTTTTGGCCACTGATTTTCATCCTTTTTGCATTCAGCAGTTCGCACTTCATAGCAATTCATTTGCCGGAAAGTGCAAGGGAGGCGCTGTGCACACAATGTCCTTGCTAATCCCATGCCAACATTCCCGTCTCTGATTTTCAGTCCCAATATATATATACACATATTTTTGGCTGTTTTGGCAACTGTTTGCCATTGTGTGTCCTTAGTTTTATGGCTGCCGCAGCGAGGAAGTAGAGACTTAATTCCACTGCATGCATTGTTACGCTTTAGCACCTCACCAAATGTTTCTGTTAATTTGTTTCCAGTCGCCACACACGGCGTATACGTAATTCCACTGCAATATACTTTTTGGAGGGCTTTTTTGAGATCTCTAGTACTGCGCAAAGGTATTCCGTTGCATGGACACCAGAGTCGCGGAATATCCTTTGAGTCCTTTGATCACCTTCCTTTTCGTTGCCTTTTAAGCCACCATTTCTTTCTGCTCTGAATTTTTCCTTGTGCCTTTTGCTGCCTAAGATGAACTAGACCTAGCTTTAAACTCTTTTAAGCTTCATAGAAAAATGTTGTCACTAAAATCATCATTTTAATGATAATTGAGCTTAAACTCTAACAAATTGGCAAATTTCATCGTAGCGGTTACCATTATCACTTCACGCGGCTATTGGCTAAAGTTGCCATTGTTGTAGGCTATTGACACATAGTTTTAGGCCAAGGAAGCGGATATCATGCCATTGTTTGTGGCGGTTCATTGGCATTTGATATCGGGTACTGCGATAGAAATGGGTGCATCGGATGCAGATAAAGCACGACACGGGTTAAACATGGGCATTAAGTTGTGTTGAATCAGCTGCTGTGTGAAATACAACACAACTCATAATTCAAATGGATCCCGGTGAGCGAATGCTCTTATTGCTGGATAAATGCGATTTGTTCGATTCGTGCTTTGCATTTCAATGCGGTATCTTCTCAGGACTTATTCGCTAACCACGCCCCCAAAGACCTGGCTCATTTGCCGCCCCTTAATGTGCATTGATTTGCATGAAAAGCGGAACTCGTTATACGCACATTTTGCGCCATTTTCCGCGATGGCCACGTATTCAAGGAAGTCTTCTCCTTTGCTTCACTGCCAGCACTTTCATTATCGAAATACTCTTAAATTATTGAATATTTGCATAATGCGATAAGGAAGCTCTGCAATGCTATACAAAATGAAGGAAATACAACTTCTGTTCAACTTAATAAAAGAGCTTTTTCATAATGCTTCGAACTATGAAAGGAAAACATTAAGCTGCCTTGCCGCTTTGAGTTCGACTTAAGACTTACCCTTTAATATTATTAATAAAAATGAATTGCGCAGATGTGACAAATGGGGTTTACTAAAATCCTATTTAATTTCCAGCTTTAAGAAATAGGCCACATTCGGACACCGACCAGCTGGCACTTAATGAATGTGGCACACACGGCGTATGCGTAATAATTGCGTCAACAGTTTATTAAACGCTCGTATTTACACGCTCCCCGGCCTGCGAATGATGAGCGATTTATCTGCAAGTCACGTTTGGGGTACTTAATAAATGGCCCAGGCAAATGTGTGAAACAGCATAAATACTGCTCTTTACATAAATTACCCCAGGGGTTCTATTGTTTGTCGGCTCGTTTTAAGCCCTTAACAGTTAACTGGTATCCGGTTGGCATAAAATCCTCTCGACGGCAGCAGGTGGAACACTGATCGGCTTGAATTGTTATTATATCAAGCTTAATATTCTTACGATAATAAAGCTAAAAACTAAAGCAAACAAATCGATTGGAATCTATGTGTGCGATAAAATGGTTGTTTATTTTGGACCTGTTTACTCGGGCCTATTTATCACGCAGGCCGAAACGAGTTGATTTACTTTTCATATTTCAATTTGAGCGGCCTTGGCACCGACATTCGATGTCTCAATGTCCCCGGAAGATGTATGAATAACCATTTAATTTTATTTGACTTTTGTTGGCGTCCAACCACATCTTAAGTGGCCCAGCCACTTATTTATGGCCCAAATGAGCACTTGGCCTGCAGTAATTGTTGGCCGCGTCTGCGATTGCTGCTGACCTCTCATCTAAGCGCAATTTATGCTCCATTATAATTTCCCGGCGATTCCACCTAAGCAAAAATAACATGAAATATGGCAGAGTGGCGCTGAAAAATGAAGAAAACGGGGCAAAACCTAAAAGGCAATGCGAAAAGTGAGGTGTTTATGGTGGAAGCAGGAACTATGTAATATTGCGCATACGCCAGGCTGGCTCTTGGCTGCGATTTGTTTGCCCTGGCGGCGTGTCGTTAATTTAAAATTATGTTTACGATGCCCGACCCCGTTGTTGATAATAAAATAAACGACTTTAATGCGGCCCACCCACCGTATAAATCACATTTTTATTGAAATTGCTGTTGTTGCATTTAACCGACAGTGAGTGCGAGTGCGAGTGGTAAGGGTGCTGTCAGGACCTCCGGACAAATGAAGTTTTTTTAATTGAATGCAGTGGCAGTTGGAATTGCAGCTGCTGTCAATTTGACTGCGAATGGTCGTGTATCTGTCCCCCATCTCTCAATCACCACACTTTTTGCTCCTTTTTGTTTTGGACCCCGAATCCCGACGAATCGGAATGCATATTTAAGTGGCTTTTAAAAGCCCTCAGAAAGCGTCTCAGCTTGCAGTGACCCCGTAATTGATTGTCACACGCCGCAGCAATTAAAATGTCAGTCGGTTCAGCTCGCGGATTCCTTGCATTCGATCCTTTTTTATTTTGCGGACGAATGGGTGTCGCTTTGCAGCGAGTTTCGGGTTAAATTGAAAATTAACTGTGCATATTTCATGCCAAAACAATTTGCGTTTATTTGGAGGGCTAGAAAAAAAGAAGCACGGTCGCGCACACACAAATTCCAGCCTTCGACTGCAAATGTCGCTTAGCGTTTCTGACCGCAGATGACTGGATCGGCATGGCTAAAAGGGGGGTGATGGCCAAAGGGTGCAAAAGGGCACTAAGGTTGCCCTGATGGTCACTTGAAACAAGTGGCCAACAACAAGGGCAACTGGCAATGGCAATGGCAAAGCAAATGCTATTACCATTTAAATTTCTCTAGCTAACCAGGCGCAAAAAAGGACACTCGACTGTACGTTAGAAGCCACCTTTTAGACGCAATCATTTACCATTGGTCACCACGTCGCTTTAGTTTCAGCATTGCGATGGCTACTGCGTTGGCTGGCCAAGATTAAGGTTTATTTTATTCGTGCAAATATTTTAAGTAGGCTGAATGGGTCTTGGGTTACTTATCGTACACAGGTATTTGGTAGTTTCAGAGTGTCTTTAAAATTCTATAATTTAACAAGCTACAATTTGAATTAAAACAAACAATATACATTTTTTTATTTATTTTTTTTTATAATATTCCTAATGTATTTATGGTATCTAGCAAATGTGAGTGATATTAATTTGCTAACCCAGTCCGACCGCTTAAAACGATTCGCATTATGCCAGTTAAACGAACGTTGTCAGTGGCGGCAGTTCGCCGCTCAACTCGCTTATTTTTGTTTCTGTTGGAATTGTTCAAAAGTTAGTTTTAAGTAGCATTGGACAAAGCGCGGTCAGGGGCTTATGGGCCGGCGAGGGGAGAGCGGGAGGTTTGGGCCAGGGATTTGGAGCTTTGGCTTTTGGGGAGCAGGAACATTGTTATTTTTGCAACTGCTGCGCTGCGCTGCCCTGCTCATTTACTTTGTGCCTTTGTGTGTGGACTGGCATGTAAATTGAATTCAAAGTGGGTATTATTGCATTTGTGTCCTTTTTCAGTCGCTTTGTATTTCAGTTCTGCTTTGTTTGCCGCCTGCCAAATGGCAAATGGCGGCTTAACCCATTAAATGCCAATCTGAAAGCAATCTTTAAGGGCAAGGGAATCTTAAGCTGGTGCGTTCATAAGAAAGGAACGATAAAGATTAAAATGTAGTGCTTTACTCGCAGATTAGATATTCCAGTTAGGTGACTAGTTATTATGAGACTAAGATTCTCGTAATATTTGTTTACATATTAAAAATCTTCAAAAAAGTGGCTAACTCACAAATAATATACTCAATTTTCTTAATTTGTCCAGCTAAAGTTATTGTGAAGGGTTAACCCAACCCGTTCACGCTCGGCGACCCTCGCAGCTGGAGAAACATGAAGATGAAAGCCGGACAAGTTGTTGCTGCTCCGGCGGATAGTTGGCAGTCTCCAGCGTCCAGCTTCCAGTTTCCAGCTCCTCCGACTGCCTGCCGCAAAGTGTTGGATCATTCATCAAAGCCAGGACCTAGCACTGGCGAATGCCATCAAACATAATAATCAAACATCAGCTACATAACAAACGACCAAGGCGACCCGAAATGCGGCGGTTGCTTCTTTGGCTGTCGTCTCTTGCCTTTTCCTGCCTTTTGCCAGCTGCCTTTTAGAGGCAGCGAGTCATCGGAGATATACACTGAGAAAAAATTATACAAAGTGGAGGTGAAATGAGCAAGCTTTCTATAATAAAATATACGATATATGTAGGTGCTTCATATAATTAAATTAAAGATAAGTAGGCATACAGAAATATATCGATAGATCTAAACAAGATAGAATTGCATAAAGTAAAGTTTTAAAAAATATTGTAGTGTAATTCTTCAAGCACTGCCATATTTCTCGGCGGGACCGTTGACCTGCCACCCCCATCGACCGTCTACCACCCACACCAACCAGCAACGCCAAGAAAATGTTTTCACTCAAAAGCAAATGCAATAAAAAAGGCAATTTATCAGCATAAAATATTATATGGCATGCCATTGAGTCGGTTCATTTTTTTAAGCCCCGAAACTGAGCTGCCTTTACACTCCTAAATGTGAACCATTTACGCCTTTCGCCCGAAAGTGCTTGATTTTAAATTTAAGCCAACGAATGGCATTGCATGTATGTGGTTATTCTTTCTTTGGCTTCGAGACGAGAATTGTGCGGATGCCGTCGAGTGGCTGGCAATTGTGGCTGTCACTCAAATTAGCACCATTTACAAAGGCATTTGCATGCTTTTAGGCATGCCACGCACCACCAAAACCACCCAACCACCCAGCCACCCACAAGGCCAGCCATCCCACCGCAATGACGCATTCGTTGGGCTGTGTTGTGATTTACAAGTATTTGCCAATGCCTGAAGGCACTTGAGCGTCTGCTGCCTGCTGGCATATGCATACACTGAAGAAATATATGTATTTGAAACGAATTCAAATAATTTACTGTCTAGAAAATGGAAAAAACCTAGTAAAAGTATAATTTGGACGAGCTTTTGCTGAGAAATATATTTATATACAGTCCAAATTACACAAACACTCGAGTCATAACTAAAGTATTTTGTAAGTGAATTCTTATTGCTGATGTGCCCCAGTCTGCCGTTTGTGTGGGGCATGCAACTTCTCGTTGACATCATTTGCCAGTCAGTGGCTCACGCATAAAAAGCTGTTCACTCGTTAGGCCCACTTGTTCGGATTGTTCGTACTCGGCTCCTCTGTTATGTTCCGCACTGTACTGCTTTGTGCTGCTGCCTTTGCGAAAGTCAAGGGTTATCATTATGCGTCCTAAGTGCGCCTGCAACTTAAATTCTGACCCACAACAACGGGGCACCAGCTGTAGTTTCTCTAGTTTCTGTCATTTTCCAAGCAGTTGCAGCCAAATTGTGCCAACGCCCAGGGGAAAATGCCAAGGGGGCAGGCACAGGGCACCGAGCACCAGGCACAAGGCACATCCATAGCTACCACATCTATGGCCAAGTCAAGATGCCAAGGCCGAAACATAGCGACCCACACACAAAGCCCGGTGACAACACAATGTTGTTGGGTGCAGGCATTGAGATAAGATCATACCACAAAACAGGACACTTTTGGCTTGGCCCATGGCCAAAAAGCCAAAAAGCAGGCAGTAGCCACCGCTGACAAGTTGGCCAAAGGACTTCCAGAAACCGAAACGAAAAAAAAAATGCCAGAAACGAGGGCGAGCCATCTGCTTAAAGTCTATTCCGAACTGCCGGCTTACATAATCAATTAGCTATTCAATTTGGGCCAAAACTTCGCTATCCAAATGCTGCTGATAATTCGAAGTCGAGGCTTTCTTGTCATTGCAACTTTTGCGTGTGTGTCCGAGTCCGAAATCGTGTAGTAAACTTTTCAGCATCAACACACATCCGAAACTCACTCATGATTGCAGGGGCACAATTTCCCAGAACCCCAAGAATTCTCGTACATATTTTTGGGTCCCTTTTTATTCCTTGGCCGCTTGTGGCGGGTTCGTTTCTTTTGAAAAAGTAGCTAATTTAATAAGAAATTCTTGGAAAACTACACGAAAAAGGCTTAAGTTCTACATGAGTAAAGTTATAGAAAAGTTTAAGTTGCCAAATCTAATTTGCTGAGAAATGCTGCCAAACAACAACACAAACAGCAACTAGAGTTGGGTCGAGTGTGTAAGCCTGGCCAGAAGAAGCAGCATTTTCCAGGATTTACTTTGCCTTTTGCCGCCAGCGGACTTTGCGGCTCTCAGCAAGTCAAAGCTGAAAATAGAAGCACTCGGAAAAATTGCACAAAGTTATTTCTCTTTCTCGATTTTATGTTATGTTAAGGATCAACTTAGGACGCATAAAAAAGTTTATGGAAATCAAACACATATTTGTTTGCATATATTTTTAAACGAAAAAAGATTTTTCAGTGCATTTAGGGCAAGGTGTTTGGGGTGTCCAGTAAGTGGCCGTACATTCTGTGTATGTGGAATTCTATTAAAACAAATAATGGAAGAAAGTTAGCTAACGGTTAGGAGTATGTTTATGCAAGTCCATGACCTGACCTAACATAATCAAGTTTTTAACGAATCGAAACTCATCATAAGTTTAAGCAAACTTAACTCAAAGTGAAAAGGGCCCCTTAAAGTCATTCCTAGCTTGGGGGGCAAATCACCTCCAAACCCTCTGCGTTGCGATAATGCGAGAAAATCCTTTGGCAGACACTCGCCACTTTCCTCACTTCCGATGCGCTGTCATGTCACACCAAGTCGTGATTTATTTGCGCGGGAATGTCAATAAATTTAATACGCGAATATAATATATTTTACAGGCAATCAATCACACGGACTTAAGTGTCTCACACCCAAACAGAAACACGAACTCAAACTCGAAAAGAAGTACACACAGCTAAGCTTTTATAATCGCGACGCTTTAAGGAATGACATTCAATAAATATCTAGAGTTTCTTGCGGCACTTTAAGTAACTTCTCCCTTATTAATTAATTAAGTTCGTAGAGTGAAGGGATATAATAGATTCGTTCAAAAGTATGTAATAGATACATACGCCTTAAAGTATATCTGTTACGATGCAAATGACCTTTGTTTCATATTTGACATTTTATTATTCACGCATGGCTTTTCAATTAGAAGCAATTAGAATCGGTAGGAAATATACTATAAGCTATACCACTAGGTATTTTATTCTGGAAACCGTAATGCACGTTTGGATATTTGCGGTTTTTGGCCTTATGTGCACTCATTTTATAATGGAAGGTCAAGGCGCTTTATTCGAAATTCTAAGACAGTGCAAAAAAGGAAAAATTTTGACCGTTAACAACCATTGTCGCAAGTTAAGTAATGCTTTATAGTTTTCTCTTATTTCGTTTCTATTTAATATCTGTTTAATTTTACAGAGGGCATAAGGAATATGTTATTCCCATCCGTTTACACATCAATCAAAACCTTTGGCTGCGATTAGATTTTGCTCGCCAACATATATTTGTTCATTATTCTACTATTCTAAATATTTGTAGTCATAAGTTGATATTTTATAAAGATTTAATGTCTTAATCATAATTATATCTGATAAACCTTTAAAAATCGCCGAGAATACAAACAGAGCCAATGAAATTTTGGACAATAGCTGATTTAAATCACTAATTCAAGCCCATTGAAACGGGCATCTAGCTTAATTACACCAAAGCAGTGAACTATTCCACCAAACGCCAAATGGCGTTGGCAATTCAGGTCGATTTCCCGAAAATGTGATTCAAAACTGCCACCCCTTCCATTTGAAAACTATACCCAAGTGCGCGGCGATGATGAAAAGATGAAAAGTGCATCCAAGAGATGAATGTGTGTTTGCATACGAGTGGCAAATTCAATTTGGCCAACTCCCTGAAAAGCCGCAGGCCAACTCTCAAGCTCAAGGCCCACTCAATGAGTTTCAACTAATTGCCAGGTGAGGAGAGGCGAAATAAATCAGAATGAAAATATTTCCATTTCGAGGTTGCTGCAGTTGCTGCTGCTCCAGCTACTGGGATCTTTCTCGTTTGAAAGCAGCGCAACACATTTCCACACAGTCCCATCCTAGCCCGACTTTTCCGGGAAAAACAATGCAATTTTTACTGTTTTAGCGTGAATTCCACTTCTCGACGGGCATTCGAAAGGGGCGGAATGGTGTTTTGGCGCCGGGGTTGGGCAATCCGCCGGACAGCCGGTTGAACATAATGAAGTCCAGTCCCCGGATCTCTGTTCTCGCTGCCACTCTCTGTTTTAGTCAGTTCGGTTCGTTTGGGTTGGGCAGCATGGCAACGTTAAATGGAAGCGGAAGGATACGGCCAGCGGTTATCGAATTAGGAAGCACCCTTTTAGGTCGCCAGAAAAATGTTACTTCATTAAATCTCAAAAGGGCAGGAGAAAATAAATAATACGATTTTTTAGATGAGGCAATGGTTTTTTGGTTTTTAATATAAATAAGTTTATGAAATTTTAAATCAGATTTTAAATGCTTTGAATCTTTCGTAAAGTGATAATACAACCGCCTAGGGTATTGCAAAGTGAAAAGAGAGATGCACAAAATCAAGTCAAAAGCGCGAGCGTGCGAAAAAAATTCGTGAAATTGAGTTTGAAAATAAATTAAATTATCGCGCCGCTGCATGTAAGTAGTTCGGAATGGCGGGACACCGCCAGCACCACCGGGCTTGCCGTTGTCCAAATGAATCAATTTCAACTTAAGCGCCAATTTAAAAGGCCAGCCAGCCAACTTTCGACACGCAAATCTAGCCGTCTGTTCCGACTTTGGACCCCCAATCCCCAATCCCCTCGATCCTGTCCGCCCGACTGGCTCCTCCTGCCAGTTTATCCATCTATCGAGCTGTCTGGCAGTTTTGCATATTGCTCTGCTCCTCTGGGAGTTCCTCGACTAAAAAGGAGAACAAACTGAAAAAAAATAAAAGGAAAAACAAAGGAAGTGCAAAAGAAACTATCTGGCGAAATACTTGCAAATTCTATTCGACTTTTAAATTAGTTTGTCGGGGACGTCTGACAAAAACTTTTCCCCAGGCCCCGAATGCAATTAATGATTGAGCCGCCGCAGCGCAATTGGCCAATTCGAATGTTCATAGGCCAAATGCAAATTGCTCATTACATCGCCTAATTCCAGGCCGCAGCTCAAATGGCTTACACATGCCGCCGGCCGGTAATTAAAGGTCGAAATCAATGAAATATGATAACGTTTTATTAGGTAAGCACTTGTGACAATTTGCAGCGGTCAATTTAATCGCTGGCCAAACAAGCTGTGGCACAGTACCCACTGGGATATATTCCATTGCCACACTGCCACACAGCCCATATTTATTGTTCAGCAGGCAATGACAGCAACGTGACTCGCAGAATGAAATGCTGGAAAAATGATAACGTAAATATGGCCATGACACTCGCAAAATGGTGAGGTGAGTTTCTGTGGCACAGTGGGAGAAATGCCTTGCTTTTGCTACGCAATCATTGTTTTTATATTCTTTTCTAATCAATAAAAAATGTATTTTATTGTTGTTTCATTTTAATTATGGAATAAAGTTTTACCTATACAACGTCTTAATTTTGCATATGATTTGAATGACGAATTAATTTCTTTCTTAATACTCTAATACTTTTAAAACTTCCTTATAACATTAGGAATTTTTCAGAGAAGTATTTCTGGTTGTCACAAATCGTGTATCTTTTATCTTTACTTCCCATCCCTTAAACAGGCCTAGCATCCTGTCCTTGTCCACTTCTACAGGACATTGTGCGAATGTCTTTGCACAAGTCGTGCGAAATAAATTTGCCTGCTTAAAGTGCAACTCATGCTCCCGGTGTTCTTTATGCTCCGACTGCCTGGATGGGTAACCTTGAACGCTTCGTTAACTGCATTTAAGGCCGTCTTTTCCGACTTCAGCCCCCTGCGTTCCCATTCACCGGGAAATTCCTATATATATGGATATATATGGTATACTTTTCAGCTCGGAGCGCATTTCAAAGCGGAAAATCAGCGCTGCAAATGGCAATAAAACTTTCTGTGCGCAAAGGCCAAATATGAAATGGCTCATACGTGTAGCGTAAATAGTTAAAATTCATTAAAACTTTTGCAATTACTACGCGTCGTAAAGTCATAAATTATTTCGCCTTTCGAACCGTTTGAATCGCATCCGAAAAACCCTCGAGATTAGGGCGAAAAACCAAGCCGGCAATTAGCAGGTCGCCGTGTCGGCATTAATATGGCCAATTAGTAACTGCCGATTGGCCTTGTCAAGAGACATTCGATTATGATAATTATGGGCCCTGAGTCCATTACAAACCCCGACTAAATGGCTGGACCCCCGTTTTGGCCCAGCTCCCTCATAAATGTGCAATACAATTTATGCCCATCTTCGACTCTCGGCCGAACTCGTACTCAATTTGTTGTCATTAAATTAATGAAGTTTGCTGCCCTTCTTGTCGGACACTAATCTTAAAATTTGTCAATGTCATCGATGTGTCATTGTGTGTCCAATGGATTGCTACGTGAGCTAAGACCGGGTATTCCCTCCCTTCATGTGAATTAAATTGATACACGGAGAAATCTATCCACATTTATACGGGTATGGTTAGTCATCATTTGATTTCAATGTGAATAGTGGCAGGAGATACTCACGTGGTGAGTGAGATACATGATATATAATTTATTTTATTTCATACTAGCTCAATGGCTTGGCTTCTCATTGACTTTTTTCGTAGTGCAGGCGCAAATCACACGGAAATCTGTCCAGCAGCATCTGGCCAGAGAATCGTAAATTAGTTTGGCCAATTATGTTTACCTACATCTAATTAGCCTAATTGAAGCAGACAAAAGGTCTGGCTGCAGGGCCTCCTTGGTGGTTATCGGTGGTTTGTCGACTTGTCGATTCAAGGGAGCAGTAGGGCGTGTCCTGATTGGCCGGGCACCCGATCCGGCCAAGCTGGCATTCTTGGCATCCCTAGCATGCTGTGTCCATCAATGCGTATGCCACTCAGACACGGCCAAAACGAACCGGGCTGGCCAACAGATCGATCATTCCGTCGAGTTGACGCTCTGCGAACGCTGGCAGCGCTCTAAATGCCTGGGCCACCGCTTTTTTGGTTCACCTCAGCCAAAACCAGCAGCTCTTCAGTTGTTCCAGGTGTTGCAGGCATCCAGCCCAGGGCACTTTAAGACTTGCGGCTGTGGTTGGGCGGCGGAAAAGCGGGATAGCCCGAGGAAGGACGGGGTAACACGGGCAAAGCCAAAGGAGAAACGACTGCCAGGAGCACAAAAATGGCGGAAAATGCTGCCCGAGTGCCGAAATCGGGCGGGCCAACTGAAGCGTTATTCTGCAACCGCGACACTTGGCACTGACGCGCCGCATTAAGCACAGGCGAACGAGTTCGGAAGGGCGTTTGGCTTCGCGCTTGGGGTTCCCCAGCGTCATCCACCAGCGCAGACACACGAGGGACAGCTGCGGTCAGGAGAATGAAGGCGCTCCTGAGTGACAGTAGCGGCATTGTCGAGTCGCTCGAAAGGAGTTTTTGTGATGGAGAAAGAACTTAGCCCATCTAGTATGTTTTCAAAACTAAGCATTGATACAATACAGAAATGTTCGTATTGTTCTTAGGTAAAATATGCATTAACCTGTGGTAAAAATTTCAAGTAAAATTTTATAAATTTAATATATTTGGCAGGAACTAACTTTATAGACCTGATTGAATAATATTTGAATTATTTTTATTTCGACTGCTACTCTCGTGACCGCTGCTGTAAGCAGTCCGTATGCGCATTAGTTGCTGCTGCTAATTTCTGTAGCCGCTGTCGACGGGCGGCAACTTGGAGCGCATCATCAACGCAAAACTAATGCGAAAACTTTTGCAGAATTTTTACTTTTAATTGTTTGAGTGTTTGTTGCCGGCGCACCGACACGCACACACACACACAGTCACATGCGCGGGGATTAAAAGGGGTCGTGGCAGTGCAGTGCAGTGGGCGGCAGCTGGCCGCAAACACCGCAATTTAGTTAAAGCGTAACGGCAGGAAGACCGCAGCAGCATCAGCAACAGCAGCAGCAGCAGCGGCAGTGGCAGCAAAAACCAGAGAAACAGCAACTCCAGTTGCGTCTGCAACAATCTCGACTCGAAATCCCAAATCCTCTTTTCTGTATGCGAATTAAATGCCCGCTGCCCCCTTTGCACAAAAATATTTTTGCTCCTTTGAATCTGCCTTTTGCCATCGTGCCATCGTTTCATTTCGTTGCATGGAATGTTTCACTCTTTATCGTTGATTTAACAATTAGTTCAACGGAGCTGCATTCCGTTTTTAACCGAATGCTGGCAAGCATTTAAATTATTTGTTTGCAGTCTCTTGTTTTCCCCGCGGCAACTTGTTGAACTCGTCGATGCTGCGTTTGCATCGTTACTGCATTTTCCGGTGAAAATATCCAAAGGCGAATTTTCTGTAATTAGTTTTCCCGGAAACCTCTTTTCGTGTTCATTGAAAAACAAGACAAAAAAAAAAAAAAAACAATAACAACCTTTGCTGCCTGATCATTAACGCGGCCCACACGTCGCAAAAAGGGACACGCTATTGGTCCTGACATTTATTTAATTGAACGGCCCTGGATCAAAGCGGAACTGTGCTTAACACTTTGGCCTTTGGCCAGGCGACAAGTCCTGTAATTGGTTGCAAAGTGAACGCCATTTTGGGAAGTTTCCCGGGCTTCAGGCCCATTTCCTGCACACTGCATATATAAATCATACGCCACGTACGCCGCTGCTTTAATACATCAAGCAGCCTGTGAAGCTTAGAGGCAAAGGCAGCTCAGGTTGGCGCATTGTCAGAGTTTCATGCCTTAAAAATGAGCACTGGCAGAAAAACAAGCTAAATTGTTTAGTGTTCCCAAACTAGGACGAATAAATTTTAGTTTCGCATTTGAAAATATATGGCCTATGAATACCAAGTTTGCATATATATACACTAGGAATATAGCAATTTTTACCAATTGGAATTATTTATTATTATTATTTAATTGAAAATATCTATTGTATTTATTAAGCTGAATATAAACCATAAATAAAGGTGTCATTTTTATTGCGGTCATATTCAGAGTTGTTTAGCTTGGTCCCCTTGTTTTGTAGTCTGTATAGAATTCAAAACTATTCGGCTCGCATTTCTATGCCAGGACTGACCTGCTGCAACCTGGAAAAGAGCTGCAGGCGGAGATTGGGAGGTCCTGGCAGTGCGGCAGCAGCAGCACAATTGTTTATTTGCAGGGAAATTCATTTGCCAAATGGCATGCGTGCCTGAGCCACCAGAAATACCCGGGAAGTCTGGTGCTGCACAAGGCTGTTTATGCTTAGCTCTGGTTTTGGGCACTCCTGAAATTGTCCTGCACTCGGTCGTCTCATGTTTATCTACATTTCCCAGAGCTTTGCGCTGCTGATGCTGATGCAACTATAAAATCGTTTTTAATTCATTTTGGAGCCGAATGCAAAAGTTTGCCATCAGGCTTTAATGGCAGTCTTAGTCCGCTGGAGGGGGAAACCGAATGGGTTGGGATTTACGAGCGAGCAGCGTTTTGCGTTAATGCGACGAGATAATTTCCGGGCACAGCTTAATGAAAAAGTTTGTGGTCAAAAGACCCTAACTCATTCGCTTATAATATCAACGTAACTGCCGAAAATATAAAAATGTCTGGGAATTTATTTGGTAGTTGACGACGAAGTAGTGATAGGGAACGGGTTAAGATCACAGTTTATTTAATCAGGGTTTCAAGGTATCTTTATAAATTCAGTGACTGCTTTTTGGAGCATAGAAATGAGTAGTTCCAAACACAGTTTTTTAGTTTTATGCTTTAGCTGGCACTTGACGGCGACGCGGGTCAAACGCAGTTGCTTAGCGCGCAATCAAATATTAATTGCACTTGGCACAATGTCAACTTTGTTTGCCCGCTTTGCCAGCAGCAGGGAGAGGAAAGGCCGGGAAAGCTGGGAAAACCCGGTCGCCTGGGTCAAATTATGAAATGACAACAACTGCAGCTGCAGCGGCAGCATCAACTGTCATTGCTGACATTACAAACAATGTAAAATGCACTAAATTGTGGCCGCAAAATGAAAAAGATTAAAAGGGAAAAATGGTCGACGATGGAGCCCCACAAGGATTTTGTGCAATCAAATCAAAATCGAATTGGGTTTGGCCCAGCTGAAAATCCAAACGAAAACATGACAAAGATTGCATGTCACAAAAGGCGAGCGATTCAGTGGGCTCTCAGCGTGATTGCGAATCGATACGGATACGGAATCGGAATTGGAATCGAAATCGGTACGTAACTCTGGCCCTATAGAGAGTAATTAACCCAGGGATCCGCCTCATTACTGCGAGTCGCCCAAGACAAAGCAATAAATCAGGCGGTCTTTGATGCACTACCAACTCGTTCCAAAGTACGAGTAATTGCAATGACTGTGTGGCCATTAAAATCAGCACATTGAAGATTTCAATTATGGCCAAGCCTGGCTATCTCCGGCTGCACGCCATATCCATCGCCATGCCATCATCATCATCATCATCATCGTCGTCGGCGTTTTCATTATCATCGTCGATGGCCATCATATAATTTAATTTGATTTTTATTTAATTGAAATTTATAACAACAATGGGCGGGTGGTAAACAACGTTACGAACCGCTGTGAGCTGCGTGTGAAAGGCGAGATTCATTCGATTCGCCTCGATTCTCGAGAGCCTGCGAATGTGAAATCAAATGAAGAATAATGAGATTTACTCTTATTGTTATTGTTCCTTGCTGCATTGCTCTTGATTCTTATGACTGATTTCATTTTGTCAATTTCCCGTCATTCGAATCGAAATCGCTCCTTCGTCTCTGATTGACAGTCGAATGGAGTCCCAGGACACAAACAAAACTCGAAATCTTTGCTCCTGAGTTGGTTGTCGCTTACTTTAATGACCAGAATGGGCTAATTAAAGTAATTTGATTAGCGCGAATGAAACCAACTTAAATCGCCACGAATTTACAGAACAGTAATGTAACAATGGTTTCATCCTGTCGTCTTAATATATTTACATTATTTTTCAACACGAGTTACAGTAAGAATTATAATAGTGATTTTTATTTTAAATTTTGAAATCTTAAACATTATATTGTCTGTCACTTTTTGTTCATAATTAAAAGGGATAAAAAGAGTACATTTTTTTTACATGTGTTTCATAGTTCCCAATGTTGACATATACTTTTTGATGCCAGTGCAATAAATATAAAATCCTTTAAGGATTCACAGAAAATTCGAGGCACGGCATGTGGAAAATCCCCTTTTGTCATTATGGGCTGCGGCTGTTCTTGTGGTCAGCTTTCAGTCCTCCACAACCCCACACATTTAAAGATTACAGCATTTTGAGTTTTCAAAGTGGATTAACAATGCTCTCCGGTTTTCCCCTCTTTGAGGCTCCCATCTCGCCAGTTAATTAAGCAAAAACTATGAGGGGTCTTCTGTTGCAGACCACTAATGGCAGGCATTTGGGATTTGAGTTATTGCGGAGCCGTTGGCATTTGCGGCTCTCTGTCTTGAATGAGTATTTTGCGTTACGTATCCGCCAGGTGGGTGTAGTTTCAAACCTATGCTGCAAAAATGTTGCAATCGCTGGCAAATTTAAATAAAATTAGCCTCAAATATCCTTTTAAGTTTGTTTTCATTTTAATGATGATGTATAAAAAAGTAAATATTAATTAGCTTCCTTAAGAAGAGTAAAAGCTAGAATGGTGTTACATTTATAGTTAAAATAGTACTATCAAAAAATCAATTTGTGCATTGTTTCTATTTTCGTATTTGGTTCTGTGAGCATATTCAGTGTGATTTTTCAAGCGCATTTTCTATTTGCCAAATGGTGGGCCTAGTTTTAGGTCTAGCCAAAAAGTGGGGCCCAAAGAGCACCCAAAGTCAAATATGTCAGATGGTGGGGCCATTTGGCTAATTGCACGAACGTGCGGCCGTTGCTCTTGACTCCGTGGAAAGTATCCAGGGAGTCAGGAGCTCATCCTTCGAGTGAGTCGTGGTAAGGGACTTCCAGATGCTCCGGCAGACATTTGGCAGCCTATTCCGGCGAGATCCCGCGACGCAGTCACGTTGAGTTAACAAAACTGATATAAATTATGAGCGCGGCGTATATTTTACAGAACTGTCAGCACTGTAGCGCCACTAAAACATATTCAGCCCCTAATTTTTGTGCTCCTCGGACGCCGAAGTTCTCGGAGCGCCCGTTCGCAAAGTTTATTCCCTGCTTCGACAACTTTGCGACATGTTGCAGCCCCCGCGAAGGCAGCAGGATCCTCAGGAGACGTCGGGCCACGATATGCTTCCCTGGGCAATAAATTCGCCACTCGTCCTGGCTGCACGGCGCACCTATATCTCCGTACCCATCCTGGCATCCTACCATCTACGCCCACTGGAAAGCACTTCCCACATCTTCTGGCACAGCAGCAAAGTCCTCATCCACATTCACGAGTACTTCGCTTTCGCATTCCGACACTCCACTGACTCAGCTCTAAACTGCACTCAAAACAAAAATTAGCTTTAATTCTTTATCATTTTTGCTCATAAATGTATTAGAGTTGTATAAAATTATAGCTTCATTTTAGCTTTTACATATGTTGTTCGCGAAGCTTGCTATATATGTCACTACTTTCTTGTGGATTAATGCCCTTTAAAGAATAGTTTTAAGTGTTTTTGATTTTCCTTCTTCGACTCCTACTTCGGCTAGTTCGTTTTACTGCTTTTCCGGCTGCTCCTTCAGTTCGCAGAAAAGTTTGTTGCCAAAAATTTGCCGCGATTGGGTGTGAAGTTGGCGACCCATTCCCCAGTGTCCTGCCCTCCGCCATCGCCCATCGCTTTTCCAGCTCAACTCCATTCTCCGTGCCGTCGGTCTTGCAAACTCGCATATCTTGCTGGTGCGGAATACCTTAAGGCTTTTGGCGAGAATTTTATTTCAGTCGCCGTCGCTGCTGCTGTGACAGTAAACATGCAAGCACACACGACCCATCCCGCTGTATAAAAGATTGGGATACACGCGGAATGTTAGCTGCACTGAGAAAGAAATGTCTTCATTTTTTCTATTTTTGATATCATTGGTAGAATTTTTTAAAGCCAGCGTGTTGAGATTCTAACGAATCTGCACTCTGTTAAGTTCCACTTTAAACTACAGACCTAAATGCCAAAATAAAACAAATTTTTTAGTATTTCTTTCCGTGCAATTGGGTTGGTGTGTGGGTGTGGCCAGGTGGTTGTTTTGGGCGTGACGCCGGCGGTGCACACTCGAAACACCTTCCACTGCAGGAGGCAGTCAACTTTGCGGAAAATCGTTTGAAGCGCTTTGCACTTCGTCGACATCTTCTGCATCCCGAGCTTCCTCGCCAGCTCAGAGTGGCGAGTCATGTGTGTGGTGCTCTGTGTGTTGCATTGTTCCGCCAAGGCGAGCCAGAAACTTCAGCCTCAAGTTGACTATTTATGGCTTTTTATTTGCGGTTTGTCGCCTGCGGCTCGCGATGATCATTTCACCCGGTTGCATTTTTGGCCAGCTTTAAGCCGTGATCCATTGGCCAAACTCCCCAGTGGGCCATAACTCATATCAGCCGCTGCACGCGTCGACAAACTGAGTGTGACAAGCGGGCCAGAAGACGCCGCCTCGCAATGGCGTCTGGTGGCCGGCGTTGCACCTTCCGGTACCGGTTTCCACTTCCTCCAGTTCCTTCAGCTCCACGCCACCCTCCCACCAGACTCGCCCAGCGGAAAACACATCCGCCACGCACGCAGGTCCAACCACCCACTCACCAAACAAACGCAGGCCGACAGCCGCAAACAAAGACACCACACCACACAACCCAAAACTTCTCTAGTCGGGACTCTGGTCTACACTCAACAAAATATTGTACTAATTATTACATTATTTACATGAATTTTGTTACAAATAATACATAAGTCGTTTAACAGTTACTTAATTCAACTGTAAGTATTACCAGAAGAGTTGGCTTATATAAGTTATTTCTATTTGAAAATATAATTTTTATTAATTTGGCCACATACATGATCTTTTGTTTAAACATTTATAAGAGAACGCTCTACTTGTGGCTTAGTGACCAGAGTTTTTTCCGAGTGTGACATGGGTTGGCCCCTGTGTGGACCCAGCAATCAATCCAAATGATATACACATTTCAGACTTGGCTCAGTTCTCGGCTCAGCTCTTCTCAGCTCCGCTTGGCTTGGCATGTTTGCTCAGGGCAGCGAGGGGTGAAGATTTGATGTATTTGACAGATAGACTCCGTCCGTCGGTGATTTTTTACGGCCGCTGAGGTGGGAGTGTGTGGTCTGCGGACAATATGTCTCAGTCCTGGCCAGAGATGGCGTGAGCAATGGCTCTTCGGTCAACGGGCACGGGGATTATTGATATTTAAATGGCAGCTAAGCAAATTGGCAGCTGGAACGGTTGCCCCAAAAATATGCTGCGAATATGTGTAAATTATGCTTATATATTATGGTATGCTAATGCCGCACAGTGGAACATTTATCTTACACAGCACAGCTTATAAAGGTTATACATTTAGAAAAAGGTAAATATTACGAAAACTTATATATAGCCTAATAATTTAAATATACAGATTCAGATATCAGTCCTCTAGCTTTGTGACATTATACTCTGCCTTAAATAAAAAAGTTTTAAATGTATCTCATTTCAATGAACCTAAATATTCCCGTGCACAATTTGGAAATGATGGGGAAATTAAAAATGCATTATACTCCTGGCGCTTGACAGAGGTTTTGGCTTAATTCAATTAAATAATGTGGAGCAGCTGTCTCGCGATCCTTTTGACGCAGCGCCATCATCCGACCGGGCACACTCGCATCTAATTAAAATAATGATGCCCCAGCCGCCGGCTTGTTTTCGTACGGAAATATTTGCGGGGCGTGGCGATTGCCTTGGACCCGGATTCGACGGAGCCGGAGTTTCCGGCCAAGAAAGAGCGGCAGCGGCATCAGGGCGTAACGAAATGCGCATAAAACAGGGAGAATTTACAGCCAGAGTCCTTCTTAATGTGCCATGGCGAACCGCAGGACACTGCCTGCCAGAAATCAGACACCAGTCGCACTGGGTATGCGTTTTGGGCGGCTTTTGGCCTCATTTCGAGCGTTTATTCATTGTGCCTTTTAAGAGCTTCCGTTTCGTCACGCATAACGCTTTCGAACGACAATGACACGAACATCAAAATCATCAGCATTATCTGCACAGCCACACGGAACACGGACTACGTAGTACGGAATACAAAATACCGACTACGGAGTCCGGAACAAGCGAGGGGCATTCGATGTGAGTGAGTGTCCATGGAGAGACGAGCTCTTAAACGCCCGCCATCCAACTACAAAATGGAACAAGTGCCGGAGCGTAGGGATCGAACAGAGATGAGAGCCTAGCCAGGATGAATATCCAGGTTTGAATAGTTTCAGCCTTAATATTAATTAATTATTAAGTAACACTCAGAAGAATAGTTTATTTGACAAATAGCTCTGTTTAAAATACACTTTTTAATACTATATATAAATAAAAACATATTTAAATGGTTAGTTCCTCATAATAATGACCAATGACTTCCGTTTTCTATTCGAGGTAGTTTCTATTTCAGCAGCTTGAAGCTGTCACCACTAGCATGAGGTTTTCCCATCTACCAGCCACTGGTTGGGCCAATGAGTAAGGTGTTCCTGTCCGGCGCTTCTTGTCTGGCCATGTTTGACAACATCTAGGCAAAATGGTGACGTCGTCGTGGTCGTCGAGGTTCCTGCACGACATGGCGTATGCGTAACGTAGCGTTTACGAGCGTGTTTTTATGGCAATTGACATCATCCCAGGTGCTTGTAAACGTTGGTGCGTATTTTAATTTAATGCTAAGCAGAACTATAAGCACATAAAATTTGATTGCACTTGCACACTCGGACCGAGAAGGTAAATAAACAAACAGAATAAACACATAGGCAGTTCCGCTGGCATAAGTAAACAATTTATATAATTACCCGTCCAGTAGCTGCGCTTAACTGATTGCTTTATTATTTTTTCGAGTGTCATGTTTGCCGTTTTAATTCCGACAACAATACGGCTGCAGCATAAATATTTACGAGCGGACTGAGCCAATGTCCGGCATCCAGCGAATCTCGGCCATAGCAATAACCATAATGGTGGGCAGCAAAAAATAAAATACTCGGCTTAAACATATGCAAATAATATGGCAAATAAATTTGTTCACATCATCAACACATTTACTGGACTGGTAACTTAATTACACATGTAAACAATTTCATCAATAAGGCAATAAAGAGGGCTGCCTCTGCTGTTCATTGGATTCGGCCAAATAGTTGGTCAAGAGATATGTATGCCAAGCAATTAAGGCCCAAATCTTCAAAGCCATATTCAGTGAGCACAAATCAAAGCCAAGCAATTATCGGGGAATATGTATCGGAATTTAGAGGGAAGCAATCGGATTTATATGTGGATGGCTTCTCAAGTGGCAAGTGGCAGAGGGGCCAAATGTGAATGGAAATCGCAACATTTTCATGCCACTCGAACATGCAGCGAAATGAGCAGTGACTGCCGCCGGATTTTTGTAATTGCCACTTCTCGTGTAAATAAAACGAGTGCCACTGTCATGTGCAGTGTCCCTTTTGCATATATTACGACTCGCACTTTTTCCATCGCTGTGAGTGCCGCATGTACGACTTTTTTCGCCAGGTGCATTGACGCATAAATTCCAGCAAACACACGCGAGGGCACCAATATACTCGTATGCGATTGCAAGTGGCAATGTTGCAACATGACTGATTCGTTGCGCGGCTATAAATAAAGTCGTTATGCATGCATTATAAATAAATAAGAGTGGACCGGACCACTAATCACTGCACTGATTTATTCGAATTGGCTGCGGAATTTATGACAAGATTTGCCAAACCACTTCCAAATCCATGCCTAATTTTAAATAGAATGGTATATTGCCTCTGCCACGCAAACAAATCAACTCAAGTGTATCGAAATGAGTTTCGCTTGATTTTCCCCCATCATCCCAGAATATATACATATACCCACATACACCTCCCTCTAGATTTCAGTCTGCCAAAGGCTGTGACATTTCATTCGCGGCAATTAGGAGCCAATTTCACGCGTCGTTCTCGCAGCGAAACCATAAATTTCGCCCGACACTTGTCCGGCTGAAGGCGACTTAAATGGTTTAAGGTATTACGACCAAGACTATATTTTATTGGTAATAGGAACGAAATGCGAAGTGTGCGATTCATACTTTTGTGGCGCAGTCGATTGAATTGCAGTCGTGAAATGTGTAAAGGAAACCAAACAACTTTTTTCAAATTAAAACAATTACTCCATTAATAACTGTTCTTTTCACAAATTACCAATATGGTCAAGTCTAAATACCTTTCAAGTAAGTTCAATCATACCCATATTTGGGCCATACCATAGTCATTCAAGATGTACATTTCTTATTCAGCTTACATAAACTGTGGCAATCCCGAGGGCTTAAAGGCATTTCCAGTTAAGAAATCAAAGTTATTTCATGAGCGGCAATTTCAAGAGCAGTCATTGATTAAGCCATCAATCATATTAACTTTGACTGCATGACAAGATGCAAATGCCGGTTTTGTACGCTTGTATATTGCATATATGCAAAAGAATCTTCTCTTTGGTAAGAGAGCAAAAGCAAATCCTCAAAACGGGCCAAATGTCAACAGGAATAAAACGGAAGTCGCATTCGATGGCAAGAGACATTTGATGGCCATCGGATCATTTTTCACTTCATTCATAAGCCGGAAAACGTAATTTATGATGGGAAATTCCTAAGACGGAGCAGCAGGCGATAAATTTACAGTTTGCGAAACGTTATTAATTGCTAATTACCTCCGAACATGATTAATGCCCTCCTAGCCGCCGCTTTCATCTGCATTTCAGTATGCCCATTGATGTGCCATATGCACATAGAGGTAAATAACATAGTATCAATTACTGGAGCTGGAAGTTGCTAAATATGGCATGCATTTTGTTTTCCATACAGCAGATCAGATTCTAAATGTATCCTATTACATTGAATGTTTTTCAGTGCACTCGTTGATCCTATACTGAGATATTCTTGTAACTATTTATTTTTATTTAAAAATAATTTCAAAACATGGGTAAAATATATATACATTTTTCTCCATGTGGAGGAAAGTCGTCCGAGTTTCCACTCGATCCAAACGTCAGCCACGTGTGACTTTCTTTCGGGCTGGCCGAGCTTGAAACTGCCGTGTAATGTAATTATTGCAAAACTATTCATCATGTTTTGGGCGCCGCTCGGAGCGAACAGCAGCCACTTGGTTGCGCGTCTGGGGTCTGTCAAACGCGGCGTATGAGCAATGTGGCCCCAAACGCACTGGCACACACACTCACACAGGCGTGCGAGGTTAACTAATTAGCATGTCAAAGTCATCCATATTGCCACAACGAAGCCATTTCAAAGTGTTGCCTCCATTGAAAAGAAAAGCCAACCCAAAGGCGCAAATCCCATTTAATTATGCTTTTATATTCATAATCCCCTTCCATGTTTTCAGCATAATGCGATCCTTAAAGGACACCCATGCACGCAAGCACACGCACACTCACGCAGCGTACACTCATCTATCTGTTTTGATTAATCCTTTGTCAATGGCTCGGACTTAAGGCGAGCAACTAATTTGCTCTCAATGGGCCCCAAGAAAGGGCATGCTGTCGTAAAACAAAACGACCCAGCACACACAATATAAAATTAAATTAAATTTGTCAAAGGCTCGATGGTGAAGGACCATTAAATGCCCATAATAGCCATATGTGTTTGGGTTGTGCACATCGAACATTGTTGGAAAACGTATCCCCTATTGGCTGCCAGAGCAAGTAGTTAGTAGAGCTTTTTGGATAAATATTCACTTCGGGCATTTGTAGTTTAGAAACTCGAAAGAAACCACAGAGTGATGGCAAGCCCATAATAGACACCAGGTTTTGGAAAATTCTTTATTTGCCGAGTATAAAGTTTGAATTAGTAGATGACTTTCTATCCTTGCGCTTCGTGTCGGTGCCTCAATTGGAGTCCATAGACGTGGTTTTTGTGCTTGTAATTTCCCGTTTTACCCTTCTTTGGTTGGCATTGCCCATCCTTCCCGGGAGTCTCATATGGGCGACACTGACGCCCGCTTCGGAGCAGCCTGCCCGGCAGGATGTAGTTCTTGCGGGGAATATTATGCCCCGAAATGGGGGGACCCAAGTATGGCTCCCTTTTTCCTTTTTCGATCTTGACCTTTTCTTGATGGACGCTACGTGCTGATCCGTAATTGGAGTGCACCACCTGCTCGCGGTACAAGCTGCTGTGGTGAATTGGCACCCGGCTTGACTCCCTGTGCGGTGGGTACGGTGGCTTTGAGCAGCCAAATGGAGTCCTCACCTCACCATCCCTGCACTCAATCACATCGACCAGGCCAGCTCTTGCTTTTGCCTTGCCGAAGCCTTCGTCCTGCCAGGTTCTCAACATGATCTTGTTCAGAAAGTTATCGCGCTCCACGCAGCCATTTTCGGAAAGAATTTCATTGGACTTGCACTTGGGGGAACCTGAAGCCTCTGGGTTACTATTCTTGGGAGCTTCTTCGGTTGCTACACTTGCTGCTGGCGGTGCAGTTGTTTCAGTTGGCGGTACCTTAGTTTCTTCTTGGGAAAGTGCATCGTAAAAAAATAAGTATAATATAAGCACGCAGAAAGAGCGGTGAACTTGCATCTTGGGGTGCAAGAGGAAGTGGACTGAAATGCAAATCTTACAGAAAATACAATGTAACGAGTTAAGTGGACTGCGAAATTAATTTGTTTTGCATTGCCATAAAGATTCGATTACCACTTAAGGTAACCCTAAAACTTGTATTAAACTAAACTATTGATGATACTAGTCTATAGTAATACAATTTATTGACTCTGTTCATTTTCGTTTGTTTGATGTTGTCTTTGTACAGCTAAGCGTTTCCTTTGGATGCAGCGACTCCTTGTTCCCGTGACCTCATTAGCCCGACACTTGTGTCCCTTTCCAATACTCCTTCCCGGCAAGAATACATACTTCCGTGGGCGCTTGTTTCCAGTTATCGGAGGTCCTGCCGATCTAGGTTTTCGAATGGGTTTTTGTTCCACATCATCCACGTGGTGATAGAGTTTAAAAATGCCCTTGTCGTGCACAATCCGTTCGCCATTTAGTCTGCTGTGGTGAATTGGCACCCGGCTTGACTCCCTGCGCGGTGGGTACTGTGGCATTGAACAGCCAAATGGAGTCCTCACCTCACCATCCCTGCACTCCATCTTATCCACCAGACCAGCTCTGGCCTTTGCCTTTTCAAAGCCTTCGTCCTTCCACGATCTCATCACGATCTTGTTAAGGAAGATATCGCGATCCACGCAGCCATTCTCGGATAGAATTTCAGTGGACTTGCACTTTGATGCTGCGGAGGAATTGGAAGCCTCTGCCGTACTGTTTCCTGGAGCTTCTTCCGATGGAGCAGGCTGTGAAGTTGGAGCTGGAGTTGAAGTTGGAGTTGTAAGCTCTATTAAAATTAATATTAGGCCCAGCACTAGAAGGGATCTATTCCCTTCCATCACTACCACTTTCCTGCTGTTCAGCTCGTTTCAAACTACAGTATTTTATTGTGTTTATTGATCTCGGAAATCCATTTGTCTCCCGTGAAATTTACAGTTAATACGCTTTAGATATATACGTATATATATAATAGGCATCAAGTTTCTAGTAAGGCCAACAAATTAATAGTTAGCTAGCACATTTTACATCAACTTCTCATTGTACCACACGTTTTTCGGAGTTGCGAGTTCTCAAAGTTTTAAACAGCAACATTTGCAGTAGTTGGTGAAATAATAACCGAAATCAATTGGAGGACACGTGAAACTTTCAAGGTGTTGCTGGGGCCATTTGCTTCTCTTTGGGGCTTGTTGTTTCGTTCTGCAATCTCAATTTCCCCCACAATAAAATTAATGTTTTACGTAGCCAATTCCGAATCGTTTATTTCACATAAAAATGCGATAAATAAGCGACGCATCCTGTGCGACGCCGTCGAAGACGCCAAGGATAAGCCGTTGTTGTTGTTGTTGTTGTGCGTGGGGTTTCGATTGTTGTTGTTCCTCCTTGCTCCTCCATGCTCCTCCTTGCTGGGCTGTAGTGTTGTTGTGCCTCTTGTTGGTATTTTACTCGTTGCGCACCTCCAGCATCGTGTATTTATAGCGCAAACAATGGAAAGGATGTTGTGCAAGGACATACGCGCCGGATTACTGCGGAGCGCGAAGGGGCAGCGTGGAACCATGGAAAAGGGCTTACGAACAATGCGACGCCACGCCCCCTCTTCTCTTCAGCTATCCGCCTTTCTCCTTTGACTGCTGGTTAAAAATAAAGAGGAAGCTTGCTTCGCGGGCTGGTTACCTAACGAAAAGTAATGGGAAACCAAGGGAAGATCGAAGGTTGAAATAGTTTAGATAAGGGTTAAATCGTTTTCTAGGCATAACTATGAAATTATTAATATTTCAACAAAATGTTTCAAATAATTTTTGTATATTCTGTAAGAAATTGTGCTAGGAAAAGGGGAGTGGCTTCTAATATTTTAAAAACACATTTTTAATTGACTTTGACAGATCATAACATTATAAAACAATTAAGTAAGATTCTTGAAAACTTCATTGAAGTAAGCCAAGAAAGCACATCAAAATGAAAAGAACTAAAAAGATGTAGGTTGAGTTGGTGTAATAAGGAGAGTGCGGCAACAATGGCGCGGCACGTGACCCCGCCGAAATCCTGGCAACCCTGGCAACTCTAGATCTCGCTTGCGGCTCCTGTTAAAAATTTCATGTTAATGGCCACACGAAGATTCGCTCTTAACCCTTTTGCCCCGTGGGTGCTGCTGTAAGTGTGTGTGGGTGTGGTCCCAAGTGTGTGGTGGTGTGAGGTGGTGTGTCTGTATCTGTGGCAGCGTGTAAGTGTGCGTAACAGGTCATTGTCCCAGTGTTTTTCGGTCGCACCTTTATGGCGAGGACAAGGCAGCTTATTTCCTTTGGCTGTCCTTTCTGCAAATTTCAGTCCAGCCAGTGCACACGCAACCGTCTTTCTTCCAGCGTCCTTTCGTCCTTTTCCAGCAGAAGGGAAATTGCTTTAATTAAGGATATCTTGCGAAATGTTTGCTCATATTTATAACCCAGTCGCTTCGTTACAGAGGTGAAAACTGAACAGTGAGAACTAGAAAAAGGTGCGCAATCAAAGGCGGAAAATCGTTAGAGAATAAAATCGAAATAACAAAGCGGCCACAGGAGAGAGATAACGAGTGAAAGGGGGAAAATAAGATGGGCAGGCGGGACATAATGCGCTTTTCCCGCTGTGGAAGCGGTTTGTTTTCCTTTTCTTTTTTTTTTTTTGAACTGCCAAAGGTCCTGCGGACATTTTCGGTTGCCTTCTGTTTTTCCAGCGGTCCTTTGACTATTTGCCATCTTGCCGGCTTCATTTGTTTGTGTTGCCTTGTCTGCGTTCTGCGTTCAGCGCTTTGGGTATTTCGCCGGGATAATACGATAAAAGCTTTAGTGCCATTCGGGCCAAGTTAGTTAATTGCGTGAATGGCATTTGTGCCCTCATTTTATTCCATTTTATACTGCTCTTACTCCGATTGAATCGTGCAACCAAATTGGGTGATTAGCAGCTGCAGTTCACCGGCGATAATCCCCCAGATTTTCCCCTTTCCAATGCCCCCACCTGAAATTTCTCCAGGCAGTCAAGCTCTACTGCTTCTCATCTTTTATTCAGCACGCAACAATGACAAGTAAAATTTCACCAATGGAGCACATGAAATTCATGCAAAACACTTTGATATTCATATAGTTGAAAAAACACAGCAAGAAATTTAAATGACAAGTTTTAGCTAGAGAAGATAAGTTGGGTAAGTATCTTTCTTAGTTTATGATATATTTGAATAGAAACTTGTATCATGTTTTAGATGTATTTCAGCAATCTTATGTATTCCCCGTTTTCTCCAATTATCTTTTCCAGTGTAGTTCCACACATATACCACGTCTACATATGTATATGTGGTCTGCCCTGAGTGCTGGTGAAAAAACAACAAATAAACATGCAGGCAGCAGCAACAAACAATGGCAGCAACAACCGGCAATTGTTTTTGCAAACACACACATCATACATACGCATATATTCGACACTTGCAGTGCCGCCTAAATGTTCATGAATGCTCCATAAAATATTAAATGTTTATGAATTTCAAAGGGCTCCTTACTTCATTTGCATAATCCCAATGTTTGTTGGCAAGTGTTTGTGCGTGCGTCCGTGTGCTCGTGTGTGGGCAAGTGTCACATATCGTTAGTCTGACTTGTGGCAATAGCTGGAAATGTGTCACATCAGAATGGAGAATATGGCATATAGGAAAGCATCAGGATCAGGATCAAGTGCTTAGACATCTCGGCCCAAGTGGCCCACTTCTAGGCGCCCTCTTCTGTCATCTAATTCCTGTTTTTCCTCGCACGCGCTGTTATCGCTTTTATTGCAATCTGCTTTAGTCCAGCAGAGAAAACAAAATTTTCAAAAATTCAATTTTTAAAGTATTATATACCACATTACAAAATGTAAGTCTGTTTTTTATGTAAAAAGTAATTAAAATTATAATTAAAATTAAAAGGGTGGAATAGGTTAGCTGTTTTTCTACCTGATTCTTTTTCTCACAGTGCACACTTTCCGCTTCTGCAGCTCCTCGAAGGACTCTCAATAGGGGCAGCACGTCCTGGGAGTCCTTTTTATGGCTGCTGGTGCATAGTTTATTGCATCCGCTTCCTGTTGCCATCTCGCATCTCTGCATACTTTCTGGCTAATTCGTGTTAACATTTTTTTTCATTTTGCCATTGTTATGGCCGTTGCACTCGTTGCTGTATTTTTTCGCTGATTGCAGCTCATTTGCATAGGAAAGCAGTAAAATCGGGGAAAAAGCGACAACCTTCTTATCGAGCGTCGACTGTTTCCTTGACTTAATTGCCATTTGGCTGCGTACTGGGTTTTATTTATGGTCCCAGCTTAGGCCTCGTTTAGCCAGTGGAAATAATTACCAATACAATTATCACACACTGGTTCGCTGTGCACCGAGAGAAATCTTACATATTATTGAGCACACAGTATTGCAGTACGTACTCAGATATTATTCTACGTGTATTTCCTCTGCCCGGTGGAGCGCTAAAAATTTATGACACAATGCCGCTTGCCAAACAAGAAATTAAAAGTTTGCGACCCGCACTCGCCAAACTTTTGCGCACACGCATGTGGCGCAGTGGAAAATTTATTAAACTAACTGCAAATTAGTGCACAATTGCACACACACACACTCACACATGTGAGTTGAAAACTTTTAAGAGGAGGGTCCAAATAAAAAAAAAGGAAAAGTCAGCGACTAAGGGAAAAGAAAAGGCTGCAGCATAAATCAAGTCGCCTGCAAGGGGGACTGCCCTTAAATTATGTTGCCAATTGGCTAAATATTTCCGCCAGATTGCTGCTCTAATTTCCACAATATTAAATAGGAATGGCGCCGCGGCCAAAAATACAAGTACAAAAGTAACGCCGCCAGACACACGACAATGCCTCTAAGTGATTTTCCTTTGTCACTGGAAAATTGTAAAACAATTGTTATAAATTCTATGCGCTTTTTTGCGCTGCCTTGTTTGGCGCTTGATAAATGCAGACAATTAGCCAAATGGTTGACTGGCGCCAGCTTCAGCCATGGATAGACAGTTAGTAGCCGACTAGCATAGCACTGGGAGAAAAGAAGTAGCAGGAGTGGAGTATACCAATTTCCTAAAAGAAGTAATTACTTATGGTATAGTTCATTTGGGATATTTATTATATTTTAAAATTAAAGTAATTTCCTACTAAGTTAACTCGAAACACTTCTAAATATACCGCGAATGTAAGAGACCATTCTTTGTTTATATAGATATATTCCAGTTATTAGAGCTTCCTTTTTTCCATTACTTTATTTAAGCTGTACAACTTTCTCGAAAGTGAATCCATCCCTCCGCAAAGTCCTGTTGAATTATTTTCTTTTCTAGGATAAATTGCAAGATCCATTTAACGGAGTCTCATTTAGCTAGTAGTTCGCTCTACCTGGGGTCGTTTATAATTTCGGCGTCAGTTGGCTTAACTTGATAGCCGCCCAAGGTGTCCTTCCCGACTGTTTATGAATTCCTTGCAGTTGCCAATCACACACTAATTGCCAACACAGATCCGACCCACTTGATTCCCATCGAGATGCCATCGCCCCAGTCAGACGATTTTCGACAAATAAATCCCTACATGGAGCACATGGACCACATGGAGCACATGGGGCCTGCTGTGGCTGCACAGGATTGCCGAGCTGGTTGCTGGGGATGAAGGAGCAGCTCCCTAAGAGGGACTCCCACTCGGTGCATTGTTATTTCCGCTCGCACACAACAGCAGCAGCAAGCGGAAATAGTTTAAAGGATATTGCAGCCGTATTCGGGGTGCGGCAAGGATAAGCGTACAGTATGCAAAACTATCAATTTTTCCAGCATGTGAGGCGAGTGCCCGTATGCAAAACCACTTTAGCCGAGGCAGCACAAGTTTGTCGGGGAACAAGGATACGAGGAGCCAAGAACTGAGAGCCGAGACAAGGCAACTATAATTAGAATCGAAAATGTAACCGAACGGATAAAGTCGACTTTCGCATAAAGTTTGGCCGGCGCTCCGATGCGAATGCGTTTTCGCTCAGATCACAGCAGCCTCTCTAATTATTGACTTTGCTAATTGGCAATTTATAGGAAATTGTCTTCGACAAAAGTTTTCGAAGGCAAAGCAATTTCCTATCGCTTTCTGCAAGGAGAGGCTGCAATTTCCAGTGAGTTACTCTGCTCGTTTAAACCGACAAAAAATGCCAAAAAGTTTCAATCAAAGGTTTCTAATATGCGTAAACAACATTCACATTCAAGTTTGCCCTTTGACAGGACACACACTGAAGGGCCCACAGAATGTCGTGGCTAAACGAAGACAAATAGTCGAAAGTTTCGTAGCTACCTAATTGAGAAGAAAATTGAAAATTTCTTTAATGAAATGCAAAAATGATATAATAAATTATCCATTCGGTGTGCAGGAAAGTCGAGACTTGTTGGCATCTGTCTGTGTGGAAATGGAAACGCTGAGGGAAAACGCTGCTAGAGTTGCCACTGGCTGTTGCAAAAGGAAGACTGTAATTTAATGCTCTTTTGCACCTTCAAATCCTTTCAATTTCATAAGATACGTAATCACATTCGAAGTGCTCGCCACCCCACGTCCCTTCCGTCCTTTCCGTAATCACCTAGCACTTGATGAAATGTTGCAATTTATATAGACAAACCCGCCCTTGCGCTCCATGCATGGCTTACTACTATGTAGGATTATTCCTGGAGTCGCAGGTTGCAGGCTGCAAGTTGCAGGTTGCAGGTTGCAAGTTGCAAGCTTTTCTCTGCTCCAGGTTTTCTGCAATTTTGACACACTTGATGGACTCCGTGCACTTAGGGGCAACCCAAGACAACCCAACGGATTTTTTCCTCCAAGTCTTGCCCTATTTGTAAACAGAGAACTGACTACACATGAGTAATGCATTTCTTAAATTATTCGATTCGAAATCCGGATACAATTTGACTGATCAGTTTGCCCCACTTTATTTGCCATCGCAATCATGTAACCAAATCAAGTGGAAACTTCATAAATTATGAACGGAAGAAAAAAAGCTGTGGAATAGTGGACGAAATAATCTTGTAAATTGTTAATAGTAAAATCACTTGTGATTTTAAGTCCGCTCAAATGATTTATTAGCTTTGTCATATAAATTGCATAATCCCTCATAATTCGTTATGATTTTTCATACTTTTTCCTGCAAAAGGATATTGCCTAGATCTAAATTTACATTGCGATTTGCCAACGCCAAAAACCAAGCGCAGCTGCAGCAATTACAAAAAAGCGTAAGCCTGGGGCATCGCTTGACCACAGCCAATTAGCAGTTGAGCAGTTTTCAAAATTTCAACAGCCGCGAGTTTGTGCACTCAAAAAAAATAATATTATTGTTTTGTGTAAGCCTATAAAGGCGCTCCATTTATATCGAAATCTAAATGCTTCTGAAATTTAATTTTTAATTGATTTACTAATGAAATAAAAAACTTTAAATAAAATTTCTTTTAAAGATTCCTTTTTAATAAGAGATCATTTTAAATGATATATGTGATTTTTAATAATTATTATTAATAGAGCAAGCAAACCATCTATATGGACTTGCATTTTTTAAAAAGCGTTTACAATTTAGAATTTTACAAATAGCAATAATGAATATAAATTTATGAAATTTACAACTATTTATTTTGTAGTTGGCAATGGTGTTTTGAGTGTTATGTGGAAGGTGGTGGCGGCTGCCCTCGGGAAAAATCAAAAGCTAAGCCTCGCCGGGTACTTGGCCGCTCCCCAAACTAATTTGGGCTCAGTCGAGCGTGCGGGAAACTTTCCAGATTTTAGGCACTCAGATTTTTTGGCATACATACATATGTTGTGCATTATTTGGCGTTAAATAAATGCCACCAACTTCGCCGCCCCAACGACAATAAAAGCGTGCAGTGTAGTAGCTCATTGTTGGCGGTTCTTGGCTTCGGGGCTCCGGGTGTTTCTGGTGTTTTTGGGACTCCTCACGTGCACCGTGTGCGGTTGGCTGGCTAAACGGACCCGGTGGTGGGGCCTTAAGTTGTTTTGCCAAAAACTTTTTGTCATGGCTGGGACTAATTATAAAATAGCTCAAAGGCATGTGGAGGGCCAGAGGACTGCGATAGGCAGATGGCGACATACAGCCAACTTTTAAATTGTTAAGGGTTGGGGGTAGCGGGCTAGTTGGCAACATGTTGCCACAAACTAAACATTTGCCTGCCAATTTGTTCTTATTTATTTTTATGTCCGCTTTCATTTTCCTTTTCCCAACCCAATCCAGCCCACGTGGCTTGTAATGTTTGGCCATTAAAAATAATAGTGCGGTTGTTTGTTGTTGTCCTTGTTGCTGGGCGTTTCGCATAGACTGTTCGGTTATATAAAATTTTACCTTGATATTTTTCCTATGCATTTTTTTCGCACACAGCAACCTGCCAAATTTATACAAGTGCCACAGGAATTTTTAGGGTCTCAACACAGGGAAAAAGTATGCCTAATCTTAGGAAGATAAATATTTAGTTTGACAGTTACTAAACAAAGTTTAAATTGTACTTACCAGGCTATTATAAATTATTGAGTTGGTTTGAAAATATTAAAATTATATAAAAACCTAAATTAGAAAAGTTTCAAGTCCAAATCCTATTTTGGATCAATAGATTGTTCTCAAAATTATCCACCAGCATTAAGCGACAAGGCTCCTAGTGAATAAATTCTTATATATTTTATACGTTTTTTATAATTTTTTTTTCAGTGGAAATACAGTAGAAAAGATATTGTTATTGCCAAGCTGGAGACAAGGGCCTATCCTAAGGCACCCTGTACTCGTCGTCTGAAAATTCCACACTCACACACACAACAGAGCTACACAAAAACCCTTTGGCAAAATAAATAAAAGCGCTGAGAAAAAAGCCAAATCCGGCACAATTTAATGTTTGCTAAATTTGTGTCATTTAGCAAAACGATTTCGATTTTTTCTGTTCATTTGGGCGGCCCAATTCGTAGCAATTAATTTGCTGGCGGCTGCTTGAGGGGCGTGGGCACAAGTGCTTCGGCTATAACTCAGTAGCTTTATCAAAAAACCACTTACACACACAATAAAGTTAATGAAGCCATAATTATTTGGGTTAACAGCTTGCGGCTGAGAAACCAAGTCCCGATCCCTCGGACCAAGTGATTGTGGCCAGTTTTGCTCGGTGGGCAACAAATCAAAGTGCGCATTTGATAAGTAACCGAGCTGAACGAATACATTTGGGCAGCAGGCACATTTGCAAGCCTATTTAATAAATGGCCCAGCATTCCATTGGCCAAAACAAATGCGTTGCCAGCAGACAACTTGGATGGAGCGTCATCAATTCAATGGCCGCAGTAAACAGGGCCTGAGTGTTCCATTCAATTGATCTATCAAATTACTCAGTATGTCCATCTGAAGTGCAGTGCACCTTGCACGACTTTATGTGACCCAAATTCCCTTTAAAAGGTAATTTTCTTAAAAGTTCAGATGCAAGTTAAGAAGGCTTAAAGAGGATTATGTTTAAAATAAGTACGACTGTATATACCGTATTAAAAAGATCATAATCACTGGGTAACATAGTTCCATGACATGACCTCAATCTAACAAATAGCAACGCAATAGCGTTAACTCTAGCTACAACGCTTCTCATAACAAGGCCGTGCTACATAATCCTTTACCAATCACATCAGACCTCATACGCACACGTCTAGACGTCCTTTTGAGCCACAGACTTTGGCTCGTCTGCGGTTATTCCCAATATCGAGTGTCAGTGACATGAAAAGGGTCCCGAAATATTTCGACGCCGAATCGAAGAATTTCGCCTGCTGCGCGGGTCGATGAACTTTGCCGCTGCTGTGCTCCAATTAAATCACATCAATTGTTTTCCCAACTGAATCGGCATAATTTTAACTAATTCGTGGATGTGCTAAAAATCATATTGCATTGCATAAATACGCACGAGTGCTCCCAAATGACTTTTAGCATAATTACGCGAATTATGAGCAAGCAATTTGTTTAAACCATGAAAAATTGATGCGGCAACTAAAATCAAATGCCGCGCCCGGAAAATTGTCAGGATCGCTTGTCATTGAACGCTATTAGCGGAACGTATTAAATTACACAAACTGGCGTTGGATTTATATTGTTTGTCCACCCTCAAATGCACAGCGGTGGTGGTGGTGGTGCAGTCCCGAAATATAAATAATAAACCACAGTGTAATCTACAGTCGGGGCAGCAGGAAGGGAATTCAGATTTCGGTGGGCTAAGTGTATTCGGGCAGGTAGCACGCGCGATTTATTTATTTGCCTTCCCATTTGGAAATCTGTTTGCATTTCCCATGGCAGCCCAGCTATTTGCTTGGGTCCCAGCCTTTGTCAATAGTTGCCGAGATCAAAGTGGACCCAAGACTAGCTTCCTTTCAGTGGATGGTGGCGCAAATTGCAATGGGAACCGTTGAGCAGATATACATATACGTGTGTTAAAGACGTCCTCTGATTTAATTTTTTTTAAATATGCCAGTCAGTGTATTGTTTTATTGGTTACACCTGCGACGTAACATAATATTAATCTGAATATCCTGCTGTGAAACGAAACGCTTTAATTCACAACCAATTAAGCTCTTTGTTGTTGGGATTCCGTTTTTTAACCCATATGTCTGCCTATACATAATAGTACTTAATGAGATTGCGATATTAAATAATCTGCAGGCTCAAAGGCTCGAAGTCTGTCGGTGACAGGCGAATCGCGGGGCTTAATTAAATCAGCAAGACAATCGTCTCGATTACCAGGACACAGATGAGTAATGTCATCTAGTTTGGGTGTTTTCAGGACCGAATATGCTGCAGATTATGGCCACGTTTTCTCCACTATTAATTATTAATTTCTACCCCGACTTTGCAACAAAATCTCCCGGCTGGCGCGCATAACTTGGATGGCATAATAAAACGATTCCAGGACGGCACATGACGTCCAGGTTTTTATAAGCTGTCAATTTGTTTACGCATTGTCGCTGGAGGTACTTTTGACTTTGACTTTGTCGCCGCTAAAATATTAACGGGTCCTGCGATGCGCTGAGTTCTGCCAACCATATACACTGCAAAAAAAAAACTGGGGAGCGGAAGTTATAAGCTAGGGGATATAAGAACCAAGGACTTTACTATCTTTTTTTGCATATGCAACTTTCTTCTGTTAAGTAATTTTAAGCCAATAGATACCAACAATATATTTTCTTAAGTGCACTTGCACGTCTATTTTGCTCATGTCGTATATCCATAATATTTTTGCCAGCCGGAAATGCCCCTGGGAACTCGGAACTGGTGGCCCACACTGGTCCCACCTCATCATCAGCACAATAACTCCGGCAGACCTCGATGGAAAACAAGACGCCGCATGGAGGCCCCGGGTCCTCGGAGGTTTTGGGGTCGAGTTGCGGGCTGCGTCTCTCATGCGTGCGTTTATCTTGACGCGTGCGATACGAGGATGCGAGGATGTGAGGATGTCAGTGTTTTTCCTTCGGTGTTTTGGGCGCTGCGAGTGTGGGCGTCGGAGTTGGCGACAAACGCATAAAACAGCATAATTTGTCAGCATGAACACGGCAGCCTCACGCCGGTGGCATAACAATGAGCCAGGAGGCCTTCCTCATCGCCAGCCAGTTTATGATCCCGCTTATTGCTGATATTTGCTACTTTTTCAGGAAAACGCTAAAATCGGGAGGTAGTCTTGGGTGTATTACGTTCAACCTGCATTGCCAACTTACAAAAAACAATTTAAAGACTAATCTAAAACAATATAAAGAGATAGGCCTTGTGTTCTTGGTAGATTCATTTTAATATATTATATTTTAGAACATTCCAAATGTTGATTTATATATCATATAAAGATTATATCCAACCATGACCTTGCATTTAGTAACTAAATAAACTTTGATTTATGTATTGACAATTATTAAATTCTAGGAAAATGTTCGCAACCAACTAACAAACCAAATATGGACAAGGACCTGGCCATTACGTAAAGCTTTTAACATTTGCCTTCGAAATAGTTTTTAAATAATCATTCCACGCATTTGCGGTGCTCCATTGAGTTTTTTGTGTGTGCTGGCTAATTTATTTAGTTTAATTAAGGTTCGCCTTTGCGTGCTTTCACCACTGACACAACCAACCCGAAATCAAATTAATTATTTGTTGAATAAACTTTTTGCATTCGGTTCTAATGCAGTTGTTTTGTTCGTGTGGCTTTTTAGTTCATTACTCATACGCAGCGTTTTCGGCTGGGCACTTCTGGATTTTGCAGTCCGAAATTCCTTCAACAATACATGCACTTGAAATGGAACGAGTGGCCAATGGAGCCCACGTTGGTAATTGTGTGCTCGTATTACAATACCGCGCTTGGCCTTGTTTCATATTTTTATTATGATTTGCGCGCCAGCTGAGTTTCCCCGTTTGCGGTGCGCTTCAGTTCGCCAAGGACTGGGCCCGACCGGACCAGAATGGATCCGCATCCGGATCGGTCGAGTCGAGTCGATTCGGGCAATTAAAAACTTTCACGCCCGGGCCGCAGCAATTGTTGCCGTGCGCACAGAAGTAGACTATGCCAGTTATTGCCATTGAAATCGATTGATAGCACGCTCCATTGCCTCGTCGATTATTCCTGGGGCCCATGCATGATGCACTGCGTATATATTATAATCGAAACAGGATGGTGTGAAGGGTTGAAGCACTGGGAAAAACTAAGGGAGTCGCAGGAGATTTTTAATCCAAATTTTGATTTAAAGGCAGAGTCGACCATTGTAAGTCAAATCAATAAATATTAAGATTAATCGCTTGCTAAATTTATAAAAAAAAAGGGAGATGTATCTTCATTAGGTTTTTCTTCTTAGTGCACACCTGCATTCCGCTCGAGGTGCAGAGAACCCAGCAATTTCATTCCATTATCCCAACAATCGTATCCCCTCAACTACGACGCAGCCATTAAAAGTGGATATTTTCATTTGCGTTATTCGCTCTCAGTTTACAAGCGGCTTGCATATGCGAAAATATTTAAAATTCGCAGTAAATCGCACTCGCAGCCAAGACGACAATGAAGCCGTGCGCGACGCATTCAATCATTAGCGGAACGGCCACAGGATCCCAGTTCCAGGATCCAGGATACGCCTGGCAGGCAGGCAGCTAATTTAAATGGAAATTGTCATTAAAACATATGCCAAAGTAAGTCGGCCACCCCTACATCAAAGAAGCTAGCGCAGGATGGTTAATATGGATGCTCCTTGCTGTTGCTGCCTCACGTAATTAGCTTGTTTTTTATGTAATCAAAAGCGACGACAGTCTCCATCCAGTCCGCTCCGTCTCCTGTGGGCTATGTTGCCACTCAAGAATTTTGATTTAATTGTTGCCATGGCAGCGTATTCTTTTAATTTGTGTCAATTTATTTAATCAGACATTTGTTGCCGCCCCTTGCCTTTTTCATTTTTCCACAGCCGCCAACCGCCGACAAAGTGCCTCCATGGCATTTGTAATTAAAAGGCTCTCGCGAGCGGTCCAGCTAATTTGAAAATTAACTGCCGTGCAAGGAAGCGGGAAAGGTCCTGCGGCGCACGTTCAGGTGGCACCATAAAAGCCAGTGGGCCAAAGTGGAAAATGGAAGCGAAAAAGCGCGCGGCAGCAATAAAAATAATACATTTATCAATCAAAACTCCAATGAGAACTTGGCCCCAAAGTTGCAGCATAAAAATATTCATTCTGGGAAAGAAGCGGGAAACCATTCGTTTAATGGCTTCCATTTTGCCAACTCAACTCAACGAGCCACATGGTGCAGAGGCGTCGTGGCAAATCTGCAACGTGGAAAAGTATATATAAGAAAGTATTTTATAGCAACAAGATATTTTCTAATGCTATAAAAGATACTAAGGATTTCAAGGTGTATGATTTAGATGTTTTTTTAATAATTATTTTTTACTTATATTACTTATTATATATTACTTATATTTATTATATAATGTTTAGCGGTAGTAATCATTATATTGGTTGTTCAAAAGAGATCTAGTATATATAACATATAGAACTCCCCAAATGGTTTTGTTGAGCATCCACTACGCCACTGGAGGTAGCGTGGGGATGCGCTGGTGTGGGCGGTGGGAATGGGGTGTTACAGGAGCAGTGGGGACACGAGAAGGACGTGCACGAAATGCGCAAGTTCACGCACGTCAGTCGAATTGAAGGTACCCACTAAAATGTGGGTCAAGGAAGTGGGGCTGCGTGCTAATGCTAATTTCGGAATGCCCTTTGTTGCCGCAGCATCGCGAACTCAGTTCATTAAGAAGCCATCCCTATAAAAAAATCATAAGCAAAACTTTTTCAATATATATTTAAGCGGGATTCATGTTTTAACTTGATGCTTTTCATTTATGCTCCGATGTTCTTGTATGGCGATTTTGTTTTCTTTTTTAGAGCTTTTGCGTGAGCTGTTTATCAACTGATTTTCACGCACATTATGTTTTCGTTGTGCTGCGTTCGCAAAAACTTTGCTTATGACTCGCCTCAGTTCTCTTTTATCCAACATCAAATGTTTTTTAATCTTTTGAGTGCGGCCCGCCCAATGAATATATGAAATGTTTTCGAATTAAACACAAACACATCTAAACCAAATAAATGATATTATATGCGAGTATTTGTTTATTTACTTATACTTTTTGCGTGGTATCTGTGAAAATATTTGCATGGCAATGAGGGTGATTTTTTTTTCAGTTGAGGTCTTTGTAGAACTTTGTAATTAAATGCAAATTAAGTGAACCGTCATTTGCGCCTTGATTTTTTACCCTTTTTTCCACGGCCATCGAAAGGCATGCAGACAATTTTAAACTTGTTGGCGAACTCTTATTGCCAAAGTCCTCGATAAAGTCGCCGACTCTATTAGCGTCAATGTTGCGTTAATGGCGGGCAAAAACAAAGTTTTAAAAAAGGGTTAAAGCGGAAGTGTTACCCGTGATTGGGCCAACTTTTCTAATTAGCGTCAGTCAAAGGATTCTTGGGGGATCCGTGGCGCAATTTTCGTATGCATATCAAATGCAGCCTAATGAGCCAACCAACCATTGATGAAACGCACTTTCTGTGGCAAACAAAGCACCCTGGTATCAACGCCAACAGCGCGGCACGTCATCATAAAATATGCAATCCTCTCCTTCAGACGCAATCAAAAAACTCCTTTCCAAGGCATTAGAAATGCCAACCAAAACAAAACTATCAGAGAACTTTGCCGAGCAAAAACCACAAAAACACACGCGCCAATCGACAATGTCGATTATATTTCAAGTGTGGTGGATGAGAATTCGAGGGGAGCTGAGGCTTCCAGGATATGGATGGGTGTTCGGAGATGGAGACTCCTTGGCAGCTGTTGAAAGTTAAACCGAAAAAGCATCAAAAGCGGCTGCTGCTCGTAATTACAGATTGCAAAACGAAACGAATCGAAAAGTAAACGATGTCGATGAAGTTGAGCCGGAAAGATACGGAAAGGCAGCCAGAGATACGGAAAAGCGAGAGATGCAAACCCGGCAAAACTTCAACTTCAAAACTGATGACTGAGGCAAGCGCAGTTGTAAAACTTACCCAGGTGGGAGTTCGGTATTCTGGGGGCTAAAAGTGAACACCCGAAAAGGGGTAAACTTTGCACACAGCAGCGTCTTAAGCTATTTTCTGCTACGCCAAGCTGCACAACAATATTCACGGGAGTGCACTTCCAAAATCAGGGATATTCTGCAGATCAAGGGTAAACAGTGAAACAAGCATTAGGTATATAAATGCTATTTACTAATGCCGCCCTCAATTACCTGATAAGCATAAATTCTAATTTATGTTTGTTGATTTTTCGGCTGGTGAAGTTTTCAGTCAAGAAAATTATCTAAAATAAATGCAAGCGTTTTAATCTCATTTCGATTACTCATTTATGGAAACAATGGTTGTTATTATGATATTGTTATTTATAATATATTTATGTAACATTTTCGATTAGTTTTTGAGTGTACAGTACTTCTAAGGGAAAGGATAAAAAGTAGCCCAGACGTAGGCGCAAAACTCGGCGAATGTGTGAGCAAATTCACGGCAAACGAAAATTAAGAAACTTGCAGCCACCTTCGCAGACGGTGGGGCGGTGCAGGGCAGGTGATTGCGGGGTGGGGGCGTGGCTGCGGGGGATTGCTGGCGCTGATTGCATCGCTCTCGAAGGATCAGAAGGACGAGGCGCCGAGAGATGCCTTACTTATTTATGGCGCACAGGTAAACTGTGCATGTGCCATCATCTTGATAAATGTGCGCTGCCAGTGCATGACTATGGGAAATGGATTCCGAGCTGAGACGCTTCTTGATTTAGCATGTGGCTGAGTTATGCCAGCCACCCACCATGTACGCTCCTTCTACCCACCCACCGCCTCCAGGCACGCCCCCACCCAACCCCCGCCAGAGCAACAACATCAATGGGAACTTCAATTAGGGCCATGCCGCGCCACTCTCGGCCCGAAGTTGCAGTTGGTCAGCAGCTAAGTGGCGGCCAAGACGAGTGTTCATTCTTGGGCCCCGAGCAAGAAGCTCTTACAAAGACAAATGCCGGCTAAGCTGTCCTCACTCAACAGCTGTTCACTCAGACAAAATTATTAGCTGGAAATGTATAAAAGGTAATTTTTTTTTATAAAATATAACAGTGAGAAGTGCTGAGACAAGAATTTAAGATAATATCAATACCTATTTTAATGGAACTTATGTTTCTAAAATTCTCAACTTATAAAGCTAAATATAAAAATGTATAATACTGATGTTTATAATATAATTTAATGTATCTTACAGATTAATTGGCCTATGCTCGTTGAAATACTATTCATTTTTCTCAGTGCCATTTCAGCTGTCTTGCTAGGGGCGTCTTGAAAAATAAACGAGTCAGCATTTGTAGCGTTGATTGAATTGTCAGAGGTGAGCTTAGGAGTTGGGTTTTCGCCCCTCCCTACACCTGCCACGCCCACTCCCACACCCACTCCCATAAACGTACTGAGCCGGGGAGCTTGGCGCTTTTCAATTAAGACTATTGTCAACGACAATAAGTTATACAAGTAAAGAGCACGCTGCCTCAGCAGCTGAAGCCGTTGACAGTTGCACGTACGCTTAATTAGAAAAGGCTGCATTTTTTTTGCCGTGTGTCCGTCCACCTAACTGCCACGCCCAGCGCCCTCCCTGTCAGCTGTCAGCGGACGGGCAGCACGCCCACATTTTGCAGCGGAAGTAAATTTACACTTCGCTCCTTGGCTGCACTTTTTATTCCTTTCCGACGCGAGCGCAAAAGCGCGACTAATTTTCTTGAGTCCCTCCGCCGCATTTCGCTTTTATTTTTTGCCCGCTCCCGCCGCCGAGTGCAAGTAATCCCAGAAAATTGTATAAAAAATGCAGAAAGCCCCCTGGCCACCCTCTCATAATTTTCTAAAAACTAAACTGGGAGGGGGGACAGGTTCAGCAGGGGCTTGGTTATTTTACACCCGCAAAGACTGCATTTTGCTCTGTTTGCTTTCGGAGCGTGTGACTTCGTTGGCCCGGCCTTTGTTTTTATACCCAGTATTGCATTTGGTTACTGGGCTATACCGAACTTATCATATCATATATCAAGCGAAATTAAGAAAAACTTTAAGAAGGCTAAAACTAAGTGGGGTAATCATTAACTTCTTGGGAAAACTTGGGAAATTGATTTTTTACATTAGCATATCAGTTTGTAAAAATGGCTTAATATAATCCATTAAATAGTTCCACCACGATAGTTCCTGGTAATGGGTCATCTATAAAAAATATCTAAAGCAAATATCTCTCTTTTCTTCAACTGCAACTAGAACATTATTTAAGTGGCTATTAGACATTTTGTGGCTTGAACTATTACCTTGATCACCAGGTATCCGAGATTCGTCTAACTTTCGTCTAACCCAGCGTACTTACTTTTTTTGACGCTGTGGCTTTCACTGTTGGCTGATGGTTGACTTTCCCGTCTCCGTGGCCTTCTCTGGCTTGCTCCCTCCGTCTTTTCACTGGCAACGGACCGTCGGACGGACAGCGGCAGAACCGTGCCGGATGTCACGTGCGCATCATTTTCCAACAGCTTTGTTGCCGCTCGTCGTAATTATAACAAGGCGCAGCTTAAATTAGTTGGCTCCGACAGCAACCTGAACCCAACCTGGTAACCCGTGTGCGCTGGTTCCGTTTTGCTCGGACCCCCGGAACACGGATCCGGGCATTCATTAAACCAGCCCCCGCTCGCATGCGATTTTTATGGCCTGACCCCCTCCGGTGGGATATGGCATATAGCACATAGCGTATGGCATATGGCGTATGGCGTTCGGTGTGGCTGGGCTACGGTTTATTTGGCTCTTTGTTTAGTGCATTTTCTGTCAGCGTCAGCGTGATTAGTTGTGCCATATTGTGCCACTCGCTTTGTTTTTCACTCAGCGCCCTGGCATTGTCATCGGGTCCTTTCGGGGTTATGGGCACAGGAGAAAATATAAATTTCCATACTCGAATTGCCGCACCAAAGAACCAAAAATGCGCTGACTTTAATGTGCGGTAATGCAACATTAAAGTGCAGATTTCATGAGTAACATTCGATGAAATAAATAAAAAGTTGATAAAAAAAAGTTTGGCTTTGAATTATGAGCAATCATTAATTATTAAACATGGATATAGAAGTATTTGTACAGTCGATATTATATTACAATTTATTTTTATTAACATTATAATTATTGATTAAGTCATATGGCATTTTTTCAAGTGTAGGTCAGGTAATACCAATTAACAAAACGCCGTGTGGCACGAACTCGACCCCAAAAAATATATATATGGGCGGGCATATAGAGCCCACTTGACTCGATCCCGCTGGCATCTGTTGGCTCTTGGCACCCAAACCCGTCGGCCCGCCCAGCTTTTGGCACTCGGTATTCAGCTTTCAGCTTTCAGCATCCAGTTTCCAGCTTTCAGTATCCAACTCACAGCTGCCGCTTACATCATTAACGGCATCGTTCTTCACACACGGCAACACATTAGAACACTTTAAGTTGCAACTAATGAGACTCCAAAACATAATTGTTGGCATTTAGTTAGATGAGCGGCGCCAGGTTGACACACACTTGCACTCGAAAAGTGACACGGCATGAAGATGAAGCAAATAAACAGCAACAACAGAAGGGGCGGAAGGGTTGAGTGGCACTGGATGTGGTGTCGGGACTGGGAGGCTGAGTGGGTGGTGCGAGGTGGGACTGGTCAGGAAAACGAAAACAAATGCACCTAATGACACAATTTCTCACAGAGATGCCAGGACGAAAAACTAGAGCATGAAAAACTGTTATACCGGCGAAGAGAAACTCGGAAAAGTCCCCGACATCTCTCTCTCTCTCTCTCTCTTTGGCATGCAAGTTCGGTTCTTACGCCGAAACGGATGCGGCGAATTCCGGAAAATCCCAGACAAGTCGGGGGCCAAGAAATCGTTTGCCAGTTGAAAAGAACCAACAAAGCGAAGCAGTTCTGGCCAAGCCGGCAAGTGTGACGAAAAGAAAAACCGAGTGACGACGCGTAATTGTGAAGCGCGTGAAACGAGTGATCAGCGAACTCGGGCACTCTGCATTGAGAATTTTCAAAGGAAAGCCTAACGGAATTTTCCGAAAAAACTAGGTATGTTTCAAGTCTGCATGTCCCTTGGAAATTAAAGAGTTACGCTTTAGGAAAAATTCAGACATCACGTCTAGGTTTCACGTTGCAACTTGTAACCTAGTTTTTTGTAGTAATGCCACCATGTGTTCGCATACTTCCAAGTGTTCGTGAGTGTGGCGCGCTTTTCTTGCACTTTCTGCTGGCGCGCTGTTTTCCGCCTCTTTTCCTGTGCATTTTCTTGAATTTCTGACGTATAAATTCATGCTTCAGCCCCCCAAAAACTCGAGGGGGGCAAACAAGAAAAAAAGAACCCAAGAACATGGAAAACAAGAAGGCAGCTCACTGAAAAGTGCAATGGCAGCCCGGAAGCGGCGGGCGGGCCACTGTGATTTGTATGAATGCTGCCATTAAGCTGACACGGCTTGAATACGCCCCGCTCCGCGTTTTCTTCGTCGGCCAACGAGGCGAATGCGTAACGTGAAACGAGCACAGGCGCCGTATTCGCTATACATGTGCCAGGAATAAAAAAAAAAAAACTTTTAATCTGTACGCGTATTACACAAAAGTTTGCACCCTCCACCGTGAATTCAATTGCCATGAGTTTTATTTAGAAACAAATGGTGGCAGACTTTTCTGCGTTTCTTTCGCTGTTTTAAATGACATGAATTAAGATAACAAATTCGCAGAACACAGAAAACACCAAGCCGAACTGAGCCAAAGTAAAATGAGAAGGAAAACAGGGCAAAATGCTGGGAAACTTTTTTCCACCGAGACAAAAGCCCGTCAGGAAATTGTAGCGGAGCGCAAATAGAAAAGCCGGCAGCAACAACAATTGCTAATACTTAAGCCAAAGTCGCGACGCTGTCAAAGTCAGGAAGCTTTCTGGGGGCAGCCTGTTTTTCCCTGAAAAAGTCTAATAAATTAAGCAATTTACATGAATTGTCGTTTGCTGTGCAGCAGCATCGTCCTTATGTATTCCCCACTTTCCAGTATTTCCCGAGATTCCCTTTTTACCCGGCCCCGTCCGCAAGACAACTCATTTGTGTGTCGTGGGATTTGTCAGGGGATGAGGGGGAAAAACTTTGCCACTCGCTGACAATGATTCAAAAGGCAGGTAACCGGAGCAAAGCCCGGCAATTTGTTTAATTTCATTACATCTCAGTACGCCAGTTGAATGTTGTTTTGCAGCATGCGCTTATCTCTGCACATTTGCAACTTTTTCCGGTCCCATTTTCATTTCCAGTTTCGCCAGCTTCGACTTGTTGTTTTTATTTGGAAATGAAATTTATGTGCATATTTTGGCCATTTGTGACTTTGAGTTGTTTTTCTTGTTGCATGCTCGTATAAATGTCAACTTGAGTGCCACGGGCAGTGAGCATATGTATGCCCCTTCTATCTCTAAATATATTTATTTTTTGTTTCTTTGTATCTAAAAGTTTTCTATGCCCCCACCCCCCACAGATAACCGGCTACAGTTCAAAGTTTCTTTATTTTTCCCCCATTTTTGTTTCTGTTTGTTTCTATTTATTTGTTGGGGCAGGGGTGGCGGAAAAGTTTTTCGTTGGGAGGCTTAGGGCTAATTTTTCGCTTAAAGTCAACATGTGGCAGAGGAACCTAATCAAACTATTGATTGTTTGACGGATTGTGGCAGCAGCTGGCAATGTTTTTATTGCGAGAGCGACAGGTAAAAGTTGCCAGCGCCGGGAGAAGTTTCCCTCATCTTGGCTTTAACTTTTCGGGAAAAGTTTTACGCTTTCCCTTTTGGCGCCACAGGAAATTGATTTCTGATGGCCCCGAACTCCTTTCACGAAATGGAGCCATCACGCCGCATCGCATCACTTTGTACTGCTCTTTGTGTTCAGTTGGATTCGATTTCGCCGGGGGACAGACACACCGGTTAGGTGTTATAACCCCTTTGACATGCGTAAATATTTTTCCTGCACTCTGCTTTTTACCCATTTTACGCATGCTCCTTATTGATTTTGCATAAGCAGCAGGGCGGAGCGGTGCGGGAAATTGAATCTCACATAAAACGCTGCAAGTACTTTGCATATAAAATCAAGTATACGACACGTTGGCCCCGCGCATCTATGTCTCGGAGCTGCGAAGCTGTGGGCGCAAGTGCCAGGGGAGAGATGTTTCAGGAAGGTGCCAGATAAAACCGAGCATCTTGTTTTTTGTTAAGAGCACCCAGCTCTAGTCCGGTCAAGAGCGAGGACAAAGTTTTCCCGGTCTCAACTTGCACTTTGGCACTTAATCAACAACGAAACTAAATGCGGTCGGTGGTCTTTGGTTGAGAAGTGCTCATGCTTATGCCCATGACAAATGTGTAAATATTCACTGCCCAATGTCCAGAGTGGCCCAAAAGGCCACATGCAAATTGAAATGCTGTTGAAAACATTTGCCCAATTGCATAAAGTTTCAGTTTGCCCAAAATTTGCTGAAGCACCTGCTACTCTATTTACAGTGAGATAAAAGTGAGATAAGTAGATGGTACTCACGACAGCACAAAAGGGGCCGAATTGTTTTTTTTTTTAATTCTGGTAATTGAAAACCCAGCTAAGGAATTAATCACTTAAAATAGAAGAGAGAAAAAGTTCTTTTTACCAAACATGTGTAGCTCCTGTGTTTCCACCTTTCACTTCGACTCGGGACTACCGAAAATGTGTTGTGTTCGTTGCATAATTATTTTTTTATGCTCAGCGAAACACACACTTTGTCACATGCTGTGGGTAAAATGGCATTTTTGCGCTTATTTAAGCCATTGCATAAATTTCAACTGAAAATGAATGGCAAACCGCACACACACACTCGTGTGTGTTGGTGTGTATGCAAATTTACTCTGTGGCTGTGGGGGAAGTGGAGAGGGGTTTTTGCGAAGAGGGTCCTGGGGCAAGTGCAGGAGCCAGGACCGGAGCATAATGTGTGCTGGCCTTTAGCAACCAGACAGACGTGTTTCAGACATTTAGCATATAGCCACACACATACACATAACAAGAGCAGGCCCACACACACATGCGCACGCTTCAATGCCAAAGTTGTTCAAAGAATGTGTGCGAAAATATTTTGCGAAATAAGGCGCGAATGAAAAATTTATAAAATATTCAAATAAGCACTTCGCATTTTAGCACCACGATAAGGAAACACTGGAAAATGGCGTACTGCCCTCATAAAAATATCTGTGGTTGTCGCTTAAAAAATTACACAAATATGCAAAATTTTAATAAAATTAAGCGGGCAGAGTATTTATGGAGATTGGCTATGGGGTGGGCCAAATTCGCAGTCAAACTTTTTTTAAATGCAAAACCAAAGTCCTCAAACTTGGGCGATAAAAGCAAAAACGTTTACATTCGCCGAAAATAAAATGATAAAAATAACGAAACAACAAGAGGAGGAAAACTATTTAAGTTTTAAGCGTTTGACGCTTTACAATCGCAAAATGTCGACACAAAGTTTCACACGCATACCAGCGTCCTTGTTTTCCCGGGAAATGGGCAAAACGACAAGCTGAGCAGCGCATCACTTCATTGCCATGTTAACCCAAAGTCATAAAGTCAGGGATAAAATGCAAAAGTGCCGAAGTTTTAATTTAAATTTGAGCAGCTACGCTGGCAAAGCAGATAAAAAATATGATCTCTCAAAAATAATACAGAGATGGAAACTTTTGTCAGGCCAAGCCCTTTTCCTTTGCTCCTCGCGCTTCCCAAGTTGCCAATAACTCAGCGCGCTTCACTGATACTGAAATTGAAGTTTCAGGCAAGATGGTAGTGCACATAAAAAAATAGATAATTAAGTCAGCTTACAAATGAAAATTTTGAAAATTATAAAATATGTATATTGTAAAATCAAATGAGTATTTAAACTAGCAGAAGAATTATATATTTTGGATCTTAGGGAACAATATTAATCCTATTAATTACTTAAGACCACTTTCTTGGTAGCATTTTTCCTCTGTGTGGAAGAAGCTGCGGTGGAGAAAGCTGAGTAAAATGGAAAAGAAAGCGCCGCAGAAGAGTTACGATGCCTTTGAGTAAAACACTTTCTGCGGTCGCCCAGAAAGCCGCTTTCGCTTTCGAGCTGCGCTGAGCGTTATCTGCATAACTCATACGCACTGTGGCCGCCTAGTTTATTCGAGAGCTGGGAACAGCGCGAACAGCCAGGAGCTGCAACTGCAAATTTGCAACACATGGCGAAGTCCTGCCACTACCACTACACCCTCGCACACACGGACACATGGTGCGATTTAAGCTTACGTAAATATGACCAGACTTTCCAGCTTTTCCTCGGCATTTTTTCATTCTCCTAACAACATTTTCCCTCGCGCGACTGGCTTATCGACTTGGGTTCCTGGCAGCTAGGTAAACTCCTCGCCGCACGACTCGGGTATTATCTATGCATGAGTGTTTTTAATTTCTACCCGACCATATAACGATTTTTTGCACTGATGCCCTGATTAAGCTGCTGCTTCCAAGTTGTTAAGGGCCAGTGCCCGCAGAAGATTGCACCAAGTTCCACACCTTAGTTATTGATATCACGTTCCCAAATCCTTAATGGTGATGGGAACTGTGCACAGTAGTTAAGGATGTATGAAAATAATTTAGGAGCGAAGAACTTACTTTAGTTATTAATATCTGCCTAAATAAGAAACTATACCGCAAATTATCAATATTTAAAAACGGTCACTGTTCTGTTCATCAATTTGAGTCATCCAAACTTAACTCTTTTGCAAGCTGACCTCAGCTGTCGCCATCCATCAAATGCCAACTGATTCTTGGCCACCAGAGAGTTGTTCGCCCACCCAGGGCTATCCATTTCGTGTGGCTCACTCATCTCATTCACGCCCACGCAATGAATGAAAAGCCAAGGAGTTCGTTTGAAGAAGGAGCAAAACAACAGGACTCTTTATGTTTCCCACACCATTTTCACGCCAGTTTCCATGACGCACTGAGCGAGTTTTCCCCGCAATGAATGGTTGAATGACAGGCCAAATGAATGGCACTGTCGGGGTGTGTTCTTCCTTTGGATGGGGTAATGGGTATCGTGGCATAGTGGTACAGTGGACACAGGAAGATCCGTGTGACTAATGCAGGGGCATGGAATTGACAGGCACCGTGCTCCGACAGCCCAAGACAATGGGCAATAAAGTTCCGAAGGCTAGCACTACAGAACGATGTGCAACAGAGATGTGAAGTCGGTCATAGTCTCTAGTATATTTGTACTATCCCTCATAGTCTAAATCCCTCGAACTTAACTATAAAAGGTTTGTGCAACAATTTTGTTGTATAAATACATATATTTATGTTGTTGACTATTTTCTATGCTATCATTTTAATTCATTACTAAGCATCACTGGTGTACATGCTCAATACAAGAGAATGACAAAATCGAAGTTGGCAAAATAAAAGTTGGCGTCTAAGGGATATGTTGGCCTACTTGCAGAAATCGCAAGGGAGTCGTAAAATAGCAGCTTGTAGCGACCTTCAATAGGGTGAACTTCAACAAGTCGCAAATCATTTAATTTGCCATCGAAGAAAAGTTTTGGGGTAGTGGTACAGAAGAACTCGACAAAGAATGTCTGGGTCACCGCAGACAGGTAAACAATGGGTTCTGCGAAATTAAATTGGTCAGGTAGAAATAACAAATGAGAGCTAAAATCACAACTGATTGCGATTCTCTGTCTGAAATTATAAAAAATTGTGTAAGCAAAAATGGGAAAGCTTGAGCTGCAGACGACGAGTGGTTGTCATTGGTATTGCGTCCTCGCATCTGACAGAGATTGGATGTGTGGCAAATGAAAGTTTCACTGCTGATTGAGTCAATGATGATGCCATTAAAAGTCGCAAATTGATGTTTTTGTTTCAAATATGTGTGTGTGAGTGTGTGTATGTCTTCATCTCTGTTGGCTTGTAACTGTGTGTGCCAATTACAAGCATTAGACTCTGTTATTCGCATTCTAACAACGGAAACAAGCCAGAGATTTATTTTTGATATTTCCGCTTTGGTGGAGCAGCGCGGCAGCAAAACATCAGGGAAAAACTTTTTCGATAAAAATGTAAATTTATTGGATATGTGTGACAAACACGCTACAGTATGTGTACACTGGAAAAATGTTTACCCATGAAAATAACTAAAGATTTTGAGTTTCGAAGTTAAGACTAGAAATATTAATAGCAACTATACTTTGTCTTCTGTAAGTTATACAAAATTGGAGTTAAAACACATAAATTTTATTTTTACTGAGAAAATACTGTGGTGGACTTAATTAAGACGTCATTCGAACGTCATCGAAGTGTCCTGTGTCTTCCTTTTCTTTCAATGTGTATGTCAGACGCACACAGTTATACGATTCAAATGCGAATGACAATAATGCTCATGTTGTCGTTGATGAAGCAAAAGAAGAAACTTTGAAAAAAGGAGAGGAAAAGCTGTGATCTCTGCTCATCACGCACGACTTGAATCATATTTTTATGGTTTTTTATTGACACATTTTGATATGCCAGTTAACAACAATTCATTCATTTGGCTACGAGTTCATCGTTTCTAGTTAGTTTGTTGTCATGCCAACTTACTTTTTAGTAGTTTCACAAGTCTCTTTTTATGTAGCGTCACAAATTATGTACATTCAGCTAAAAACTTTGGGTATTACGTAAAAAAAATTTATCACATATAAGCACATAAATTCCTTTGTGAGGCGATTTCCAAGAAAATAAGCATATTTGGACATCCTCAAACGACGTAGGTGGCCTAGACAATAGGCGTTGAGCATAATAAACTTGGCTTAATGCTCTAATTAAGTTATGATCAGGCATAAAAAGTTGCTATAGCAACTCTGCTGCTCAAAGAGGTATTTTGGTAATAAAGGATTCATGAAATCATATATGTAAATATATGCTTCTCCTTGAAAAGTAAACTCATAATTAAAATATTACGAAAACAAACAAGCTACTTAAATGGACAACTGCCCTGGAATTTAATTAATAAATAAATCAGGGCACTCAGACAGCCAAACAAAAATAAATAGTAATTAATACCAAATAATTATGTATTTAAGCGTCAAAATAAATATTAACAAAAAATTGAAATGGCGCCACAACACAAATATTATTTCACACAGCAGAAGGTAGAAATTAATGACCAGAAAAAACAGTATTAAATAGCAATTTACATTTATGCAGCACAGAGATGTGAAAATGCATTCGTTGCGAACATCTCAGATGGCAGTGAAAAATGCTCAAAGGAATGCGAAACAAGGACGCAAAAGGACGAGAAGACCGCCAAGGACGATGACAACGTTATCGGGTGGAAATAATTTTCAAACAAAGTCGTCTATAAGGGGACACAATCGCATTCCCTTTAAATGATTGAAGAATAAAACATATTTTTAAATCAAAGCTGGGTAGGGAAAAAAGGGATCTAACCGCTATTAGGCCGAATTGAGTACGGAAAAGCGGAAAAGCGGTGGGCAAGGCGGTGGTAAATCCAAAAAGGTTACAAATAGCCATCATAAAAACTTTATTTGTGCAAAGGATTGAAAACAAGAGTCGTCCGAGGGACAAAAGACGACGACGTCCCATGCATGCCAAAGTCGCTGTCTCACTTAACTCGATTCTACACTAAGCGAAAATCATGCATTACTTATGTAATTCCCAATTTCTAAAATAATGTTTAATGCACATAGAAAGATTGAAAGATTAATTGCAAAGGATTCGGAACTCCATATTCCGCCCTGATAGTAACCCATTTATTATAAAGCACTTTTATTGATCAAATCTAATGACATTATTAGTTGCATTTCTCCCGGTGTTTAAACCAATAATATGGTCAAATGGGGGTGGCATGTGGATGGGTTGCGTGGTTTGGGTGGTAAAGGTCGACAAGCGTGTTTATTGTTGTTTATGTGCCATGATGCTTTGCCCACAATTTGCAGTCCTCAAACTCCCCTTTGATTTTCGTTATTCGTTTCGTTTCGAAACGGTTCGGTTTTGGTTTTCTGTGGGGCTTTTGTGATTGCCTTTGTTTGGCGTTGTTAAAAAACATTTATGCGCCATTATTAAAAGCAATGCGACACCCACACACACACACGCTCACATGCACACATGTTGCTTATTGTTGTTTACAAGGTTATAGCATTTGATTATTGCCTGGGATTAAGCTATAATTGCGTATCGCATTTCGGTTATTTGCTTCCATTCCACGTCCGAGAATCGGTTAATACAGATGGGTGTTTGTGCCGTTGGTAGTGCCAAAGATATCGAAATCATTAGCGGCCGCAATATGTTTTGATGATTCCAGCTGGATCCCTTAAGCCCTTGCATTTGCCCTGGGCTCCGTGTAATGTATTATCTTGATTTAGTGGCCGAATATGTGCCTTCTTAAAGTGGAAAACCTCTAAATTTTGGATAGACTCAATCAGGAAACCGCACACACTGTAGCCAAAATATCCCTCGTATATGTGTGTGTGCAGAGCAGCTGGAATTGGTTTGAAAATTTCAGGCATATTTGGCAACGGGTCATTAAATACGGAAATTGAGTCAACAAAAGCCAAAGACGGCAGGAAAGGAGCAGGAAGGATATATACAAGCCACTAACACACACGCACTTTACCCAGAAAAGCAAATACAGTTGGGGTCACTCAAATAGTACCGAAATGAGAGATATCTCTAGCATTTAATATAAATAATTTGATACGTATTAAATTATTGAATGTATTTTATATTAGTAAGGGCATTGTATATCAAATGTAATTATGAGATAAAAAAAGACTAAAATAATGTATCTCCAAAAAGAGCCATTTCCTATAGGAACTTTCATATAATCAAAAATTTGAATAATATCAATGTTTATGAAAGGATTTCTATGCTTTGCAATAAAATCACTTTTCAAGCCACTATTATTACCGATGCTGTACTAAGCACATGTGTATACACACAAACACCCACAAAAAAACAACAAGTCGGAAGTTTTATTTTTGGCCTGCTTCGGATCGCTGGCAAAAGTCAAGCTATATAAAAGATGCCCCGAATCGGTAACTTGTTTTTGTTGCCCCAGCCGCCTGGCTTTTGATTATGTAACTCTCGATTTTTAGGGACCCCAACGAAGCATAACAGATGCAAACCTCACGAATAATTGCCGACAAGATGGAGAAAAGGTCTGCCTTCGATTGGCTGCCAATAACAGAACAGGAGCAGGACTTCTCGGCCAGAAAGGACACGAATGCGTGTACATGTGTGGCCAACGAGTGCGCATATGTGTGGGTGTATGTGCTCAAGTCAAAGGTTAAGCTAAGCAATGTGTTGATTGTGGGTCAAGCGTGAAAGAGGTCCAAGCGAATTTGCTGCTACTATATTTAAATTGTTAATTTTGTGCAAATGCTGCACTCGGAAAGTGAAGTATATATTATATAAATTGTATCACTATTTTATCTTCAGTTTCATTTGAAACCACAATTTTGTAATTAAACTAAAAATTTTTCATTTAATTAAATATAACATTTCAATCAATTAAATTCTCAAATTCATAGAAAAGTTGTGCGCTTCAAGCCGGACGTGTTCTCAGTGAATTGCTGATATTTTCCGGTTTAGGCGAACAGCTGAACACTTTTGTGGAAGTGGCGTTTGCCAGAGTCTCCCGTCAGCAACTTTGGGCCCCCAAACTTGCCTGATAAACAAAGCAGCCTGAACTAGACAACCAGGCGCACCAATTATGTTGTACAAGGCAATGCGAATAGCAGGAGGCTCCTCCTGCCTTATGCCGGCGAATTACTCACCCACCCACTGAGCCGAGTGGGAGTTATAATTGAAATAATTTCTGGTTATTTAGAACAATCAGCACAGCAGGTGGGTGGCAAACTTTGGTTCGGTTCGGTTCGGTTTTTGGGGCTGTGGCTTAGTTGGGGATAGTTTATCCAACCTCCTAAAAATCCATACATACGTACACATTCACATTTCCGTTGCGCCCGCTGTGGCTGAACAATTGCTCATTAAACATAGGGGATAATTTATCTTTCGGCAGATACAAGTACGTTCTACAGCAAAGTTTGGCTTATTTCGGTATAAATCGTTATGAATACCTTATCCATATAACATATTGTGGTCGACTAATTGCTTGAGGTTTTCCAAATTGTGATCAGCAAAGGTGCCTTATTAGTAAGCTACCTTATTACTGCGAATAATTGCTTTTCACAACTTTAAAAACCAGTTACGCGCCATTTAATTTAAAAGTATTTGCATATCAGAAAATGTAGTCTAGTACATTAACTAGCATAGTTATTTCAATTGCTTTGAACCGAGCCATTAGGTTCATTTAATGCAAACCGCAAACAGCAATGCCTGATTGCAATTGAAAGTGGCGACCATCGTTGGCGGAAAATTGGGCTAATTAGGTGGTCAGGTGGTCGGATGATCACGACTACGGAGCCCATTGATACACTCCGCTATATTCTCGTTTGTGCTGCCGACTCGATGGCAACAAAGAAACGCCCATGGCAACGATGGGGGCACTGGAGTGGCGAGGTATGCAATAAACATAATTAAAACGCCTTAAATTCACGATACAGAATGCCAAGAAAATTAACTTTTCAGCATTGTTGGCGACAATTTCATGCAAGAACTGCCGCCGCTGCAGATACTTGTGCCCCACGGCACAACAGGCGCAATTAACATATTTTATCAATCTTTTTTTTCTGGCCTCGCTGCCAGCTCCACTTACGCAATTTAAATAACTCAAGTGGCAAACGGCGCAAAAGAGCAAAGGACACTCGAAGCCACGCAGGACGAAAGGCGGCAGGAAGCCCAAGGAATGGGGCTTCACCAGTCCACGGACGTATGGCGAAGTCACCAGCTCCATAAACACATTAACACTTTGCGTATGGGTGGGGCACATTCGGGTGGGTGACTGGGTGGGTGGCTGGGCGGTTGGGTGCCAGGTGATGTGCTGGCGGGTCAAAGTTGGCCAGGCAACATTAAGCGCGCCAAGTATTTTCATTTTTTCACATACAGCGTTGATTCGTGCACTGAGAAAAATCGGACAATTTAACAATTACTTCCAAAGCTAGCTGTTTCTTAAGTGCTAACTTATTTAAATGGAAAGTATATATTTTGCTTTCTTTATGTTAAAATGACATAATCGATATAAGTAAATTCAAATGTATGCACTTTGCTTAGGTTTTTAATTTGTCCCGGACATGTTTATGGATTTTTCTACGTGTCGCTAGGTCTGTGAGCCAACTAGCAAGGTCGCCCGGCAGCGGCCAACGCACGCACTTGGCGGATGAACAGGATCCGCAGGATGTGCGAGAGGCTGCCACATAAATTACACTTTAATTTTGGAGCATTTTTGGCCACGGCTTATAAATCAACCGAGTTCCAGCAAGCGCGGCGACGACGACGACAGCTGGTTGGCTCTCTCCGCCGGATTCCCGCCGGCTGCGGGAGGCTCCTGCTCCTCCGGGCTTTTCCTCGTGGAGGAAAGTACTTGGTCCTTCGGCTCCCCTTCGATCCCCACGCTGCTCTGAGGGGCCAGGCCACTCGCAATATTGAAATTTCAATTTAATTACATAGAACGAGGGCCCGACCTCAGGCCCATGTGCCCGCAAAATGAGCTGTCGTTGTGGGTCAAAAAGAGTCAGCAGCACCACCCAAATACGCCAACAAAAACAGCTGGGTGGTGCAGGAGCCTGTTAGATCTGCTCACTTGAACTGAACTGCTCGGCGGTTTGGCTTAATTTGTTGAGATAATTGTGCCGAAATTATATTATTATTAAATTCGCATCCGTTAGTCCTTCTTTTTTTCATGCTTATTATGAAAATTGGATTTCAAGTGCTGTGTGTGTGTGGGTGAATTTCGACCTTAGTCGGGGTTTTCTTTCCGTTACGTAATTGGATTTTGTGTGAGATTTGCCAGAGAAAAAAGCAAGCGAAGGAAACGGAAAAGGCCAAATGTTATTAGCTGGGGGTCAGGACCGAGTTCAGGAATCAGTTCCTGAAATTTTGATGGCCAAACGAAGGGCGAAGGGGGGTAGCCTGAAGACCCATTGCAATCCTATTTGCGACTCAAGTTCCGCAAAACCATAGAATAACTCAACTCAAAAGTTCCTCAGCAGCACTTCGGCTGGCCCTCTTTGGGCCATTTATAAATTTCGCACGCTCGGCGAATCGCGGATTTGATGCTAAAATGGGCGTGTCAGCCGCTACAACACAATGCACGCGCTTTACTTAACTTTCGGGGCGGGGCTTTTAATTAATTCGCGGGGCATCAAAAGTGGAAACAGAAGCCAGCAGCGCAAAGATTCAAAGTCAAGTTGGCAAGCAAAATCAGCGGAAAAACGCAAAAGCCAGAGAGGCGAAAAGCAAAAATAAATGCGTATGAATTTACAAAATATGATTATGAATAAAGGCCATTCATGCAAAAGGCTCAGCGTCGGACGGAACCGCAAATGTGGGAAAGTTGCCACATGAAGAGGGTTAAATTAAAGGCGGCTTGTTTGGCCGGGTGGCGGGGTAGGGGTTAACCACATGCCGATCATTGGGCGTGCAAAATCAATTTTAAAGCGCATTTAATAAAAGCGCATTTATGCGTTTCTGCGGCAATTAAGTGCTGCAGAGTGCAGCCGACGTTCTGATGCTGCATGCCCCCAATCGGCGCTCGGAAATCGCTGACTTAGCCCCCCAACGCTTAACCCATTGAAATCGGCTCAAGGATCAGAAATTCATCGAGTGAATAACAGTTTACTCTGATGAGATTACCAAGAATTTCTGTGCGGAAAATTCCAATGGCAATGGCTTACTAAAAAATGGGAAAAGAGTAATTTGTCATTGAAATAAAATTATAAGCTCATTATTCAGTGATTGGTCCTACATTTTTTAAATTAATTTGTATACAACTTTGTTCATTTCCTTTATTAAATATTTAAAAATGCGATATATTCAATTTGAAATAAAACTAAAGAGCGTATTTTGAAGGTTATTTGAAGTAGTGAGTTTCTGGTATATTAAAATCGAAGGTAATCAGCAGTTTATAGCACGTACATGTCCCAGTTTCCTTCTCAATTTTATTGGCGGTCGATGGGTTAACGTAGCTGCCGCAGTAATTAAGCTGATGTGAAAATCTTTGACTTGGCGCGAACGGAGCGACCGGGCACTTAAATGTTCCACCCGCGGGCAGCAGGAAGAGACGCCGACTTAATGCCGCAGCACCGCCGATGACATCACAACGTCGCTGCACCACGGCTGTGTGGCACCTCCAAAGCACCACCCCCGGGATCAATGTCATCGACTGCAGCAGCGACAGATTTATGACAATCCGAGGGACTTTGGCCCATCTGGGTCTCATGCTCACCTGACAGCTGATGGCCCGTTTCGGAGCACCGAAACTTTGAAATCAACATTTCAATTTGTTGGCGGCTGACGCTCTGGCAATTTGGTGTGAAAAACTTGTAGCTATTTTTAAGTCATCAGCAGAGGCAGCAGAAACAGGAGCTGCAACAACTGGAGTTCCCCGGCAACTTTTATTGCCCATGTGCTGGGCATGTCTTCGTGCCAATTGCGTCATGGCAGGCGAAATGTGTCAAGTGAGCGGTGACTGATGTGGCGAGTAACAAGGAGTACTCGCACACTGAGCGAAAATTCTGAAAAAAATCATAATTAAACACAATATGTTACTTAGGTTCGTGAACACTGTGTTTATTACGTTAAATAACCGGAATTTCTCTGCAAACTGTTAAGTTAGAAAGATGGGAACCACTTATTGATATCAAATAGAAACAAAATTCAAATTCATTGCCAATAAGGTCATGTGTGGCTTATGCTTTAAATTATTTATAGTAATTGCCTATCGACGATGAGATCAGAGGCTTAAAACTGGCCACAACCCATCATCACAAACAAAGCCTGAGACAAAGGGAACTAAATCTTATTACCTATCAATAGGGATTATTTTCATTATAGTTAATTATATTATATAAGATAACTATTGTGGGCTAAAACACACTATTGATATTAAATTAATGGATAAATGATGTAACATTTAGCTACTTTTACACTTCAAATTCAATCGAATGTGTCTCTGGACAAATTTCGCATTTAAAATCCACTTTTTTCAGTGTACTCCCCTTTTTCCCAGCCCCATTTTCGAGTTGTGTTGCATGCGAGAAGCGTGCATAAAAATGTTCCATTCAAGTACTGGAATTAAAAGTAACGAGAGCCGCGCTGGCAGGAATGAAAATGTAAGGGAACCAGGAGCCACGAGCCCAGGACCCCAGGAGCCAGCACTCCAAATGGCGTTGGCTTTATTCCGGCAATTGTCTGAGACAGTAACCTCGCACAGACACAGACACGCGGATGTGTGCTTTGTAGGGGGGGTGTACTGTATAGCCAACTCTTGAGCCGCTGTCATTGTCAATGTCTCCAGACAAATGCGCTCGAGATGCCTGAAATGGGGTAACAAGCGGATGGGTTTGAGTGCCCAGGCCATTCAGTGCCATGCGACGCCCTGCCAAAAAATGGGGAACAATAATTTTCGTGAAAAGTGGGTGGCGGTGGGCTGGCTTTTCCCACGCAAATTCGCTGCACGCGCAATGCTAATCTGCTTTTAATTAAAACCAACTCGCACAGGCAAATGTCTAAGAGGCTTCCTGCCTTCAGTTAGCTAATTGTCTTTTGTCATTTGTCTTTTTGGCCAAAATGTGCCAGCGACAAGCGACAGTCAGGCTTACAGCCACAGTTACATATGTGGCAATTCACTCGTCCCAAATGACAATTACAATACAAATGTTCCTCGTCCTGACAGTGACTGTTTTGGTTTGGGCTGCAGAGGTTGAACTCAATAAGTGTATCAGAGCTAATTAAAATGAATAGAATTAAATATAGTGACAAAGGAAACAGGGAATTTAGATGGGGGAAGGCAAAGCCTTCAATTTCGGCCTTCTTTTTGTAGGCCGGATACAATTGGCATACATTTATTGTTTATTGTCATATATTTTATAAATTAATATCTGTCTAAGCGTTGGAGTGCGCCAAAAGCGCTAATTTTCAAAAATGTCCTAAATTATAAATGCAATGTAATTGCATTTGGTATTCGTTTTTTGTCTAGGTTCACAGTTCTTTTGTAGTTTTGCATATAAGTTATTTCCAATTATAAATTAAAGAGAGTTCGATTTAAAATATTTATAATAAATACACTGACGGTGACAGAACATTAGTTGCTAAAGTCATGAACGCAGACCACAATTGCTTTTTTCGGCTTTTTACCTTTTAATGGCATGTTATAAATAAATTGTAAAATCACCTTCCTGTCCGTAGTGTTTTGCCATAAAGATAAATGGCAAAATATTAGGCAAAATCAATCAAATTGTAAAATCATTTAGGCACGAAAAAGGCGAAAGCAGCAAAAGCATATAAAATATGTCAAACACAATTAATTATAAAATTCATAAAACAAAGCCACAGGCATAAAAACAACAAGGATGGCCATAAAAGCGTCAGAGAGGGGAAAATGCATGAAAAATGCGACAGACAAAATTATCATTCATAATAATTTGTACAAACAAACGGGGATGAGTTGGGGAGGAAAAGTGGGGAAAAGGAAAATGTTTGCAACTGTAGCCTAGGTAAACAAAAGAACTGGGGGGAAAGCGATGGGGCAATAGAATGTTTCACGCCGAGCCAACAATTACAAAAAATGATGTTTTATTTAAAATACCAGACAGGGGCTTTCTCGTGGAAGGGAAGGGTAGGGGATGTTGGTGGAAACAGGCAGGGAATAAAAATAACAATGCAACAGCAGTGATAATGTTGCCGGCAACACATGTTTACAGCAGCCAGAAAGAACCGCAAATACAACAACAACGGCTGGCAGCAGACTCAAAATCATCCATTCCATTCCCTTCACCACCACCCCGCCCCCCATCCAAAAAATGTCAGACGCCTGTGCACACATTTTAATCAATAAACAAACGTGAAAATATGACAAACAAATTAATAAAATGCAGCAACTCCGGCCAGACAATGACAAAATATTATAAATGAATCGGAGGGCACTTTGGCATGAGTGCGAGTGGGAAAAGGGTGGGGAAAGTGCAGTGGAAAAATCAGGGGGGGAAACGGTCTATATATAGAGCCGCAACATCCATCCCTTTCGCACCCATCTCTCGACTAATTGTGACAATTCGGTCTCACACAAATGGCATAATAAATGTTGAGCAGAGGAAATGATGTGTGAAGTGCAGGCCTCTCTATCCCCTTAACCCACCGCTGGGCTTAACCCACTACTACCCCTGCCCCACCCGCCAATCAATGACCAAGCGGAAGTGATTTTTGGTTTCAGCGCACGATTTTCCGTCAGCTGGAAATGCATGGAACAATGCTGATGCTGCCCCAGCAATTAGCCAAACTTTGCATACACTGAGAGAAAAGCATGGTAGTAGCAGGAAAGGATAAAAAGGTAAATAATAGTTGCAGCGGTTATACTTTTGTAAGCCAAATAAGAAAATAGTAACATTCTTCTTCCTAGAAAGTTATGTTATCATTGCATATCTAGCTCTGTTAACTGCAAACAAATCAGAATGTTGCTTATAACATTATGTTATGCAGTTTTCATTGAGAATGGTCATCAGTTAACTTTAGTTTACATCGAGAAGCGCATAGATTAATGTAACATAATAGAAAGTAATAAAAATTCTAGGTAGTTTCCCATTTCTCTACGTGCGCATAGGACCAAATGCCCTTCTTTGTTTTTGAAACAATTGGTGAACAATGCCAAAACAGGAAGCGGAGCAGAGAAGAACTCTTTTTTTTAGGGGGCATACTCGTAGTTTGAAGGACTGGCGGCAAATGTGCGGCTTCCTGCATTGAAGCGCATAATTGAGCATTGGGGAAAGTCGTAAATAATGCAAAACCCGATTGCTGGCGGCCGGCGAAATAACCAAATCCAAATTGGATGCCTTCGAGTGGACGGCCTGCTAATTAGTCCCTCGCTCGCATTTTTGTGCCCCCAAGCGAATGGGGGGGAAAGGTCATTGGGCACGGGGGCCGCGATACTTTGCTATCTCGGGTCCCTGAACGCATAAATCAATGCGGAAAAGGGTCGCCGCACGTGACGATCGCTGGAATTTTTATTTGTAACTTTGTGCACTTTACGAGACAGCAATAAAATTAATATTTCTGCCTGTGTCAACAACTAATTGAGGCATTTTCCGCCGTCTTCTTCCAGACACTGCAGGTCGTAGTTATGGAGCAGCATATGAAGTAATTAGGAGGCGCACTTAAATCCCCCATAAACGTCAAACGACAAACATTTTCGCGGAAGAACAACTGCAAGGCACTGCCATCGACGTTTTCCAGGCAACATGTTGCCGAGCGACAGCAGCAGCGGCGAAAGCAACATCAACATCAACTGATGGCAGCGCAACACCAACGGACAGCAGCAACATTCGAGCATTCAGTCGCAATTCTGACGATTGCGTGACGCGTTCGCATCGCGGCGATGAAAGAGACAGGACATCTCGCGAGGAAAGAGATCGAAATAGTGGCGGGCATAAAGTTTGAGTTCGATGTGCAAAGTATAAATGAAAATACACCAACAACTAATCGAAATACGTAATAAAGTGCGTGCCAACATTCTGAGGAATATTTGAAAAATAAATTCGTATAAATTACCAACGAATCCCGGACACAAACGGTCTGTCTCTGGGAATAAAATAAATTAGCATAATTTAGCAAGGACTTGCCGAGACAAGCAGACATTCGTTTCGCACTTAATTAGTGTCCGAGCGCGTTGACAATGTGGCAGACACTATCAACTTTTAGCACATCACTCAGAGCAGCAGCAGCAACGTGCAACTGTAGCTGCAAGCTGGAAAACGCGGAAATGCACAGTCACATGTTGCCATCAGCAGACATTGCGACAACGGCAGTGCGTAGGTGTTGCTGTCGCACAAGAATCACCCGCAGCAGCAGAAGCAGCAACAGCAGCAGCAACAGCAACTATAGTTGCAACTATGGCAGCAACGTGATGCAGTGGCTACTGCTACTGTGCCTTTTCTGTGGTAAGTAGGTAGGAGGTGGTGGAAGGCGGCAAATGAGCCATGGTCGAGTGCAGTAAGTGACTTTTAACAAAACGTGCTTAAATGTCTCTGATTTAGTGCGCCACGCCCCCCGGGGCAAAACTCGCACAAAAAACGCTGGGGATAAAGTGGAGAAGACAAACCGCCAAACCAAAGTGATATAGAGATGTGCTGAATGAAAAAAACTGCTGCAGTTTTAGCCCTTGAATAAGATATACACGGGGGGAGTCGGAAAAAAATAAATAAAAACGCTCAACACAAATCAAGATGAATTTCCGTGCATTTTTGTGCAGATTTCTGTACAGCTTTACCAAAAAAAAAATACATAAAAAAAAACAGAAGGGAGAGACAAACACACATGGGCAGTCGAAAAAAGGAAACCAACACACAAAGCTTGCTTTTGGTTTCTTTTTTCGCTACAACTGCCACAGCAGCAAAAAATGGCTAAACAGCAAAGAAAAACATTTGAAAATAGCGCCAAGAAATGGAAGAAGATTAAATGGCAGTAGGAGATTTGGTGAGGGGGGGTTGGGATATGTTGGGCGGTACGTCAGCGCAATATAAATTGACTCGTGTTTTTCATTTAAACGTTTTCGCCCCCCTCCCCCCCTACGTCCCATACGTCCCATTCGCTTTTTGCTGGCTTCAATAATTCGACTGCAGCAGCTGCAGTTGCTGCCACTTAAACCTGAAATTAACTTTGGCCCACGAAAGTATGCAGCGAAGAAACATGGCAAATCGGGCTACGTGTGCCGGCCATACACGTGTGTGCTGCACTGTACCGTCTGCACTTGTGGCTCTGCTTTTTTCGTGGCCAGTCCTCTTGCCCATCCTCCGTGGTCCTCTTGTATGGCTTGATTATTTCGTTTGGAATTGATGCTGCCATCAATTATAGAAAACCACAAAGAGGAGCAAGACAGCAGGATGGGAAAAATGGATCCGGTTAGCAAGGCAGCGGAGTCTGATGCGAGTACATTGAGCAAAAAGGGGGGACACTGCTTTAGAACCTACGATATTTAATATTCAGCTATGCGCTGATTTTATCTAATTAACTTTAGATATTACATACATTAGAAATAGATACATTGCATAGACATAAGCTACATTTTCCGTAAGCCAGGAACCTGATGTTTATTAACAAAACTCGACTTGAAACTAATTAGATCTAGAGTTTTCCTCTAAAACCGCATTTTCCCGCTCAGTGTGGACCAAGAGTAATGGACAGCGTGCAATTGAGTTTCCATTGCCGCTGGCTGATTGGTTGGTCGGATGGCTTTAAAGCCAACGCTTTGTAATCGATGGCCCCGCAAAAGCGCTGGCCGATGCTAAAATAAACCGAAATCAATTTGGTTAAGCCCCCCCGACGAGCTGGCAGTCCGACCGCCCACTTAACTAATCAGGATAAATAAATATTTATAATTAATTTAAAATATAAACAGCACTGAGCCCGAGCAGCGCAATTAATTTCGGCTAGTTTCGGGGGACAAGAGTGGAATATCAGCGGGGAAGGACGAGTCCTTAGATCCGAAAGTGGAAAGTTTCATTTTGATAACAAGGCAAACAAGCAAAGTTCTCAACGCCCAAGATTCAGGCATATGAATAAATGACTGAATGCATGAATAAGCAATCAACAATAATGGCCCGAGATGCGGAATCAGGCTTGAAGGAGCCGTTGGTGAATGGAAGGTGAGATGGGGATTTTATGAAAATATATGCACAGCTTGGCGGCGAGGACTCCAGCGTCCAGCAGCCAGGACCCAACTGGCCATGGTCAAGTGCCTGGAGGTGCGAACGGGATGCCCAGCTAATGAGCCAAGTCATCAGGTGTCGACGCAATGGAGTGGCTGCTGGGTGTTGAGCAAGGTGACCCAACGGGGGTGGTGGAAAATCAAAGGCAACGGAAAATGCGTGAGCCTGCGCGTGCTTAATGAACTGCAATCAATGAACACTGCCAGTCGATAAGAAACCCGAAAGGCGTCAGATTGTGCGTGCAACATGGTAGTGACCGCAATTGCAAACAATCGAATAAACGAACACTTGCCGAAAATTGGTACAGTCCCAATACATTTCAAGATGTAGAATAATAATATATTAAAATATAAGCTTAGGTTCAATTTTCCTTCCTAAAATATAAATTAGTTTCTGCTTTAAGAGCGACCTAATTGATATTGAACATGATGCACCGATTTTAGACATGTTAACTGTATCTGAAACGCAGTGATATTTTCACTTAGGCCGATTGCCGGACAGACAAATTGATAGCCAGTGATTTACAGAATCCCTGCCGAGATTTCCGCATTAATTACGCACATTTTGTGGAAATTTATTTAAGCACCGCAAAACATTAAAGGGGATGCACATGGTGGAAAGCAGGGACATGGCTCACACCCTTTTGCTTGCGTGAATCGGTTTTGGGCGTGAAATTGCTTTCAACATTTAATTACAAAAGGTTCGTGCGGTGGTTTATTTCTGGCCCATCACCGCACTTTCATCCGACCGAGTTCCCACCGCTATTCGCTGCAATTTGTTATCAGAACCCAAACACGCACCTCACCTGCGGAATGGCTGTCTTTGTTTACCTGGACGTGTGTGTCTGATGTTTGGGGATAAAATAAGGGATTAGTCCAAGAGGATTCAGCTTGTGTGTGCCGGGCAATTAGCCACAAAATCAATTTTACACAAAACAGCCGAGGTAATCAACGCCTTGAGCTCGAAACAAAGCGAATAATTCCGATCGGTTAGAGCCATTATCGATTGAAGCCTCTCAAGGTGCTTCCATCAAATTAAACTACACACATGTGTGAACAGTATAATAAACCACAAAAAGAGGAGCATAAACTATAATACTACAAGTATATTGTCAGCAATAATGGTAGCAGCATGGAGCCTTTTCTTCGGCTTTGTGCGCCAACTGTGTGATATAAAATATAATTGAATTGATATGACATGAGGCATTCGAAGTGGCATCTCCTACAGGCCCAAACAACAATGGTCGCCCACATGGCTGACATTCATTTTTATGTTTATTGGCCGCATGCAAATACCAAGCTCAAAAGTCGGAGATGAAAGTCCCACATATGCATGTATAGTTAAAGATGATTCGAACTCGTAACTGATAGCACAAGGCCATACTCAAATTCAGAAATACATTTATAAAACGGAATGAACAAAAAGTAAATAAAGTAGATGCGCCTTGAAGAATACGAAATTTGACATAATTGTCTATGAAATTATATAATATTCTCAATACACTCAGTTCGAAAACAAAATTATTTTATTTATTACCCAAATCCGTCACAACACTCATAATTGAATTATCTAGCAGACTTCCGAAAATATGATTCATAACTAATCACAATTCAATCATTTCCCTAATCCACTTTATCGAGAAAAACATTGTTATGAACGTTCTCTGCTCGCTCCGCAGATATCATTTGTAATGACGAGTTTGAGTCCATTAAAATCCTCTAAAAGTATTCAGACACACTGCTCACTGTTAGAATTAGCAATAAATGTTGGCCAAAAATGTTAGTTGAATGGCAAGTTTTCATAACGCATAAAAACTATAAAAACTTTTCAGCATTTCAATTCATAATTCAACACATAATTATATCATGCCGGCTTTGTCCATCTCCTGTCTCTCCCTCTCTCGAACTTTAGCGCCGTCTCTTTCGCTCTTTGTCGGAAAGTGGGTCGAGCGAAATATGTCAGAAACTTTTCAAAACTGTAACAGCGCCAATTTGTCTACAAAAACGTTGACCGTAGACCACTCCACAAACCCCTAAAACATTTGGCCATCCACTTCAAATGTAATTTCAACGGCAATTTGGCTGTGTAAAATTTATGCAAATATTTCTATGCTCTCTCTCTCTCTCTCTCTCTCTCTCTTTCTAATATATACCGTTGTAGTTGCTTATGCATTATGCTAAATAATTGCGAGCATTTTTTGCTCGTGGCAAAAATTATACGTTATTGCTGGTGCTTTTTAGTATTTTGTGCAGCTGAAATATTGCGTTAATTATCGCGAAATGCCACAGAAAATGTATTTTGAAACACACACACTCACACGCATACACACATATACTTTTTGGCCCAAAGGCGTCTGTATCTGTTTGATCCTGTTTGTCTGTGTGCAACCACGCGATTTATATTTTTGTTAATTTTGTTCATTTTCGGGCACGCGTAATTACATGAAGTATTCATGCGTAAAATGTTGTTATTGTATTTTACGTCGTAAATTGTTTAACTTTTAAACATTTATTGGATGTAGGTTGTATCATCCGAAAAACCAATTTTCGCTCCTGAAAAGGAAGTGTGGGTTGTTTCACAAAATGGTTTGTTTTTCGTGGTAGCGATGCCTACAAACCAGTACTCGGAAATAAAGAGTATACATTAAAGGGGAAGGAGAAAAAACCAAAATGTGCTAAAACGTTTATTTCACTTAAAATAAGGAGTTTAACAAGTTTAAAAACGTACTCGATCTTCGCAATAAGTTAAATTGGTTTTGGTGCTACTCCTGCGTCTTATCGCTATCTTGTTCTTCACGTCTGCCTGTCTTTATGACAATAAAAATATTAGCCATAAATTCTCGCAAGTGAGTTCATCACATAGCTTGCACATTCCCGCTTTTTCCACCGATTTTCATTCACTTGGAGTGCCCCGATTCGCATGTCTGCGAAAAGTTCGTCTGGCTTTAGTTTACCAACAGCTGCTCCTGGTCCCCCTCGGCATTTTACTTCCTCCAAAAGGACCAAAAGGAGGCATTCTAAGCCCCACCCCCTTGCATTTACCACTCTCATTTGTAACTAAATCTGGGCGAGTGGCGTTGCAAAAGTTTATGAGTGTGCGGGTTTTTCTACACATGGCAGGGACGTAGTCATAAAGATGCCAAGGGGATGCCTAGACTGCAGTCAGGACTTGAAAGGAATTCACCCAGCTCTTGCAGGTGCATACAAAAGTCTACATCATGGATTAATTTTGGAACGAGAAGAGTTATTATTTAAAGGAAAGTATTGTAAGGTTTTTTTTTGCCAGCGAATGAAAGGGGAAAACTTCATAACGACGCCCCTGGCACGCAGACATGCATACTTGCGTAAATATATGAGCGTTTGTGCAACTGCATATTGTCATAATGGTGAATGCATGATATATTGAATTTTGCAGTCAATAAACGTTTTATGATCACAGCTGCACATATTTCACAATTTTCCTCTCGTTTTTCCCCAACGCTTTTTTGTACCCTTTCGCAATGGCAAAGTTGCATAAAAGTTAATGGGACAGTGGTAAGTTGGGGAAGGGGGGGTAGATAAGCCCGTTGAGGGCAATCGAAAAATTTAAGGTCATTATGTGGAAGCCCGCCGCGTTTCCACTGCCTGCAAATCGGGCTAAGCTGCTGCCGGCTGACTGGGCCCAAGTTGATACAGATCCCTGGCAATCCATCGAAGGGCCATAAAGTTCTTCCAGTCGGCAGGCGAAATCACTGCTGACAAGAATTCATCATCTAGGCCAGTGGCTTTTTTCACCATCGGCATTTGCCATATGCCACGTCCATGTGAAAGGAGCCGGCAGGAGCCACTTCAACTGCATGGGGCTGTAAAGCTAAGCCGGCCTAATTTCCAAAGGCAAATGGCCGAATGCTCAAACTGCACAGGGTGGCGTGCGAAAAAAAAAGATAGTAGACATAAAGTGAAACGAAGACAACACAACGCAGGAAGCTGTCGATGAAAATGAAGATGAAACAGCAGGAGCACTGTAGCAAGAGCAACAAGCCCAAGTCGAGCGGATATTGAGCCACGCCCACAGGGCAGGACGAGGGGTCGTTGAGGGGCTGTGGGAGAAAATAACACCTGAATTGGGAAACAAATCTGGATTTATGTCAAATTTATACAATAAACCAGAAGGTATTTAGAGAGAGATCAGAAAATCTCTCTAAGAATTAAAAATCAGTTAGTTGAATAAAGTATATTTTCCAGAATGGATTAGATTTGGGCCGCTTTATTTAAAGTTTTATATCTACCTGCTTGCCAAACAGGATAATAGGAAAATGCCGATAAGTTCGTCTCTCGTTTGATCCTGCATTTTTCCCAGTGTGTGGGCATCGATTATGCAGCGTTCCTATCGTGATTTCTATTTGAAACAAAGCACAGGCGGAAAAATAGCAATGCGAGGACCCAGCAGCCAGGAGCAGGAGCAAAAAATGGCAGCAAAGAGGTTTACAACTTCTCGTAAGGCGGCTTAAACGATTTGCGAGTTTATGGAAAGCCAAACACACTCTCATCGCAAACACACACGTCGAAGTCATATGGCTGTGATTGTGTTAGTAACTGTGACTGTGACTCTGCCTGTGTGTCTGTCTCGTGAGCCTGGCCATGTGTGGCACCCACACACCCAGGATAAGCGGCGGGGTCGGGCATATTGTAAAACAAATGGAAAATTGCTTTTTGATGTAGTCAGTCAACTTTGCCTTGCCGGCTGCCTGCTGCCATCATCGACAACGATGACGATGATGGAAATGGGATGGGATACGGCAAAATGGGAAAACGGGAATGGAAAACGGCCAAGCAATGAAGATCAGTGGTGAACAGTAAATCAGCTATTTCCACAACCTCATGTTGACTCTTCAACAACTTTTAATCAGAGATGGTTATGTCAATTTAGTGCATCAAATATTCGACAATTTTGAACCGATTTTTATGATGCTATTTTTTATATTACAAATTTAATTTTGATTTTAATGCTTAAAATGAAATTTGAAGTCCAATGTGAGAAATCTTACTTGGACTTCTAATACTTAATGTTTTTAAGTGCTAAACTTGCAAATAGTTGCCAAAACCGAAAGTCTGAAGTGGCCAACACTGATTACGGCGAGATGGTTTCCCTGTTTGGTCTGGCTGCAAAGTTATAAGGGTTTAAGCGCCCAAGAGTGTGCTGCACTTTCAGCGGCTGCAATTCTTAATCCCATGGGGCTTATGTGTGAGAGCCAAGAAAAGGACGACTATGATGAGGAAGCCGCATCCACTGTCGCCAGATTCAATATTGCTCCACGCTCCTGAACGGCCATGCAAATGCCAGTGTGTTCAGCCAGTGCCGAAGGCTTTTAAAATAACAAAGGGTGCCGGCAGATCTCCCCCTTAAATTAAGGCATATAGGCGGAGTCCTTCAGATTACACTAAGAGAAAATTATGTATGCTTCTGAATCTTTTCCGAAAGTCATGAAGAACCAATCTCCTGTCAAGTCATTAAAAAATATTATACTTAACAATACAACATTTCATACCACTCCACACAGATTTGTTTAAGTGGAAACCACAAATCAAAAGACATCAATTATTTTTCTCACTGTTCAACTGCACCTCCACCTTCATGGCACCCTTTGAATAAATCTCAACTCCTTTACAGATTTTGGCCAGGCCGCGCTGCGTGACGTAAATCTGCTGGTGGAGCCTCCGGCGGTGCGAAGGGGTCAGTCTGTGGCCCTGCGGTGCGATTACCAATTGGTGGAGGCGCCCCTGTATTCCATTAAGTTTTACCGCGGCCAGATGGAATTCTACCGCTACACACCCGGCGAGTATCCGCCCACGAAGGTCTTTCAGTTCCCCGGCATCAGAGTGGACGTAAGTTGCTGTCTTTTCGGAGTTCGGCTTATTGTTTGACGGATTGGAATGGGCTCGGTATTTTCGAATTTACCCACAGGAGAACGGCTCGAATGCCACCACGGTGCTCATCCGCAACGTTAGCTTCGGCCTGTCCGGACAATTCAGCTGCGAGGTTACGGCGGATGCCCCGCTCTATTCCACGGCCACAGCCTTCGCCCAGATGCAAGTTGTGGGTGAGTATCTGCGCCACGAGTATCTGACAGGAGCTCACGGGTATCTGACAATGACAAACAGATCGTGTCTCATTAGTCGCTGGCAAAGGCGTGACTGGGAAGTGCAGCGAACAATGGTCCAGGACGGGTCCTTTTCGCTCCGCTGCCAGCAATTAAGGACCCACCAAAGTCCTGAACACACTTGTACTCTGGGGTAACTGGAATTTAGGGTATGGCATTTTCTGAAAAAACTGTTCCACGCCTTTCAGAATGCAACGGGAATAATCAAGGAGCTTAGAAAGAGGCTAACACCACAAATCAGCATATTGCATACACTCAAACTTCAATTTAAACTTTAATTATATGGAATTAGTGGGTTCAGAGTTAGAAACTGAATTAAGCCCGATGATTTTAATTATTTAACCACTATTTTTGTGTTTATATATTGTTCTTTTCAGAATTTCCGGAAAAGCGACCGCAGCTTTTTACGGAACACACGCGATACGAACCAGGAGATGTTTTGCGTGCGAACTGCAGTACTTTGCCATCTCGTCCTCGAGCTGATCTTCGTTTCACCATTAACAATATTCCCGTAAGTATTCCCTTGCAATCAATTCATAAACAGGGATTTGTAAGCCTTATAAAAGGCGAAACAAATGTACAAGTGTACAATAAGAATAATTGTCAGGATCGAAATAGTCTGATCCGAGCAAATTCCCATAGCCTTGGGCCGAAGTGCTTTACAATCGGCAATTAAAATGTTTTACATCATGCCGCGCATTGATTGTTAATTAATGTCTGGGTGGTTCAAGATGTTTGGGCCAAGTTCGTGGGGGATTTGCCTAATTAAACTGCTTTGACTTGCCTAACGGCATCGTAAATCCTGCATAATGGCGCCCACCACTGCTTTTTGGGAACATGTGTGGCTTTCGGTTAATCCAGGGCGACGTGCCTCGCAAAATTTGTTCTTTATTTATGAATATTGTGTAATTTAATCAGAGTCAAGCGACTGAATTACAAGGGGTCTCATCCTACCCACTTAATTAAAAATTTCAAGTCGGAGGCCAAGCAAGAAACCGCAGGGTATTCTTCTTATCCATACCCTTACGAGCACAGAGAAGTCAATAAAGCAAAAAGGGTTGTATGCCAGGATTTGATTTGATGCCGTGATTTCCTCTTTTGTCATTTATCATAACGATATGGAGGAGAGGCTTAGCAAACAAGTCATCTGCATATATATACGCACAAACAGCAATCTTCACGATTATAGTATCAAAGGAGTCTTGCTAAAAGTATTAAACGTTGCTTAAAAATATGTTAGGAATTTGGGTAATATATTATAAGAATTCGTTAGATTGCTGCGAATACTTGGAATTATATTTCATTCAGCATAGGCTTTTGATACTGTGCACCTTGTATCTTTTTGCTAGGATAACTATAAACATTGCCACGATGCCACTAAGATCATTAGTCATTTGAGGGCGCTTCTATTTCTGCATCCGCTAATCAGTTGCATAAATCAACAACGAAATGCTTCCGGCAATCGTTTTAAAGCGAACCCAGATCCCAATTTTTTGACCTAACCCCGAAATCCTTTTCTGTTTCCTCTTTGCTCGAAATGTTATTAATCATAGCCGAGACATAAAATAAATTACGTTCAACTTGTGGCAAAAACGAAATTGCCGGACGGGCCAGTGGACAAAATGGCCAAAGGACAAAGGACGACGGACGACGGACAACGGCTTTTAAATGAATTTACGAGATGAACAAATTTTCAGTTGACACGCCCGCTAAACGAATTCAACTTTTCTACGATTTCCCAGGGTGCGGGCAAAAGAAGAAAATAGTAAAAAAAAAGAAAAACATCCAAGAAGAAAACTTATTAAACGCTTCATAAATTTTTATATTATGTCTACCCACATCATCAGACATAACGTGTCCTCCTCTGTCCGTTTGCTTTGTTTCTCTCTTTCTATTTCCAGACTCCCCGAACTGGTGTGCATGTGTGCGTATGTGTGTGTTTTATCCTGTCGTTTTATATCTGTCTCCCGTAGTCTACTTTTTTGGGCTCTCGCACACACATGCTACCAGCGCTCACATGCAGGCCGTTTAACATTTTATCTAGACTTCTTCGCAGCCAACTAATGACAAAAGCCGAGACAAAAGTACGCCGCTGTGTTTGAGGATTGCGAATAGTAGGGCCTCGTCTGCCCGTCTGTCACATAAAATTTTATATCTACACTGGGCAAAATGTGAAGAGAACCAGTCATTAATTTGGGATTTTCATTACAATGTAGCTTAGCTTTCTATTGGTTGCATATCCACTTTCAGGTGAGCTAGATTTCATTAATAACCCGCTATATAAAATATAATATTTCATGTTTTTCTTTTCACTCCTAGTACAACATATTTTACCGTGCATAACGTGTTTATGTTACCAGAGAAAACAACAAGGGGATAGCAAAAGGATGGCATCCATTCCCGTAGCAATGGCCGTGCAATTTAGTTTCATATGCCGGAGCAGTAGATGCCTTTTTGATATTGAATTATGATCTGCTCGCTGGAGCTGTTCTCGCTCTTTAAATTAGATAGAAGGCCAGGGATAATACTCTGTCACACAAAACAGTGCCATAAATAATTCCGAGCTGAAAGCATTGACCCAGCACGTGTTGAGTTGGAGATTAAAGCCTCGACCGAATCCCCAATGCGATACCCACATGTGTGTGACCCACTGCTATACGGGGCGAAAAAAAACTTTAACGACTCACATAATTTGTTAAAAAGTTTCTGTCATATTAATGAAAAAGTAGCTCAAAGTGCGTTAGTCGTTTTTTCTCTCTCTTTCGACCAACCGTGTTTCTTTTATGTGGGTGATTCGAGGGAATTAGTTGAGATTAGGGCCAAAGTCTGGCCATTAGACGTGCGGATTTGTGCGGCCATCGATTTTTGATAAATTATTTATTGAGCATAGAAAACTAAGGACATAATTAAAGCTTGGCTTACCCATGATTAATGGATGCCCCTGTCTAAATAAAATCGATAATAGCGAGTCGGACTTTAAGATACAAAATTGGGGCAGAAATATTTGTTCACTCAAAGCCACACAAGTAATTTGCGAAACATATAAAATGCAATTTCGCATTGTTTATATTAAAACGGGCTGTGTTTATTTTCCACACAATTTACATAATCCCATCTAGAGGAAATTATCAAGACGATATTAATTGCCAGGCCATCAAAACACAGTTGGCCATATAGTAGCCCAAAAGCCAAGCACAAGCAAACTTTCTTGTTTGAAAACAATTTTCCGGCCAAAAATGTTTAGGCCAGCAAATGCCAAATGCTCATTTAATTGCCCAGAGGTCGAAGGTTGAGGGTCCTCGATGCCGTAAAGGTAAATCACAAGAAATATGAGGGTATTTTCACTTTCGGGTCGCTGCCTCAGCCACATGCTTAATTAAAGCGCTTGGCTTCTTAAGAGTGTCTCGTAAATTACGCGGCATTAAATCGGCAGAGCGAGATAGGACATAGCCCCAGAAAGAGACAGAGGCTGGCAAAGGAAAAGGGATGGAACGAGTGGAAAGAAGCAGCAGGGCCAACTGAAAATGACTTTTTATGTCGCTGCGTCTGGGCTTTGCCTCTGCCAGCATTAAAATAAAAATAAAATTCAAATAAAATAAAAAGGATAAGCCAAAAAACGCACAAAACCCAAAACAAAATGGGGCAGTGTGTGTTTGGGTGAGAAGCTGTTCGTAAAAAGGGTTAAAAGGCGAGCAACAACAAGAAACCAGCGAGCGCTCGGCAATAAAGCGCTTTTGCTTTTAATGTTGTGGGCGAGTGGTGGGGAAATGAAGGTGAAGAGATCCTTGAGAGCCTCTGCACAAGGAAAAATTTGGTGTTATGAAACCAGTGCTCCAAGACCTTTAGAATCAAATCATTTGAACAAATAACATTTTTGGGATGTACGAATCAGATATGTTATTGGGCTACAAAGCTTGCCATCAAATATTCAAATGGCCTTGCATTTTTTAGAATTTTTCTCAGTGCTCCCTTTTAGCTGACCCAAATTCTGGCGAAACCCGTTATATCTTACACCTTTTTGTCTTGAAGGGGGCCAAAATACATGCATAAGTAAATGGCGCCCAAATGAGTTTGTAAGTGGAAATGAAATGCATATTTATTGTATTTAAATTGCCGGCGAGTTTTCCGTCGCATCTTTTTCGTCGACTAAGCCCAGGTTGTCATGTGAACTTTGCGGGGGTCGGGATACCAGGAGGTTAAGGATATGAATCAGCAACAGGACATGCAGCAGAGCGGAAATGGCAGCACGAGCGTTTTCAAAATGGCGCCTGCACTTCCCGCCATTTTTTTCTCCCGCTGCAACAATGGACGATGCGCCATTTGCGCACTAAAAGCATTGCACGGCAGTTTAGAGTTTTCTTTTCGCGCCAAAAGGAAATTGTGTGCGAAGCAAAAGGAAAACTCAGGCAAATGAAGCGGAAAGCTCGCACCGGAGTGTCGCATATGCATACAAAATATACAAAGTACATACGTATGCGTATAAGCATAGAATATTCACATCAGCAGTCAAGCTTAGGCACTGCTGTTGGTGTCATGGCGGAAATGAAATTTTCAGCGCTCCTCAAAAGGCATCACTTAAACAGTTTTCAACGCCAAACAGCCTTCACACGGACGGACACACTGGCGTACACTCGAACAAAATGCCGGACACTTTGGTTGGGAGCGGAAAAGGCAGGCGAACCAACCGGGCGGATGAGTGAATAAGTGTCTCTTGATGTTTCTGTTTTTGCCATAGTTGTGTGTAACATTGAAAACTCGTTTTTAAATGGCAATGCCAGTGGCAACAACAATCGTAACGACAACTGTGGAAACAACAACTACTTGGCCAACAACTCGCCACAAGCAACAACAAAAATATGACATGCACATGTCCGTTCGCTTCGTTCGCTTTCAGTGTCCGTTTCCTTGCCTCGCAGCCTCCACTGCACTTTCCTGGCCAGGCCAAAAAGCCCAGCACACTTCTCAGCTGCACTAAAGAAAAAAACGTTAGAATCACTAAAAATTGCATTTGAAATAAAATTACAATGATTCAATGCATTACCAAATTGTTATGTCGCCAATCTCAATATATTCACATTCGCATAATTATTTTGGGATTATTTTCATTATGTATTTCACACTCAAGTAGTTTTTTTCTGAGTGAGCTGGTCAAAGGATTGGTCACTGGCAAGCAGCCATGGCCACAAGTGCAACATGCTTGTAATAACCCCACACACACTGTATATGCACAGACAGAAAAGGGAACGAGTTGGAGAAACGGACAGACGACAAATTGCCATTCATATGCAGTTGCACAAAACTCGATGCGAAACTCTAGCACTCTTTTTGGCCTTTTTTTCCCTTTTGCTGCTGTTATTTCTCCTTTCGGCCTGCATGCTGCAACATTATTTTCTGACTTGTGGAAAAGGACTCAACGCAAAAGGGTTGAGGGAGTGAAAGGACGATGGGGATGGGTGGGTGCGTCGGAAGCGGAAGAGAAAATCAGTTGCAACTGCAATTGCTGCTGGAAGCTCACCATGAATAATTTAAAGCATATTTTAGCTCATGTACTAGCATTCGATTAGTATGCAAAATGGAAAAAAACTCAAAATATTGCGCTTAAAGTGGGTCGATTGATTTGATTTGTATTTGCAACAAAAATCCTGCCGTCCTGCTGTATAAATGTGCCTCTTTAATGAAAGATAGTATATAAAATATTTAACCCAAGTCAAGATCTAAATAAAAAGCGTTATGCTTTCTTTTCTTGACAGCATCTGTTAATATTTTTCTTTCCTTTTGCGACAGGTCAGCACGGAGGAAACGCAGTACATTCGAACGGTTGACAGCCTGATTGCATCCCGGCTCAGTCTGAAGCTGCAGCTGCAGGCGACTCACTTTGTGGCTGGGCTCAGTGCCCATGGAAATGGGAATGGGAATGGTAATGGCAATGGAAATGGCAACGGCAATGGCCTGGCGAACGCACTGCACCTGGGTGGCAGCGGCGGCAGCGGAGGCGCTGGAAGCGGAGGACTCATCCTGCGTTGTACGGCGCAAATTGGCGATCTCTATCAGGAGTACAAGGAAATCGAGCTGGGCACACCGCAAAAGGATCCGGTGCCGGCCAGAGGTAAGCCTCAAAAGGATAACTGCCGACAGCCACGAAGCACTGAAAAGAAAATATTTCCGTAAACAAGCAAACTGATTTAAAGATGATCTGAGTTTAAAACGAGCACCATAAAGCTTCTCTTTTTAATTTCTTTATTAAACTTTAATCTTTCTATTGAAATTATTATATATAGTTGCTTTAAAGTATCTAATGAGCCTAAGAAATAGTTAGTGTTTCGAAATCGCGTTGAAACGTAACAAAAAAAGTTTAATTTCTTAAGTAACTTAAAACATTCTATATCCAAGGTTTGCATGGCTATACATAACTACTATTACTTCTCTCTGTAAAAATTTATTTGATGGCCATTGCAGTGACGCTGTCATCGGGAACCGGACTCCGTGGCTTCTTGGAGACCTATTTCGCCACATCTTCGGGCCGCAGCAATTGGCGGGGATCGGCGGGGGTCGTGGCCATCTTCCTGCCCACCGTGTTGGCCCAACTAATTACTGGTAGCTAAATCGGGGGCCAGTCGGCTGGAATGGGAGTACATGGACATGGAATGCGAACGTGTGTCGGCTTATCGAGCTGCGATGGAAATTAGGGAGCCCTCGGCCGTAAACTGCATTATTTATCTGTATCGAATGCAATTTAAATTTATACACATGCAGGAGATGTCCGTGTGATTCCCGGTTAAGACCACACATGCACACCCAAACCCTACGTAACTGTAAATATTTGCTTTAATGATGTGAACGGATACACTTAAATGAACTCGCACTCACACTCACGCGCTTACATACACAGAAACACGCGACTAATTGTTAATTAATGGATTATTTAATGATGCATAAAATATTGGATAAAATATTAATGTTTCATTTGCATTTAGCTTCAACCCAAGCGAATATCAACTTAATGTTTAAGTAATTTAAAAAATGTAAATCGTTGAAACGATAGAAATATGAAATACAGAAAAGTGTAAGCAACAAAAATGAAATGCCAATGCCAAGACAAAACCAAAACCAAAAAAAAAAACATTCAAACCAGAATAAACAAGCGAAAATAATCAAATTTATGTGACTTCTTATTTCGTTGGGTAAAACGGTCGTTTTAATGTGATTATTTATTTCGTGTGCCAATAAATCGTTTGCTCACATGTTCCTTGATCTAAATTTTGCATTCATTTTTAGACACTTGTTCTTTGGCAGATTCAAGTGAAACATTTAAATGACAGTGCCAAGCTTGACTGCATTCAAATGTATTTTTCCATGAAGAAAAATGGAAAAGCCAAATATCACTACTTCCCTCAGCACGAAGGCCTGACAAGTGAAATAAATTCGACTTCAAACGCGTCTTGTGCGCGGTTTTAAACGCCACAGCGAATTGTGGTAAAATTTTGTTGCATAGTTTTAGGCCGTCGTCGTTAAAGAACTGCTTGCTGCGAGGGCATCTGCAAGCAGTGTATTTAATGCAATTAAAATCAAATATATACAGGGGCCAACATCTCGCCATTTTAGCTCTGCACTTTCCCGAAAAGTCATTAAAAGATAAAATCGCAAAATCAATTAGCCAGAAACTTAAGCTGGCCGCGCCTCGGACTCGAACTCTTTCTAGGGCCAAAAGGCTAAAACCAGCTATGCCAATTTAGAGTTTTAATCGCTAAAAATAGAAATGAAATGGCTTCTTTTAATACTGAAATTTATTAAGCAATTAATATTTTTAACAAGAAAGGAGGCAGTAACAAGAAATTTTAGATACATTTTTCCAATTTCAAAAAAAATATCTTTACATAAAATCGTAACGAATCTACTCATCTATCATCTACTTCAGTTTCTAGCTAGTTTTTAGCTAATCTATACTCTAAAATGTGGTCAGCCCTGCATGATGCTGTGCTGAAATCGAAGCGAGGACCGAGTTTGGGCGCCATCTAGCCTGACCATAAATTGCAACACTTTTATCGCCATACCAGGCCCGCCTGCTGTTGTCCTTGTGCCGCCTATTTTTGCCTTTCCCGCTGCTTCTTCTTCTGCTTTTGCCGCTGCACAGTTGCACAGTTTCCGATTTCCGTTTCCGCTTCTGCGGTGGCCGCCTTGGAGCTGGTTTTTATTTGCCGCACACTCGCTCGCCTCGATGCCTGCATAAGTGGGCAGAAATCAGCTACTGGTCCTCCACTTGGCCACAAAGTTTGCCGTTCGCCATGCTGCTGTTGGTTTTTTGGCAAACGCATTTTTTCATTACTTTTCCACTGGCCGGGGGCCAAAACGCGAGGTCCGTAGCTATTGGGTATCGGGCATTGGGTTGCTGGCTAGTGGGTAAATTCCTGATGGTAGATGGCAAATGCATTTGCTTGCATGTTAACGGCGGCTAGGATGGCACTTCCGCCCGCCGCCTCATTGGCCACGCCCCCAGAGCCCCAACACCCAGCAAAATGTGCTTTACACACACTGAAAGTCAGCCAAAAGAAGGCAGTGCATGAAATACTTTTATGCAATTGAAACGAATTGCGAAAAAATGATTTATGCCACAGCATTAAAGCCCAAATTGGTACAGTCGAGGGGATGTGGCCATGATGCATTGTTATGCGATACGCTTTATAGGGCAGTCCGTATGTTAAGATTATCCAAAATTATGGGGATTAAGAATGAAGTCGTCTCTTCTTAATCAAATTAAAAAGTTGAGCAGTAATTTATATGCTTATGGAAGAGCAAGAGAGAATGTGCAGCAATTGCTGAATTAATTGATTTATATTCTTCAATTCAGCACAAGAATTAAGGTTTATGATTTCTAGGAAACGAGGAACAAACTAATTAATATTTGAACTACAAAACGTTAAAAAGAGAATACCAGGCATCCGTGAAATGCCTAGTGGGGGTATAAGAACCTATTTTTATTGCTCCAGGGCCACATGCTGAGTTCTCGTTTCCTACTCAGTGTCAGTCGGGGGGAGCTCATTACAGGTCAATTAATTAATTGAAGCCTGCCAAATAACTGGACCGAACTGCCAGCCAATATAGCCATAAAAGTGAATGGCCAACAGAGAGAACGGAGACCCAGGATCCAGAAAGAGGCATTGCCGGTTGGCCAAATAAATTGCCATAATCACTGGAGCAACAGCCGGAGTCACTCACCGTTCGAGATATAGGAGTTGGAAAAAGGCGAAGAAAATCGGAGGAAACAGAGGAAATTTGGGGGCATACGAGCCGAAAAATAGCACACGGAGTGACATATTGGCCAACGAATTTGATTCCTCTGGCCAAGTTCATGGCATTTGACCATAGCCACTTGAATTTGACTTTTAATACCCAGCGAATATGTCAAAGGCGAGCCAATGCATCGTTCTCTTGCTCGGAATCCCCTGTCACTGTTTCGGTCAGACAATTGCTTCGTTAGTGCTTAAAACAGAGCAAATTCATTTCCATTTCCATTTCCAAATGCCTGGCTAAGCCTGCAAATTGTTGTACGACACAGAATTTAAGGATTATGCACATGGCTATGGAGTTTTAATACGCGAATCCATTCTTATGGCCACCACTCGCAACTTTGATAATTCAGCTAGGCCATGCATTAGCATAAATTTGGCCAGCCATTGTCGTGGTTGGATTCCAGGGCATGTGTCAGGACCCGATTGATGCCATGAATATTTTATTCACATCGGCACGCTCCAACTTTCGCCCTCAAATCGAACCCATACAAATGTATGTACATATATGAAAAAGCAGTTGCGGCCAATATAATAGCTGCTAAATGTGCAGCTTATAAACAAGGATTTTTAGGTTAATTCTAGCATGGCTTTTCGGATTAATACAGAAATTAATTATACTCTTAGCATTAGTTTCCACTTTTTAATAAAGAGATTCGTTTTTATACCACATTCATTAACAGCAATTTAAGCAAATGTTTATTTACTGCAAAAAAGTAATCAACTACGATTTCTTTATACTAATATTATGCTCATTACTGTTTATAGAAACGCATGAATTCGAAGGGTGGGGCTTATGTAATCCAACCAACTGAATTGGGGCAAATGAAATTTCGCACGAATTTACATTGCATATTGTTCGGCACTCCTACGTGCACTTCGCTGACAAATCATCATTAATAAAGCCTGGATGAGTTACTGCCTGGGATTTTTTCTCTGTGTAATCAGGTGGCGAGGGGAGCGAGTTGGTGGGCGTGGCAACAATGGAGCTTCGTTAGTGCTGCAACAAACCTGGCGAACGGCAATCAAAATTCAATTTATTTACGCACACAATTTGATTTTGATATTTTTCACGCAATTTTCGCTGGATTCCTTTCCCGCTCTTTTTTTTATTTTTTTTATTTTGCGACTACCTCAGTTTGTGGAAATGAAATTTAATTGCAATTTGCTGTGGCAACACAAAGGCGAAATTAATTATGGGTGAAATAAAATGATAGCTAATAAGCAAAAACTAAAAATTTAATTAATATTCCGCTCCAAACAAGAAATTACACGACATAAATTCCAATGCCAAAAATTGCTAGCCAGCTAATTACCTAACATAATTTATTTTAATTGTTATCCTGTAAAAAAGAAACACGCACAACGAAAAACCGATATATGTATATCCTCAATGAAAATGTTTATCATCAGAGCCAGCTAGCGTAATATATACTTAAATACACACCGAGTTCGTAGTTGTTTGGCAAAAATTAAACGTAATTTAATAAACCGAAATTGGGCATTTATGTCGCTTGTTTGCGTTGGCTGCATACAAATATCAGTGTATATATTTGCTCTAGTAATTTGCATTTAATTTCGCTATATGCAAATTATAAATTACATACATATATCCCACTCCCAGTGGCCATTTCATATATATGGATGTATGGGCCTTTAATTAAACAGACATAAATGCGCAGATAAAAACGCAGCCCTGATCGCTCCCAGATGCCGCAGAAGCCGCAGCCTTTAAGCGCCGTTTAAACTCGCTGGACTTGCGGCCCATCAGCAACCTGTCAAACGGAAAAGCACTTGTGGGCCAGCTCGACAGGGAACCAGCGATTCCGAGTCCGACTCCGATTGCAATGGAGATGGACATGCCGATGGAGAGGGATGTGCAGATGTAGTGCAATCAACAGTTTAACAAATGGATGACCAGTGGGGAATACAGGTCGCCCGATTCAGGGACAGAACTTAACTTCCGTTGGATAATAAAATCTTGGAAAAATGTTAGGTATTAACACAAAATATTTCCCTTAATAATGAATAAAAGTTTGGTGTTTGTACTCTTGATAAATTACTTCCTAACGAATCATGATGATAACTCATAAATATACTCCACATACTCATAGTCTAAGATAGTATATTGTTTAGCTCTGTAATTGGTTCTAAAAGGGTAAAATTTAATAATGCTCGTTTTGCTGGACAAAGTGGTATCCCTTTCAAAAGCAAGTTAACCGATATATAATGGCATGTCCGTGGACAAAAGTTGAATTTCATCCAGCACTTTGTCATAATTGTTGAAATGCAATCGTCCGGCGACAAGTGTTGACAGTTAATGCACGCAAAGCTGTCAACCAAACGAAACCAAAGGTCCGCGAGCCAAGAGAGTTGCAGTTGCAACAACTGATGATCCGCGGCCTTTTAAAGCTTTCAATTTGCACACCTGCTGGCGGAAGAGAGCGGTTGCACAGAGAAAAATTGGTTTGGTCCGAAGGTACACACATTAAATGTATAGTGAAATAAAACAGCAATAGTGCGAAAATGAAATAGTATAAATATGGCCTATTTTGACTTTAGTGTAGAACAATAACTATACGATCTGTATGCTTTTATTGGGTGTTTTTCTATGACCAACTTACTCAATGGGTTGGTGCATTTTGCAACAAACATTTCCCCTTTTTTAAACGTGCAGCTGCATCCCAGCATCACGTAGTCTCGAGAGTTGTCTGCTCTGAACGCAAATTCCACAGTCAGAATGCCTAATTGTGGCATGTGCACATGCACACGCACGACAAATACAGCAGCAGCAGCAGCAGCAACAGCAGCACATGCAACACAGGCAACACACCTGCATGCAGGTACGTAAGCTCATTACGCATACGCCGTGTGACAGCCTAGCAAACAATGCCAGCACGCTGCCGCCGACGAAGACAGCAGCGGAATCCAGAATCCAGAGCGGCAGCGGCAACAGCAGCGACATCCCAGTTGCAGATGCAACATAACCACATCATAAACGTTGCAACCACAGTTGCACGCATGAATTAAGCATTCCGCAAAAGTAAGTGCACTGCAGCGAGTGTAATGCGTGGCAATTGCCGGGGACTTTGGCTCACAGGTTTCGGGCCAAAACACGTACCTGCCACGCTGAAATGTCCCCGTTTCCGGTCTTTCCTTGTTTGCTCGCCGCTGCGTTGGCGGCTAACCTTCAGCTAAAGTTCAACACAGTTGCAGCTGCACTTGGATGCTGGACTGGAGCAATTTACCCCGCACAATGTCAGCGGTTGCACTCACAAAATTATATATGCCTAGCCACTCAAAAATTGCGTTGTATCTAACCGAAATAGTTTCAGTCGTGCTACCAAAAACAACATGAACAATATCTATATTAAATGTTTATTGTTCTTGCAAATATTTTCTTTAATAAAATCTTTAAAAACTAAAATCCTTTAAAGATTTTATTCCACTTAACTAAAGTGCTTAGTCAACTTTATAAATAAACAGCGGACTCATACGAATCTAATTTGCCAAAGCAAACTGGAATTCTTAAAGTGCAGACGGTGAACTTTTGGCATTGCCATGCAAAGTGCGCGGTCTTGTCTCAGATGCGATTCACGACCAAAATGTATAAGCGCAAATGCTTTTGGCATGCCTAAATCAATTGCAATTGCTATTGCGGAGTATTTCTTTGAAAAATTCAATTGCCAATTGTCAATGTTATTTTATTTGCGCGCCTTTCCGCTGACTATAAATTTATCCTGGTCAGCGGCAGCAGCTGCAGCCAGCATCTCTAGACTATTTGATACCCAATTTGGAAATGGGCGAAGCCGAAGTGGTGTTCGTGGCCAGTGAAAAGCGATGAAACTTTCCTTGAAACCTAATGGGCAGCCAGCAAGAAAATAAAGTAGTGCAAAAAACTGAAAGAAAACATTCGCCGCAAAACTCTCCGGCCGCAGTAAATTCAGAGGAGCTACAACAATGGTTATAACTTCATTTCCGCGACTGTCCTGCCTGTGTGTATATGGCATTGTCCTTGTAGTCCTTAGCCTTCCGTAATTGTTTTTTATTTCATCGTTTCGCCGTGTGTTACCTTAAAAAAAATGTGAAATAAATTCCTGCTGCTCTTATTTACTTTGTGTTCCGAAAATATTAGTGTGTTTTGCACACTCTCCATTCCGGCTTCTGTCCTTTTTATTTGCGGTTTGCTTCCGCTTTTCCACAGAGCTTTTGGCCAAATTTTATTTACGCATTTTATTCGATTAAAGTCGGGTTTGTTCACTCACAAAATTGCGTAATAGAGCACTGTCAAATTTAATTTGACGAGGACGTTAAAAGGTTCCAGCCACGGCCATGACTTTTGTTCAAGAAACGAAACGTATTTTGCCAAAGGTGATTTGCTTTTAGAAATACAGATTTAAGGTCGAACATGTAACACATTTGAGCTAAGCTAGGAAAAAGATTAAGCATCACAACTACGAGTATATATTTTAATTACGAACTTTCAGGGTACAAAACTTTTTCACTCACAATTCCCGTTCAAAGAAGTTTATTTCTTTTGTCGATTTGCAGAACCGAGTGCAGAACCAAATTTTCCCTGATTTTTGAAAAGAATGGGAAAATTATGCGAGCAACTTTACGGGAGGCCTTACAAATTATTTCTACATTCAATTAAGCGAATCTTTAGAAATTCATGGTAAATGCTTGAGATTATGTAAATAAGAAATTCTACAAGCACAGAACACACACAGCACTTGAGCAAATTAACAAAATTTCAATCACACTTCATTAGCAGAGAGAAATTTCCATGCGTTGCAGTTGCTGAAGGGCGGCAAAAGTGGAAGTTTGTGTGAACTACACAATGGCTGGTAAGGGGTGAGCATTTCGGGTGGATTGAATGGCTTTTGGGTGGTTTTTGGCAGGTGGTGGTGCTCATGTGACAACACACCACACATTTAGCAAATGAAATGCTTCAAGAGGCAGACGGCGCTGATGATGACGGCACAGTAGCATTGGAATTATCAGTCAAGCTGCTGAATATTTAAGCCAAACTACTAACAGCAGAGACAGTAAAAAAGGAAATGAAAATGCGTAGTTTACCCTTGCAAATTAATTGTATCTAAGCAGACAAATATTGGGGTATTTTGTTTAGCTATTTCCACACCGGAATAAGTTTACTTAGGCATTTGGGCCTTTTTTACTGAGCTAGTTCCCAGATTTTTTGATAGCTTTTAATTACTATAGCCACCTACGAAATGTAGACAGATAAATATTTTTGCAAGACTTGAACAATGTTTGCCCAGCCAGGGAACTGTATAAATGTTGGGGGGAATAGAACAAAAAAACAAAAGCCCCCAAGCCGCATAAATTGAGATTTTTTCGAACGAGAGGTGCATAAAATACTAAATGCTCTTAAAAATATTATGCGGTTGCGTTGCAAGGAAGTGATGTGTGGGTGATGGGTGGGTTTTTGGTGGCATTGTGGAATCCGTCGGTTGCAGCGGAAAAGGGGTTTGGCGGATGTGTGCGCCACGACTGCACATATTGCCCCTGGCGCCACTAAAATATTATTTCATGAAATTTGCTTAAGGATGCAGCAGCATCAGCATCAGCGGCTGTGGCAGCCAAAAAGTTTGCTTATCCTTGAAAGTTTATTTTGTGCCGGAAATAAACAAAATTGCGCTCGTTTGCCGCCCCACACGGGCTATAGTTGCCCCGTTGTGGGGCGTTTGGGTGCTTCTTGCTGTTACCGCTGCCGATGGTGGTGCAAACCGAATATGCATCATCATAATAAGTGGTGCGACCTGAGCAGATGGGGAGCCAATGCAAACAGGTGTGGCAACGAACCTGGTGGCCGCTTTATTGGCTGCTTCAAGTCTTTAAGAGTGAGGTGGTGTGAAAGAAAACCCTCTGATTATAGAACTCTTATATACCTGCTATCTTAGGCAACTTACTTGATTAAGTGGCTTTTCTGCACCTAATACCCTAAGTTACTCTAAAGAAGTTTAAGAAATTGTGAAACATTTATGTTTCTAAGAGATCGGGGGCGATTTTTTCTTCAGTGCGTGCTGTCCCATTTGAAAACCTGCGTTAGCCTTGACAGGACCTCTTCAGGAACTCAGGACTCTTCACTCGACCGCCGGCGGCGTCTGTTCGCCAGGCCAACTAAAATAAATACACAATGTTGTAATTTAGGAGAATATTTGCACAGCAATTATTTTCATAGCAGTGGCTATGGCCGCAGTCGAGCGGTAACAAGGCCAAAAACAAAAGTGAATTGTTGGCCCAAACCAAGGGACATAAGATCTCCGAGTCCAGTTCCCGGGCAGAGGCCACTGCGAAAACATTTAATTGTTATTTTTACCAAATGAATGGCAAACGGCCCGCAGCACACGACACAAATTGCGGTGTGCTCATTACGGCAATGTGCTCTTGTGGGGGAGGGGAGGGTAGGGGTATGGGTATGGGAAATGGGTTGACTCCTTTCGGGGGACTGGGGCATCTAGGATGGCATCACCATCGCCATCAGCAGACAGGAACGAATGGACCACAAGCGCCAACGCATCTGCCATCTTTCATGCCTGGTCTGACATACACTTAAGAAAAAACCGCGTGAAAGCCTTATATTTTGACTTCTTTTGTGTACTAATACACTTGATTTACTTACTAGTACCCTCATTGGGGTGTTCGTTTCTCGCAGTGCAGCTTTCCTGTGCTGCCGCGCAACAAAGCTGCATTGTTGCGTCGACCTGCGGCTGTTGGGAACGCATTGAGGCGAGTTGGCCAAGTGGAGCACTTCATTGCGTGCCCTGCGCCATATTTTTCCACTAATTAAAATAAACAAAATGCCAGAAACCCGCAACTGGGCATCTCATCGTCATCATCTGCATCTGCATCTGGTATGCAGCGGGACAGGAAAGTCAGTTTGTCGGTGGCTGTGGCATTCTAGTTGTTAGATGTTGGCTTTTCAAGGGGAAAAGTGGCACAAGGTTGTGTTGCACTCCGACCACAGTGGACAGCAAACAGCGTGGTTGATAGTGGCGACCTGTCCTGGCATTGACATCCTTTTGAACGTATCAATTTCGATACCCGACGGTACAGTGAACTCTCTCTTACAAAGGTTTTAACTGCCAACAATTACGAGCAATTAGCCAGAGTTCCGACAATTCGACCCCTTCGGCGATATACTCTCAAATTACGTATACGTAACATGCGCGATTGCAAAGTTTGGGAAAGTGACCGCAGGATACCCATCACATTGCCAAACTTTTACATATAATGGCAAATAATCAATCGCTTTTTCGCACACTTATCATATACATACAAAAATTCGGAAAATTATCTATAAGCTCAGATTAACAAAAAGGAATTCCGATCCATAAAAAAAGACATGACTTCCTGAATATAAAAATTTGTTGAATCTTTTTATCTATAATGCAGCCTTGAACTCCGCGGTCAGGGGAATAAAAACTGATTGAAAAGTGCAGGATCCACAGAACATTTAACAATGCCCTGCAGGGCGGCACTTGTCTGTGCGGAACACTATACTCTCATTACGATTTCACATAATAATTTTAATAACAACTTTTTAATTGCTTATTCATGTACCGCTGAGGAAAACTGCTGACGGACCAGAGTCCGAGTCCTTAAGCAAAGAATCTTAGCGCAGTACTGGTCCTGGCATAAACTTTTGCTTTTTAAATGTTTCTTTATTAGTTGCTGTAATTGTTTTTTTTTTTTCGCTGGGTTTGGAGGAAAATGGGAATACTCTTGGGTGGTTGGGCGGCTGGGTGTTTGGATGTTTTCGGGAGGTGCTGGAGCGCTGAACACGGATTCAACTCTGATGCTGTGGTGGCTGTGGTTTCGCCTTGTTTTTGCTTCATCAAAGAAATCGAGACTTGAGTTCTGGAAACTTTGGCGAAATGCAGCTGCAACAAAGTTGGCCAAGAAATATGTAGCCGAGAACGTTTCATTGTTCCCGTCTTCGTTTTTGGGACTGCTGTTTTGCCTTTTTTATTTATATTTTGGGTTTTTTGTTTCCTTGCACTCTTTGTTGTTGTAATTGTTTTGTCTTTTGTAAGCACACCGGATATGCTCCAATTTTGCGTTGGACCATTGCGGAAATGCTTGGCAGCAACACCACAAGCGCAAAAACTGTATCTCGTAATGTGTGTGTGCATATTTATGTATCTACACATTTAAAGTGGTAAATTTATGAATGCATACAATACGATTGGCAAAGCCTTTAAATGCATAAAAAAATCTACTTATCTAAGTAAAAACTCTGTTAGATAAGAGCTATAAGTAAATAATGAAATTGAGGAATTAAAAGACTAATCATTTCCATCCGTTAAAAACTGTCATTCATACTAACAATTTGAGTCCATTTCTGAAGGAATTAATAAATAAATACGTTCATCAAGTTAGAGTTTTCAATCTTAATAAATTTAACCTTCCATAAACGATTTTTGATAAATGCTGCATTTTTGCTGCAGATGCTCGACTGCATGTTTATATTTCGGCAAAAATTTCAATTGTAATTTGCGCCTTTGTTTTGCTGACCGAGGAGAAGTTTCTTCTGCCCGAAAACTTTTGGCAACAACGAGGAGGATAGTCAACCAACAGCTAAAACCAATGTACAGAACGCATGGGACTGGGTAAATGCCACCAACTGGCGAGGAGCACATAAATATACGTGCAAATACAAGCCAGAGAAATTTAGAGTTACAACTAAATTAAAGAAATGCTCCTGGCGACAAAATATTTTGCCGAGGCATGCGAAACTTTTGGCAGGAAGGGCGGTGGTAAGTGTCGAATTTGGCTGCTGCATGTGTGCAAGGAATTTACGCAATCAACATTAGCATGTTTGTCGAAACAGGAAATGTAATTTATTTGCAGCACAGAAGCGCCAAAATATATTAACTTTTAGCCAAATTTACTGAAAGATTTTTTTAATTTATTCATGGTTTTATTTTAGCAACTAGTAATAAGTTTAGTTATTTAAATGCTCATTTATATCAAAGACAGTGCAACAATTCCTTTAATTCAGTGGCTTCCCTTTAAATTGTGGTTCTAATTATCCTGTTCTTTATAGCGATGAAGGAAAACCAGAAGCTAGTGGAAGGTAATGCCCTAAGCTCCATGCGTCGTATTCGCAATCCGCAATTGAATGACAAGCTGATAACAGTTTAGCACAAGTTAATTGCCACGAGCAAACAAACGAGCAACAGTGCTGAGAAAGACAGGGATATATGGATGGATGTTGGGGATATTAGGGAGTAATTCAGTATGAGGGCCAAGGGCTGACGGGGTCAGGAGTCCGGGGTTCAGGTTCCGGGGTCAGGGGGCAGCCACAATCGCATATCCATGCATTAACACATTGGGGGATCAGGTGATGGACGGCGGCCATGATGTTGACATGTGTAAGTAAACTGGGGCGCGCGAATCGATGGCCAAATGCAGAGGCACAGGCAACTCGACACATGCCGCCAGTGGCAACAACAATTGGCAATTGCCGAGCAGCAAGCACCGAGCACCAACTAACAATGTCGAGGAGCGCCGAGCAGCACCAGCTCATTAGATTAATGACGCTGGTAATGGATTAGCGAGCATCGAAGGAGACACCAGGCTACAGGACAAATGCAGGATGTGCCATCGAAGGAGGACACAGGACGCAGGACGAAGGACGATGGGCGTTGGGGCGACAGGCGACTTTGTCGTCGGCGTCACTTTGTCTAAGCTGGCAACCAAAAAGCAGTACGTAATTAACGGCATAGGTCGGGTTCGCGATCTGGCTTTGGGTTGACTAAACTGGAATCTGAAACGTGCCAACTGTGCCAGGCACAAATTTAGACACAAAATCAATGAAATAAATGTTTCAAAATTAAAAAATCACTGTTATGTTACATACTTCTAATAGTTAAGCACTAGACTAAAAGATATTGAAGCAAACATAATTTATTTTTTAACATAGCAAACTACTTCCGCTTTATCGCCTTTTAAATTCTTTTACTTGATTCTTCATATATTTAATGATATTTACACAATAAAGCAACTAGTTAGGTGCTCATCACTGTAATTTGCAAAGTCGTATCTCTAACTAACTGTACCATCACTTCCCGAATTCCAAATCTTTGCATTCCCTCTTGTTTTGCTTCTATTCTGGAAGTCGCAGTCAGTGTCCACCAACCAATTGAAACGTAACACATGCGTCCGTTTGAGTGTTAACTAATAGTAATTCGTTTTTTATTCATTTGTTATGTTTAACTAAATGTGCTTTTAACAAAGTTTGGCTTGAAACTTTTATTTATCTTATGTTAGGAAAAAGAACAGAATAGGTAATTCCATGACAACTAATTCATTAAGCATCTTCGAAACTTGTTTTGCGACAAACGCTATAAATTCGAGCACATTGTTATTTATTTCCTTCTTAATCATATGCGTTTCACTATTCTCATTCGTGGATCTGGGCTGTTAAACAAATAGAAGATTCGGATTAGTATATTTTCACTCATAAGAGGAATCGGATTGTGATTTTGGACCTCATATATAACTAAAGTGCTTACTATTTTAATCTCATGATGGAAAATATCCAATATTGCAGGAGAGGAGCAAGAGTATGGACAACTACAAATTCGGCACAGTGGACTACGTAGTGTTGGTGGGCATGACTATATTATCCACGGGAATGGGAATATATTTCGGTGGCTTCAAGTGAGTGTCTTTTTAATCCATCCTGATAAATTAACTAAAAATCATTCCTTTCAAGGAAAAAACAAAAAAACAAGAAAAGTGTTTCAGAAGACACCAGAAGGACCAATTTTGGATCTGAGAAGATAGACGAGTATCTTATGGGTTCTCGAAATATGAAAGTGATCCCAGTATCCATCAGTCTTATAGGCAGGTAAGCTGATATGCGGATTAAAAACTATTTAAATAATAATTAATATATTTTATTCAGCTTCGTATCGGGCGTTACCATTATTGGAACTCCTTCTGAGATCTATCATTATGGCACCCAATATTATCTCATCATCTTAGCCATTATTCTTCAAGGAATAGCCTTCTCCTATGTGTACTTGCCCGTGTACTCGGCTCTTCAAATCGGATCTGCATACGAGGTCGGATAAATTAAATTCTCCGAAACCATATTTAACCTATTTTGTACTCTATAGTACTTGGGATTGCGATTCAGCTCGAGCATTAGAACCACAGCATCTTTTATATATGTTTTCAGTATGGTAAGTTATTGTTTATGTTATGGGCAACGAACTTAATAAATTTCTAAAAATTTCAGCTTACTTACTTGCCATTTATTGTGTATGTTCCGGCATTATCGTTAAGCCAGGGTAAGATGTATCTATGAAAGAACTTCGAGATTTAATTAACGTGTGATCCAATCTTTAGTTTCTGGTATTAATACCCATCTGATTGGACTGGTAATCATACTCGCTTGCGTTGCCTACACATTTATGGTAAGCATTTCCTTTGACTTGGAAGACACTTAAATGATTTGTATTACAGGGTGGCCTGAAGGCTGTGGTCCACACGGATGTTTGGCAAGTGGCTGTTATGTTTCTCTCCCTGGTTGCGGTTGCTGTTTTGGGCATATACTACTCTAATGGCTTGGTAGCTGTTTTCGACGACGCGGAACAGGGTGGACGATTGATGCTGGCCAACACGAACCCATCTCCCTATGTGCGCCATACAGTGTGGAGCGTTCTCATCGGTGGCTTCTCATTCTGGACCTCCGTTAATGCCGGTGGTCAGCATATGGTGCAGCGATATATGTCACTACCTTCACTGAAGAAATCTCGGCAGGCTTCATTCCTCTTCACCATTGGAGTGTCCATCTTCATCGCTCTTTGCTGCTTTATGGGTTTGCTGCTTTTCTCGAAATACAAGGACTGCGATCCTTGGAGTGCTGGCATGATTTCGGTGGGTAGTTGTTTTTAAATTTTCCACACTAAAAAGTATTTTCTTTCAGAATGACGATCAACTTTTGCCCTTGTTTGTGGTTCAAAGTGTTGGACATATTTATGGAATGCCTGGTCTGTTTATAGCCGGAATATTCGGAGCAGGCCTGAGTTCACTTTCCTCGTGTTTCAACACGGTTTCACTGGTCTTCCTGGAAGATATAGTCCGCGGATTCTTCAAGATGCAGCCTAGCGAAAGGCAGTCCACGATACTGATTAAAACGTGCATTATCTTCCAGGGAATTTTTGCCTTTCTTCTATTATTTTTACTACAACACTTGAGAGGCATTTTGAGTGTCTGCAATTCGATATCCTCGATTACGGCAGGCACTTCCTTTGGAATATTCACATTAGGAATGTTGTTCCCATGGGCAAACACAATAGGCACAGCCGTGGGCGGATTGTCTAGTGTCCTACTGGCTGGATGGATTTCATTTGGATCGCAGATCTCCGCAGCATCGGGTCAACTGAAATCTGAAATGCTTCCAGTTTCCGTGAAGGAGTGTGTGGGAAATGTGACGCTACCCGAAGGGCCTTGGGTGGATCAGAATCAAGTGTTTCCTCTGTACCGTCTATCTTACCATTGGGTTAGTCCCATTGGAGTCGTCACAGCAGTTGTGGTGGGAGCATTAGTATCCTTGCTAACTAAACCCCCAGATATCAAAACACTTCATGCTGAATTAATATCCCCAGTGATCCATAGGTCAGTATATAGATTATTTTAAAAGTAAGAAAACTGAATTAAATTAAAAATATATTCTAGATTTCTTCCAAGGGAATGCTTCAGAGGTCGCAATGTAAATGAGAGGACTGAAGAAAGCCTAATACAGTAAATACACGTCCAATGTGATTGAGGTCAAGTTAAAGTTATTGTTTCTGTGTAATAAGTTCTGTAATTTACTTTAAAATCCTTAGGGCACTCTTTAAATCCGTTTAAATTTAAATAAAGTGAGCCTTTTAAATGTGGCATACGTTAAGATACATATTTATGTGGCATGAAATTAAGTGCTTAAACTTAAAATGTTATTATCAGCGAATATATTTATCAACTTGGTTTGAAATTCTTGATGAAACTTAATTATACGTTAAGCACACATTTAATTAGGCATTTAATTTAAGCCCTCAGCCGACTGCTTTCTTCAGACAAGTTGAGCAGACAAGTCGAGCATCTGAATCAACCAATTCAATGACCAATTCGCCATGACAATGTTCTTTATAATATCAATAATAAGTTAAGCATCTTTGGCGTTCCGCTCCCCTTTTCGCCGACGTCTGCTGCATTCAAATTAGGCCGCATCTGCACAGCGGACGGCCAGTGAAACCTTAACAGTTAAATATATAAATACAATTGTATAAAAAGGCCTGTCTGTGTGAACTTAATGCTCTGCTTTTGCTTGTTTTAAAGGCTAATTTGAATAAATGCCAAAAAGAGAGAAGTCTATAGAAAAGTCGAGACTACTGAATACCCCTTTTCAGTAATAACTAAAAACTAGAAGAACAAACTACTGAATCTTAGGGCTCATTTAATCTATGAATTAAATTTTATAAAAGTACTTACATTTTTAATGTGAAATATACTTAAAAATTAACAGCCATTTCACATAAAAATATACCCCAAAAGGAGCATGTGGAATGACTAAAAGTAACATTTGTAACTTCGTTTTTGCCCCACTTCTTTGCGAACGAGATTTGCATGCTGAGCAGGCCATAAGACCAACAACACGAATTAGCCATGCCATCCACTCATATTTTGCCCAGAATTTATGCCCAACAGGCAATGAGAACTTAAGTGATTTCGGTTGTAAGCTAATTGAGAGCCTTGGAAACTGGCAGTGGCTAAATGTCAGAGAGTCCGCGTCATTGCACCACTGAGCCACTGGTGAAAATCTGCGGCAGTTCTCACCACCAAATTGACAGCTTCATTTTCCTAAAACCGTTAGTGAATTGATCGGGACTTTAGGCCAAAACGGTTGGACACTTTCCGCCTGAATTTGTCAATCTGTTGGTTGGACGTGCAGTTGCACAGTACGAAAAACAATTTCAGTTAGATAGTCAAATGAAATTAAATATATTAATAATTAAAATAAAATTAAAATAAATATTAATAAATATATTAGGGTCCTACTTGCAATGAGCAAGAAAAGCCGATAATTGGGTATCTGCTCTCTTAACATACTTTCTTGCTTAAATTTCTTTTCTGGTAACCCTTTTTTCCATTCGAACATTACTAGTTCTCATTCTAAATAAATTTCAGTGCATTTGGGGACGGCAGATGGTGATGGAACGCGTGCCAGCGGCTCAAACACGCTTCTAAGGTCTGAAAAGAACTTGAAAAACGCAACGAACTGAGTGGGCCCTGTGGCCCGGCACATTGCAAATCTTGATTTGCCAATTGGCTTGCAGCTCACGTAGCGGTTGTTTTTTAATCGATGCTAGTTTTTTGTTGCTCCCGCTGTCATATTTTACCCCTGCGAACTGCTCCTGTCCGTTGGCCCACGTCCGCTGTCCGTTGTCCGTTTGTCCGCGAACTCCTGTCCGCCGACTAGTGGCGTTTCGCATTCAAAATGTCATGTTGTCAATCGCGTGGACAAGTGTCCGCAGCTTATGTGCCGCTTATGTGCGGTCTGTAGATGAGCATAAATTACGGCTGTCAAGGAGTGCGAAGCGGCGGGGCGCCTTCATTAAATGTGCAACAGTTTTTTTTGCCCATTCATTTATAGCACTCCACTATCCACAATCCACGGCAATCGGCAATCGGGAGCTGGACGACATCGAGTTATTTGTAGCAGGATGTAGGTCGGGATCGACCTTGGGAATCGGAATTGAAAATGAAAACGAAAGCGATGTCAACGACGCTGGGTGTGTCTGCTTCAATTACAAGATAGATAACGGCTAGTTTGAAATCAGGCTTGAACTAATGAGTGTTAGCAGCACATTGTTAAATTAATTCAACTTTATCAGCTCATATATTTGGGAGCGTTTTTAGCCCTGTTCGGCGTGCCATGTTAAAAAATATATAAATATATTTTTGAATAAGGAGCACATTTGTATATTTTCAATGATCGCACATTCATGTGCTGTTCTTTGATAACTAGGTCAATAGAAAAAACTAAATAAGAAGCTCGCAATATTGGCAGTTTGCATTTATGTCAACAATAACTGTCTGTTGTTTGCCTTAACAATACTCTAATAAATAAAGCTCGCAGATTTGTCAATTTGCTATATGCAAATGTGCAAGCATTTCCGTTTCAATAAAGTTTGTTTGCGTTCCGCGGCGAATGAACAAAAATTCGCACCCATTCCAAGGTTCATTAACCTTTAAAAAACACGTTTTCTAAATTTCACACACTCTTGGTTAATTTTCCTAGGGTAAATTTTTAGCTCAGTAAAAATTAAAAAATATATTGTTTTCGACAACCTAGATATCAATATGGAAAAAGTATATATCCTTGTTTTATACAAATCCAATAATATTATTTTATTAATAAAAAGAGTGTTACTGTACTCTACTATTTAAAAGTTAAGCTCGGTACTAGTTTATTCTATTTATATAACAGTTTATTTATGGCTTCTTCACAGGTTAATCTTAAGAACTAGGCGTGAGAAAAGAAAACAGTTGGGACTCAAAGTATTTGACCGATCTGCGGCTCCTAACTGTAAAACGGGCATATCTAAACACATGTATCTAGATACGATCCCAACTATGGGGAACTTTCCCGCGAAAAAGAACACCCGAATGTCAAGTTGCCAAATTTAACGCACGTTCGACAAACCGGCACAACAACAAAACAAAAAACCGTCCATAAATTGGCCATAAAAGCTGTGTTATTGCCCATGTACAAACATCTACCCCGAAAAATTCTCACATATAAATTGCTCGAAATTAAGCGAGCCCAGAAAAGAAAAGGGGTGAACTGGCCAAATAAAATCAAAAACGAAACAACGCGGAATAAAACCCAAATGCGAAAGTAAATGAATGCATGCCTCGTATGTGCGCGTGCCCCGTTCTGGACTTTCTCTTTTCAAAAGCGTGTAAATAACATTTTTATTATATTTATAACATTTATGTAAAGCACCCACTCCACTGCCACGCCCCCCACCGTGAAGCAGGTGTGACACTTTTTTATTATTTCAGTTTCGGTTTTTTTTTTCTTATTTTATTTTATATTGTGTCTTTTTTTATTTTATTATTTTGTGCCGGCGCGCGTTTTACTGACCCACTTATCACGCGGTGCGAAATCAGAATGAAGTGCCAAGGTTTCCTCCTGGCGCGAAAGAGAGGGCCGTACGGAGCCGAAAGAGATGGCCTGATATTACATACCCGTCAACTGTGCAAATATTTCCATGCCTGCCAAGAGAATTAAACAATGCCCAGTGATAATGGGATCATTAGCAACTTTAGATAAAAACAATGTTCCAGAGGGCATACGCAGAGAAAAAAGTATTGAAAAATAGATATATCTTGATTAATTTGGAAGTATTTCACTGCAATATTTCAATTCCAATTTGATCACATGCCATCTTTTAACACTAATACCTAACCTTCTTTGCTTCAAGATAAAGATCTTGCATATTAAACATATTTTTCGCTGTGCATGAAGAGAGAGTGAAAGAACAAAAGAATCGAGCCCACATTTCGTAGGCCATGAAATTGTCAGCGAATGTGAAATTTTAAATAAAATGATGAATTTATAGGAGTCGCGGCTGCCGTCAAACGTGCGAGAATTTCAAAAAGCAAATCAACTGGTTGCGAGCGTAGCTTTGGTTGCCAAGCGTGTATCTTTCAGATACTTCTGTTTCTCTCTTTCACTCTGGGATGTGTGAACTGCATTTATCTGAAAAAATAAACAACTAAATAAGCGCAAGCAATTCATTCAAAAGGGACGAATGACAAACAAACCCATTTGCAAAGAATTTTTCCAATATTCTTCTTTAATATTGACTTAACCTGAATTTGGGAAGAAAAGAGCTTGTGAACTTAAATTTGCATTGCATTTACATTTCTACATTTACACGTAACGATGAACCCAAGAACTTAAGAATGCTGACAAAATACACAGTTCCGGGAAGAAATAAAGAGATGTATCTTTATAAATTTATAAACATTATATGCTTTTAAAAAGATTATAATAAATAAGATTTTAGAATTCTTGGTTTTACCATTTAAGCCTGAACAGTTAATCAGGCAGCAATTTGGAGCACAAACACATGGAAATCAGATCCGATTCCTTGGCAGCCCCGGCAAAGGATTACACAACTCGCTGTCGAAATGACTTAAGCTGTTTCCCTTTGCGGACTTCCCCCCGTTCCAGTGATTTTCCTTCGACGTCCGCTGCTGACCGTCGAGATTGTTTTTGCCTTTGGAAACGAGCTGCTTGAATAGCCGCTGTGCCAACAATAATAATAAACCTCGGGCTGCCGCATTCCCGCCGCCCGCGATGAAATGATAACTTTAGCAACGCTGACACTGGCATTCAAATTGATTCGGAGGATTCTGCGGAAGCACAATTAAATTTCTTGCTGGGCGAAATTAATTATGCGTGCACATTTCAATTAGAGAGCGAGCTACTCAGCAATTAGAAGGTCACTCGTCCCCAAACACAATTAACTTGGTTTTTTGCTCTGCAGCGTAAATCAACTTAAATTGTTAAGGCTTTTAATATCAAGTATACGCAGGGTGTAAAAATACAATTGAAAATGCAAACGCAGGGTGCTGTACACGTAAAAAAAAAGTTTAATAAATATAAAAATTTAAAAGCATTCCTTAGATTGAAAATATATACAAATATATAGAATAACATTATATATAGAATAATATTACCATTACATTTTAAGTTAATTCTGTATAATTCCCGTATTTGTATCTTAAAGTGTATAGATTCCAGATAACCGACATTTGCATGACGACAGCCACTCCGATGACGAGAACGACGACAATGCCTCGGACGCTCTGCAAGATTTATTAGCGCATTTGACTTGATTTAGCTTGTTTATGTTTTTGCTGTGCAAAACTTATGGCCGAGCATTATGGCCACAAAATGGACATCGAAGTTGTAGCCAGAACGACCCGACCCACTGCCAACCTGGCGACTGCCACACGTTGCGTGTGCAAGGTGTTTTCCACTCGCTGCAACACGAACCTCCGCTCGGCTGATGTGCATCATAAATTATTTTGATGTGCGTTTAGTTGCTCCAGCTCCTGCTGCTTTGAATCCTGATCGGTGTTGCCACAAAGTAGCCAAATCAAGATGGCCAACAAAAATTGTAAATAGCTAGTGATTCTAATTTCATTAGAAGGATTTAAACAAAATTAAAAACACATAATAAGCTTTGTAAATACAAATACATGGATTGTAATTAAAATGCAGACAATAATATATTATTATTATAAGTATAGAAGCAAAGCCTTGCAATAATTATATAATATATTAATAATTATATATTAATTATTTATAAATTATATTATATAATAAAATATTTATAAATTTTATTAATATATTAATAAAATAGCACAAAAAGCCCTTCTTAAATATCGAAAATCAAAGTTAGTATATTATTGTAATATGGAATGTCCTTCGAAAATAGCCAAGTTTGCAGCACAGTTGCTCTTGAAAAATCTGATTGGTGCCGAGCTGAGATAACTCCAGTGGGTGGCAGTTAGGGCAGGTGTTAAATGTCTTGTGCAAAGTGCTGCACATAAATCGACGACAGATGTGTGTGCCCGAGAGGCGACTTTAAAATGACAATGACTCATTTAAATGATCGACATTTGTCGGTGGCCCCAAAATGTCCTTTGAATAATGTCCAGCTCCTGCTTTGATTTGATTTGCCGTGCCCGAGTTGTATCCTCCTGAAAAAAAAAAACAGAAAAACAGGAGCACAAATTAATGAGCATTCAGTGTCAGAGGCGATAACAATGGCTTCCCAAAGTGTCCGCTGTCCGTGGCAGACACAACAAAATAATCCTTTCGTCTTGCATAAAACCATTAAGGTCACCTCATGTCGGGTGCTAATGTTCATGTCTTGTAGCTTGTCAGTGGCGAAAACAAAAACTCGGCCGAATGCAGCGTCATTCATCACAACCAAACAAAACTCGAGTGCTCGAGATGGGAAGTTGGAGCTGGGCACTGGTAAAAAAAAAAATGATTAAATAAAAAGAAGTATATAATTTAAAATTTAATTTAATTTTCTCTAAAAAAAGGTCAATCAAACTATACTCTTCGTTGTTATATATGAGGTTTTAAATGTAAAATAAGATGAAATCAGAAGCTATAATTTTCCTTTTATTTTATTGTATTTTATAAAGCCTGTTTATTTTAACCTGTCTAGTTTATTAATCAAAAGTTTAACAGAGATCGTGTAATTAATATACATAGAATGGAAAATCACTGGGTACGTTTATTAGCACAGATCCGAATAAAAGAAACACCCGTTTTATAATGCCAGTGGTCGCTTATAAGAAATTCGGAATCATAATTCACCTGCTTTTTGGCGCTAGCGTTTTTCCCAGAGTGTGTGGATAAACCAGGACATTGCTCGTTCCTGCACTTAAAAGCCGAGCAACGAACCCAGAGACAAAAACAGCTCACTCGACTCCTGGCAGTCCTTTTGTTTTTGCCACATCCACATCCGCATTTTGTCCGCTGCCACGCCCCCTGCCGCACTGCTGCCCCAGCAGCCCACCGCCCACCGCCCACTTTTGTGAAGCAGCAGCGCAGCTCACTTAAGCTGTCTCATGCATTTCGTTTGGCCGCACAAACAAACACACAAAAACATTTTGTTTCAGCGCCCCGGCAAAACTGTTAAAAAATTAAAATGCTGCTTAACAACTTTGCCGCATGATAAATGAGCGCAAATACAGCAAAAGGTGCTTTTCCACCCCACCGCCCGCCACCCACCTGCTCTTACCTGTTCTTATTGTTTATGATCCTTTGTGCGAGCGTTGTCCAGTTGAGAACGAAGGGGGTGAAGAGTGGCGAACGGGGGCAAGAAGTCCAAGCAGGGGAGTGGAACGCTGTGGCATATTTAGGACCGAAGTGTCATCGTAATTACCAAAAAATGAGCAACAAGGCAAAAATTCCCCAGATATGCAAATTGATTTTAATAATAAACGGTGTGCATAATTTGGGATGATATTTTCGCCGTTACCGCCAATCTTACAAGTGTTGACTGTGGCTGAATAAGCAGGCTCTTTGCGTTGACTTACAGTTAAAGATCATTCTCACGTTCCTCGATGAGTATGCGAAATACTTATGAATAAAGATATAAAGATACTCCAATCCATCAATTAATAAAATCGCAATAAACCTTATTTTTCATAGCCAAATAAATTAAATCCTTAAATTCAACTGCTGAATTAAATTCAGCAGTATCCCATGATTTCCACAGTAGTTTTTGCGCTGTCGCAGCTCAACTTGCTATATCTCAAACACTGCCCATTAAAATAGCAAGCAAACAACTTTTAATTAATTTAAAATTAACCGCTCCGCAAAATGAAACAACAAACAAACAAACAATTTTTGCTGACTCTCCGCCGGCCAGAGTCCTGAAAAGTGAGTACTGGCTGAGTCCTGGAGTTCTGAGTCCTGAACCCTGATGCTGATGTGATTGCGGCTCATTAACATTAACTCGACAAAAGTGTGGGGCTCGGCCATCATTTACACGCGCATATAACTAATGATAATGGCTCACTTAATATGGCGGGCGGACATGGTCTGTAGTATTTGCGTAAAAAAATATTCAAAAGGGAACTGCTGCTTCCTGGAAATTATTACAAAATATTAAGGGTACCCGCACAGCCGCACACTTTGAGGAAAAAGGCGTACCACACAAATAACACTTCAGCCATTATTGCGAACGGGATAATGAATGCTGACAATAAGGATGGCAAAAATGTCCGTAATGGTGAAAATATAAATGACAACATTATTAAAGAGTCAGCGAACGCAAAGGGACAAGCCGAGCTCATAGCTGTCGTTTTTCGATAGAAGTGATGTCATTAAATGGGATAAATGAGAAGTAGTGGCGACAGAAATAACAGGTGTATGGAACTCATTGTACCTAGTAATTAAAGCCAAACTTAATTTGCTTAAATGCCTAATTTAACGTTTTGAATGCGTAATTGTAGGTAATGCATTTAATTAGAGAAATTTTTGAATATAAAGAGCTTTCTATGCAGCCAATACACCTCGATTGATCATGGATTGCGCGGTATAAATAATTTATTAAAGTTTAATAAATTTAAATATTTGTCGCACAGCAACGAAGCTCAAGTCCCAGAGAGCATGGAAAATGAGTTGAGTGCAGCTAATGAAAAGAAAAACGTAGAAAATGGCGAGCAATATTATTAAAATATATATTGAGGGTAAAATATCGCGATGAAGTCAAATGAACTTTGTCGCCATGACAACCTGTGGGTGAAAGGTCAGTATTCGAAACTAATAGGAAGTTAAAGGAGAGGCACTTGGCCAGTGATAAGTTTAACCAGCAGCTGCTAAAGCCAATTTTTTTTACTACAAAAAGGTAATTTATCTTGGGAAAAAACTGAATAAGGGATTAGATACAGAAGGGCAGGGGAATTGCTCACATTAGGTAACCAAATTATGGTGCGGTCTGAACAAGGACCACAATCCGCAACCACACACGAATTTCTCCTAATTAATAAGCAGTCATTAGATGTTTGGCTTCCGTGTCCGCACGAAATGTGTCATAATTTCTATTTATGGTCGGGCGGACAGCATGGCCCGGTCGCGTTTTAATATGATTTAATTTAATAAATTGCAAACAACTCCTCGGTGAGCATTTGAAAAATAGCTGTGACAAGGCGCAAAACACGCGAAGTACGCAGCAAAAAAAAAAACCAAAATGAGATGAGGACATTTTAAAGCGAAAAGCTAATTAAGTAATACTTGGCACGCAAAGGGATTGTGGGCAAAAAAAAAACATTTATACTTATGCTTAATTATAAGGGGTTATGGTAATGGGTCGGGGCAATTTACCTTTGACAATTTCCATATAAGTAATTAATATTCACCGGCTGACGAGTGTCCTTGCAAAACCTTCGGCTTTATGACGGATAAACCATAACAATGTTTAATTTTGCAAATTACAAGCGTGTTAGGGCATCATATAAATGTATCGTAAATACAACACTCAAGATATTAATTCTCAACGCCGCTTCATTTGGGCAGCCAGTGACCAAAACAAAATGCTAGAATGCTGAAATGCTAAAATGCTAAAATGCCCAGATCGGCAGTCATAAGAATTTCCATTTTATGATAAGGCCGCAATTTTATTGCACACCCAACTGGGGAATCAAAATCCGAGTGGAGCTGGCAAAAGAATCCCAGTTTGGAGCCAACCTGCCAACTGACAACAGACGAAAGCCGCTTTGACAGCCATTTACACAGGCATTTCAGATGCACTCAAGCCACTTGTAAGATACTGCGATATGCTCACCATAGATAAGGCTCGTAAAATGGGGCTTTAAGGCGCCGTAAAATACAATATAATGAAATCACAAAATGCCAGCAAATGAAAACTTAATGATTTCATCTAATTATAGCCGGCCATGCAACTGCAACTGGGCGGAGCTGGCTAATTTAGTTAGCCATCCGCACTGCGGAAATGCCACAAACACTCGTCGACACTTCGCGACCAAGTCGCCAGTAGATTCGCTGTAGTCCTCGGGGCCTCATCATCGTCAGCATCATCAGCAGCGGAATCAGCATCAGCAACAGCTAACTATGACAATCTATGACATCTGCTGACGTTCCCTGCGCCACTGGCTTGAGCTATTCCATCTACTGCAACTGCGTCCAAAGGATGCGGTGCAGAAGGTCCACTCGAAGGAGGAGGAGGATGAGGAGGAGGCGGCGGAGGAAGTGGCCAAGTGGTAGGTGGGGTGGACGTGGCCGGCGCAGTGCGACCGTCTAAATTTAGATACAGATGCTGCCTCAGACTGCGCCTTTTATGGGCTTTGATCTCGAACCAAACGCTCCCTTGGGAAGAACACGGAAAAAGACGGCTTACTAAAACTTTAGCCACCTAGAGGATCTCTTAGAAAGTAAAAAAGTATTTAAATATTAAATAAATATAATTTATTTATGGAAATTTAACGTAATAGGTTCATTTTTGAAGTTGGATGTTTAATATCTAAATGCTTGTTACTTAAAAACGACGCATGTCTTGTTAACTTTAATGGTTCTCAATATATGTTATACATCTTATATATTCACTTATTCCAAAGTCCTTATTCCCTTGCTTTTCCCAGTGCAAGGGAGTCCGATTTTGAGTTAAAGTTCTTGGTTCTGGCCAACACTAATTGTCCTTCGGCATTCCTTCTTTACATCATCATCGCCTTCCAGGCGTTCTGAACATTTTCGCTAGCTGCATCCACAACAACCACGTTCATAATTGGTGTTTTAGAGTCTTTTGTGTCTATATTTAGATTTCAACCTGTGCAAACGCCTTGATTATGTTGCTCAAATTACAGTAATTTGCCCTAAGTAGACACTGTGTTTGATTTCGCTGATAAGTTATGAACAACCTATGGGTACTTAAAGTTGTAAAGTTACATTTACCCTCACCTATGAACCCAATCAATTAGGGGAAAAGTGAAAGTAAATATATCGCAACCCAACACACAGTGATTTAAATGCAAATTACATTCTGCATATTTAAGTCGGGCGAAGAAAGAGATGGGTCAGAATAAAAGGTTATGAAGTCAAATGAAGCAATCACCCGAGCAGACAAAAGAAATTAGCATCGATGCGTCATAATATTTGATGTATATTAATTATGCCATAAAAAGCAAAGCGCCAAAAGCCAGTGTGACGTTACCCCCACATCATTGCCCCCCTTCCAACTCATTGATCGGATCGAAAGCCATATATGCAAATTACAGAAGCGAATCCCACCTGGAACCCCTATCATCGCCAGGTCATCAGGTTGCCTTCTTCGAAGCTGTCAGTTGGCAAATTGATTAACATCCACTGGGGGAACCTCCGGAGCCAAACAAACAAGCTCTCTCTAAGTCTGATTTTAAAGCGCTCGAATTAGCAAATCATTTGGAGAACGATTTGAATATTGCCTAGTTAGGCGGGAGAACTGATTGCAATCTTGGTTCGGCTATATACTCAACTATGGGATTCTCTGCTGTTAAGAAAAAAAACTAATAAGAAACGAAAAGTTTTAAGCATATTCTAAACGCTTTGCATTTAAGATTAAATATTAGGCATATTATTTTATTAAAAAAAGACGTCTTAAAGCAACTTATCTTACATAAGTATAAGTAACAAAGATTTATTTTTTAAGGTATTATTATTTTCTATATGTTGTTGCAAATATTTTCAAAAAGCAACTGTATTCTTAGTTAATATTGAATAACACGAAACTGTGTCAAATTCTATTCTTAAGGTATTATTAGTTTCAATATTAGTCTGTGGTTGCAAATATTTTCCAAAAGCAACTGAATTCTTAGTTAATATTGAATAACACGAAACTGTGTCAAATTCTATTCTTAAGGTATTATTATTTTCCATTTTAGTCTGTGGTTGCAAATATTTTCCAAAAGCAACTGTATTCTTAATTAATATTGAATAACACAAAACTGTGTCAAATAGCTAAAAGCTTGAAAAATTTACCCATTTTCAAAAGCATAGAAATGCCCAATTTCAACATTTTATTACACCGCTTTGTTTGCGATCGTTTTGTTCCCTAAAAAACAGTAACATCAAAATAAAGCCATTGGGTGGGTTTAATTACAGCAGCAACCGGTTTGTACCGTTCCCAAAAAAAACCACAAAAAACGCTCAAGTTCAGACCTGAAGAGCGCGAAATATTTCTGGCTAAATCAATCAGCAAACTGGTAGCTGGTGCTCAATTGTGTGAGTACGAGTATCTAGCAGATTCGCTACCCCAAAATCGCCAAAGGCGTCGGCATGGCTGAACAACAGCCGGCAAAACCAATTTTTCTCGGTCACTGGCACAGAATTTTCGACAGGGTGTGGGTGCTGCAAAACAACATACCACAAAAAATATATTACAAAAAATAACAGAGAGAATAAAACAAAAAAAAAAGCTGAACAAGAATACAATAAACAATTACAGCACCAATGAGCCGGGGAAACTGAGCACTGGGCACGTCGGCGATAAGTTTATAAAAATTCAGATGTTGTCTGCGTTCCGGCGAGCTTCTTGCACTGGATTTACTTTTAATGGCCTGCCTTGACCAAATCCCCCTCCGATGCCAATTCCTTGTTCGATTCGCCCAGACAACTCCCATGTATGGAGTTCGTTTTGTTTTCGTTTTTATTTACTTTTTGGCCAATTAATTGGGTAAAGAACTTTCTATTGGCCGGCGTAAACGTCATCATCGCTCGGTTCTCATCAGCATGCATTTAAGGCGTCAGGCGGTGGTGAAAGTACTGATTTGGAGACAGCTCGGACTTTTTGGCCTTTCCCGTGTGTGGGCCCTTCTGAAATTCGCATGCTCAAGTGTTTAGTTCCCGATAAGAATTATTTTGTGCTTTTGGCCTGTTCAACGGCTGTCTGTAAGTCTCGAGTGATTTCAGCGAAGGAAAACATTAAAATTTACTTAACTGTATCTAGAAGGTTGGCAGGTTGTGGCAGCCCCTTTGTGGTTATTTTGATTTAATTTTATTTTTATTTGTATTTCGGAGATGAGTGGCGGTGGTGTGGAGAGATGCCGAAAGAAAGCCGCTTTTGATGCGTCATCGTCAGCTGTACGGCCTCTGCGGACTAAGAAGTGTTCTCTTCTTAGAAATCGTTCGCTTATTTGTACTTTTTATTATGTTTCATTCCCTGTTCTGTGCAGACATTTAAACAAGATATGTTTATAGGCTGGCCCAAATTGGGTTACAGCATTTTCGGCTTTTTATTGCGAAGTTTCTGACTCGGATGACGCAAAACCGGGTTGACAAACCTGAGATAATCAGAAAGAAAGCTAAGGCCAGTCATAAATGTAATTTGTGATTCAATTTTAACAGTATATTTGTTTCAATTAGTTAAGTGCTTAGGATTCTGTATCCCATAATGCAATATTTATGTACAAAATTAAAGTAGTATCTTTCAGATTTCGTATTTCTAACTTTTGCTGAGTGCCAAAATGCAGAAACCGCTATATTTCAATCCAAAAATTAGCCTCGAATCCTGCTAACTAATATTCATAAAAAATAATGCCCCAGCTCATCTGTTTGGCAGCCCTCCTCGACTGTGTTGGGATTTTCAATTTTCAGCACTCCAAATTGGAAAATCTGTGGCGGCAAACAAGGCGAAACCGAGCTTTCAACGTTGCCGAGGCGTGGAAATATTGAAAATGTTCGCATTATGATAATTTAATGCATGTGATTATTGAAAATCATAATAATATTTTTATGGCCTTGCGGGGGGACTTCAACAAGATGCGATGCGATGCGATGCGATATGCTTTTGGGCAGTTTGCTGGCGGGGAAGAGATGTTGCCGATGTCGTTGTCGCATTATTATTGTTATTACCGAGACACATTCCTTTTATCAGCACATCGAAAGTGCCAATAATTCGAGGCAATTTATTATTTTAGCATTTGTATATCAAACAAACGCACACTCGATGTCTGGGCTATTTGCGAATGCAAATCACGTGCGCGCATAAACTGCCAGAAAAGCGGGAAAGAAAAAAACCCAAGTTCAAGCTGTGCGCCTGCTGGCGCCAACACCTGTGCTAGGCATCTTGCGCAGAGATACAGATACTGCGATACAAAGATACTTGGCCGGAATCCGCCCAACTTTGGCTCGCTGAACCTGACACCGATATTGAAATCATTCGGGCTTTTTACTTTGCGGGGGAGGAGCGGCAAGAAGACAAATCTTGGCCGAATTTAAATTTTATGCGGAAGTGGTTCAATGGAAAGAAACCAAAACCAATAAGAAATATATATGCTAAGGCAGAAAGCTTTCACCGTAGAGCGCCCGGAATTAATTTCACCCAGATAAATTTAAGCATTTTTTTATCTTTATGTGTACGACAAAATTCGACGAGAGGATTTCAATTTTCTGTCAAAGAAGGCGAAAATCCCAGCACGTTCATTGCTGATGCTGATATGGCAAATGATTTTGCGGACTGGCATACTTCTAAGCCGGGAAAATCCTGTCAATTGAAACATTTTCTTCTTCGCTGGCGAACGGAAGTGAGAAATTCAACGGGCTTGCAGTTAATGAGCAACTCTCAACCGATAAATATAAAACCTCCAACACTCTGACTTAATTAAAGGTCCATGAATCACTTGTTGCTCTGCCAGATTCGCCGCTGACAAACAGTAAACAAATATTTTCCGGCATAAATCAACCAAAATGAGCGAACAAAACAAAAAACGCGAAAAGTGAGTAACGAACAAAAACGCAGAAAAAAAATAAAAAACAGCTGAGGGCTCTCCTCCCCAGTTGGCCAATCGCAGAAGACAGGGCCAAAAAAGCCCGCTTGACCAACAACAACAAGCCGCGTACTTTGGGCCGCGTTTTTTGGTAGAAAATTCTGGTTTCTGTAAGTCGAAAAGGGAGGGAGATAGAGCCCGGCTGGCAAAAGGCAAAAATTCGCAAAGACAAAAAGCGGCAGCGAAGTCGGCGTCTTGAGAATCTGCCGCTTAACCCATTGAAGCCGGTTGTTACATTACAAGGTACTATTGTATTTAGGCTAACTGAACTGATCTGAAATTTAAATATATAAATTTAATAATCTAAGCAAGGTTGGCAAAACATTTTGGAAGGGTAAATCTTTATATGAAATGATTCTGGTCTTACCAAAACCGCAAGAGTTTTGAAAGAAACCTACTAGATTTTAGTGAGATAATTATCATATGCTATTAATGTACTTTTTAAGGTTAAGGTGCATCTTTTAAATATCATAATATTAATTAAGGATTATCGTTTCAATGAAGTTAGAATCAGATTGCCATGGGTTAAAATGAAGCGAACCGCTTACAATTTATGCCGCAAACGCGAGCAGCGACGTCGACGTCGGAGCTCGGCTTTCATTACAGCAAAAAGATCGCGAATTCTGCCGGGCCCAGAATCTGGCAGCGCAGTCGCCAGCGGCAGTGGAAGCTCATGATGAAGTTCATTAGCGACGGCGGCAGAAGAAATTCAGAACGAGGGTATAAAAGAACCCGGCTCCACTGACCATTGTAGCAAAAACTCTCCCGATTCGGTTACGCGTGCGCCGACTTAAGCAGCGCCCCCTGAAAATCCACATCCTGGCGGCAGGATTAAGACAAAAGTGAAAAAGTGTCACACGAAAGTTGAAGTGCAAACAAGAAAGTGCTAAACAACGCGAGAATTAAACTCACAAATAAGGACCTCACCAAATCCTTAAAGAAAGTGGTGAGTGCTGAAAAAAAAACAGAGGTCCATAAACGGAAACCTGACAATCCATAAAATACAACATTTTTTTTTGGCTTAATTGCTAATAAACTTGATTCAAACCAGAGCCATGAATCAAAAATTGGCAAAGTTATGGTCAATAAAGTATAAAAATAAAAAAAAACTGCGGCGAATGGGAACCTCTTTTTCGGTTGGCATTAATCTATTTTTATGTGCTCCTAAAACCTTCATCAAACTAAATGACCAGCCAGCTCTGAAAAAAGGGACGGATGCAAAACCTCAGAAAATAGCAAACACTCAAGGGCTGAGGGCTTTTTAGGGCAAACTTTTAGCTCACGCATTCAATTCTGAAGGTCGCCAGCCATTTCCATGTGCAGTCAGTCGCCTTAAATGTAACAATGTAAAGTTTAATTGACACCATTGTTCGGGCAACACTTTTTGCTCCATTTAACACAGCCAGCCCATAGATTGCGCCGAACGCGCTGACAGCTGAAACAGAAAAAATCGAGGAGCAAGCCTGCTAAAAAATGTGGAAAAGATAACGAGCTTAGGGTAGTCGGGGGATCGGGGAGTCCATACTCCTCCCGTCTGAGCCATGTCACTGGGCAAGTCCATCAGTCACTCAGACCCAGTGCGACACTTCTCAGTACACTGCAAACAAAGACGCAACAGTTCTTAGAGCCAACTGAGAGATTTAAGTGTAACATAATAAATAAATAACTAATTGATTGCTCTTAAACTTGCCTACAAGTTTAGTTTAAAATTCAAGCAAGTGATTTTCCCCGCAACTTTCGATACATTCGGCTTTTTCTTTTGATCCATCAAGTAGAACCGAAGGACAAGTTGGGTCACATTAAAAAGAGGCTAAACGATATCCTTGTGAATTGTGAACTTTTTCCTCGTGCATGCAAGGAATAGAAACAGTGGCGACCATCGCTGACCAGTCATCAATTCCAGGCACGTTGTTCAAATTATTATTATGCGCAAAATCGCAAAAGGATCTCTCACCCCAGTTACACTTGCTGTAGCCACTGCCTTTGGCCTGCCACTCGAGCAGACAATCAAGAAATTTAAATTTGATTCGTTGCGCAAACTGGCCAACAGCATCAACAACAACAGCAGCAAAAGCTGGCAAAGCGCACTCAAGTGTCAAATGTAAGGAGAGATAAGGCAAAAAGGAGGAGGCTCACACACTTGCACTACACTTCAATCGAAGGACGTTTTCCTTCTGCATTTCAACTTGACTTCTGGTCCGTGTTCGGGTCCGTGCCTTTCCGCCACCTTCCGTTTCCCCTTTCCATTGGCGCATTCCCTCCTCCCTTCGCCTTTAATGCTCACTTTGTCAATTTGCTTGGCATTCCGCTTTAGTTTTGCAGCGATTCTCATAAATTAAATTGTTTGTCCCAGGACAACACTGACAGCGCCGAACGTTGACAACTCTTTTCCGCGGCGATTTATGTGTGGGCGTGGCCGAAAGCCCGACAATTCAATGCATCAAAGATAAAACGCTCGCCGACAATGATCAATGCAATTATTGCTGGGACACTTTTAAAACTTTTTAATTTCCCCAGCAACAAAACAATGGAGTATATAATAAAACATTCTATGAGGCATGAAATCTAAATGTAAAATATTTGTATGATATTTTATGATGGATTTGATTATTTAGTTTCTTTATATTTTTATCAGTTCATCCCACAAAGAGAGCCATGTGACCCTTGAACAAATATCCCATCACTTTCTACAGCTTTCGGTTCTGTTAAGTTCGCTTTGGATCCAAGAATCTGCATAGATAAAATCGCTGTGACAAGCTCCAAAAATGCTGTGAAAATTTGTTAATTTAAATTCCATACATTAGCCGGCGACAAATATACATATTAATAATATTTGCACAAGCCAAGAAGCGAGAAGTCCGAAAAAGAGCACAAGAAAAGTGAAATGATATCGTTCGCCGGTCATTATGCATTCCGATGGCTATCTGGCCAGTTCACTTGCTCAGAAATTATGCTAATTTTATGTGTCAATTATCTGCCAATAAGCACGATGAGGGCTGAGATACTTTTGGGTTACTCGGCCAAATGGGGACGAGCCCTGAAGTGGCCGCTGCTCATGTGTAAACATGATTTGTGCCAGTCAAGTGGTCAGGTTCTCTTATTTTTCTGGGTCCCTTGCCCAAGGAATTTGCATATTTCGTTGGCTTTATGCAAATGAATTGGTATCTCCTCGACGAAGTTTCAAAGCAGCCCGTTACAATAGAAGCGAGCCAATTAAGTAAGGCCGTAAATGCATTGTGTGGCTTTTTATGTCATTGGCCCAGTATCGAAAAGTGTGATATCATAGCTGGTGCTATAATTATCGCAAACTTGTAAAATCAATCGGAATAAAATATGTGAGCAAAGTGTCAAATTTCGCACATTCTTCAATTGCCTAGCTGGAAAGACTTTCTCCGCCCCAAGGCAGAAACATAATTTCACCGACTCATGATGCAATTTCAATTAGAATCAACCCAAGCGTACGAAAAGGCAAACAAACAAAACAAACAAACACTAAAACGAAAAAAATAACAAGCAACCAGAGAAGCAAGCAAACAAAGTTGGCCAACACACAAACGCAAAAAAAGAAGACAAATAAGCAAAACGCTCGAATTAAGCAACAATTCGACTTCAACTTGAACTCTAAAAGGCACGCGATTCACTCAATGATATAATCGATTAGATGAAGCCATTATCATCAAGCACACACGCCAACAGGTGTGCACTGAGAAAAACTATTACAATTTAAAATTAGCAAATGACAATAAATAGGAACAGTAATAAAAGGGTGCTTATATTATTATCATTAGTACACACTTCTGAAATACTTTAACTATTAAAAATTACTTTCGTATTACTTCAACATTATTCAATAAATTGTGTGCTCAGTGCACATTGTAATTTAGTTTCATTGAATTTCAAACATTTCAGCATTGAAAGCTATTGATAGCATCTTGATATGCTTAAAGCCTAAATAATCCCTATTCATGCGATAAAATATAAATTTAATTTTCAATCTATTGCACTGTTTACAAATGTATCTTCAAGCCCAGTTGTATCTGTGTAAGCACCTTGTTTATGGGCGAAAGTCGTTTGATCGCCCGGCTCAGATAGAAAGAAACTTCTGCAGAATCCAAGTGATTCGCAGGCCATTCTTCACCCATGAATCAGCATTTCCAGCAGACCAGCAGAAATCAAAGTAAGAGACAATCGGTATAAAAACTGTTACACTTAAATCAGCTTTTGTGGCCTGAAGTGCTTCGAGTGCTGAGCAGACAAGCCACTCTGTTTGGCTATTTGCGTAGCAACAGCTTCGGGGCCCGGGAACTTATGCAACCAGAGTCGAGCAAATCTGCCAGCCAAATTACCATAAAATTTACATAAAAGCTTCCGTGTAAAATTTATTTAAAACAAATAAAAAGTAACATCAGCAAAAAAGGTAAACAAAATGCACAAAATCCTGTGGACACTACATCTTCGGCTAGGCGGAAGCCCACAGAGGTTGTCTTGTTGGCCAGGCCATAAACATAAACATAAACATAAACTGCCGGGCTGTCCAGCAGTAGCAGACAACAATTGGCAACAGGTGTAGGCCAGGCCAAGACAAACCTTCGCCCAGGTCTTGGCCATGTTCTTGAGCCCTTATCTAATACAGTCAAGCTTGCCTAAACTTTTAGAAACCAAAAGAATAGTATAATTTTCCACGAAATTTACAATGGCCTTTCCAGTTCTACATTCTTTTATAAGATATGTGTTTTATTTACAATTAATATTTTGGGGTCTCAAATATAGAGTCTCCACTGTAGCAGAAGCGATGGGAAAGCACAAAGTCTCTAGCTCGAAGGAAGGGACAAGTGTGAAGCCGAGACCGGGACACGTGGTCCTCTATTTGAAACAGGTCTTAACTTGGCTTTGACAATTTGGGTTGCCCCCCGGAGAAGTCGGAAACGGTTCTGGGACCCCGTTGCCCGATTGTGTTATAGCATCACCAACGGATCCCATTCTATCCCAAACCAAACCAAGACCATGCTATCCTGTTTGTCCGAGAGTCCGAGGGTTGTTGCTCAAGCCGTTGGCTTTTGTCTGTCAATTTTCGTGTTATTGTGGAACGCTTGTGAGATGAGGTTACTACGTGCAGGGTCCCCTTTTTCCAATGCCTCTCAAGGCCTGTCAGTGTGCAAATTTACAGTTTTCCGCCAGTCGAGTGGTTCCGTTTGGGGAAATCTACGAGATTGTGTGGCATCAAATGCGACACTAAAAAGACAAACACGTTTTGTATTGAGCCTAGAAATTCCCCTGGTAGCCGGACTCAAAATTAGCCGAATGAAAAGGTTGAAAGGTGGCCAGTGGCTAGTGGATGGTAGCTAGAGGATGGTGGCTAGAGAATGGTGGCTTCCTAGGCTTCCTGTGCTCCCTATCTGCAATTGGGCAGGAGCCAACTGTTGGCCATGTGAGGCCGAAATATAGCGAGGAGGAAATTAAGTAATTATGCACTTGACTGGCCGTTTTTACAACTGCCCACTAGCCAGTGTGCCGGCATGCCAGGCACTCCATTTGGGCCAGCCCTTTGCACTGACAAAAATTGGATTGTCTTACCTTAAGATATAATTGCAGATATATCTTGCATATTATTTCATCGTATACTTTCATATTTATATAGCTGTATATAGTTAATTTCAATTAACTATTATATCACACTTGCCAGTTAAGGAGTTTCATGTTATATTATGAAGTCACACTTTTCGGCAGTGTAAAAAGCCTTCTCGCACATATTTTCACCAGTCCCAGATGCAGTTGTAGTGGCCATCTAAGTCCCATTTCCAGTCCCTGGCCTTATGCAGATACCAATACCAATTTCAGTGGGTTCCACCGAAAATGGACTGGCTCCGTGTCCAAACACACACGAACTGCAGGCTGCTGCCATTGACGGAGCGAATATTGGCCCATTGGCATCATGTTCGATTTTGCAGACACAGCGACGTTTTGTCTTTAACTAAATTATAGCCAATGCCCATGGACACATGGATCGGAAGTGCAGGCACGGAAGAGGAAGCGGAAGTCGAGGACAAAAAGGCCAAAATGGCTTCTCCTTGGGCAACAGCTTTGGCTTTAGCTTTAGCAGCTCCAGCTCCAGTTTCATCTGGCTGAAATGTGCCAAAAACTGTCGGTGAACGAGTCCGGCGGTAGTCGGTGGTAGCCGATGGAAGCCGGTGGAAGCCTGCAACTGACGTGATATCACCCAACCTCAAGTTTTTGAGCCGGACCCGGGAATTTGGCCCCGCCCGGCAGTCAATAGTCAACTAAACTGCATCAAAACTGCCTGCCAAGTCAGTTGGCTCTCCCAAGGTCCGTCCTCGTGTTTCCCATCCGTAGCCATCGCCCTGTCTCTGGAGCGATATCGATATAAGGCATTACCTGCTAAACTGTTTGGCAGCATCGCACAGGTTGCGAATCGGCATCGGCATCGGAATCGGGCAGATCCAGGTGGAATCCGGCGGCGGAGGGATGGAGGCAGCATGTCAAACAGTTTTGCAATTGTTTCGAAATTGTCTCTCGTGCAAATGCAATTTTCTTCAATTTCATTTGGGCGGAGGCGGTGGAGAAGTTGGTGCCATTGCCAGTTGGCAGTTGGCCCGGGTCAGGACTTTGACTCATCCGCACGGATACACAGCGGATAAAAAAAGGCCAAGTAAATTACGCAAGAACATTTTACTTCAAGGATGATTCCGTAAGATAAATTATGTGCAATCAGTTCTATTAAGCATCTAAAAGCTTGAAACACATGTTTAACAAGTTAGTACTTAGCTCTCACAGGTTAATTACAATTTAAATATTTAGTTGTCGCACTAATTTTTAATAACTTCAAGAATGGTAATTGCTTAATGGTTTTTTGTTCTGTGTAAAAAAGCTGTAGCAGAGTTTAATCTATCACATAAAACAAATTGCAGATTGGCTCATGTTTTCCCTCAGCATGACATTTAAGTTACTCGATTCTTCCATTTGTTTGTTTGTTACCTTTTGCACAGGCTTAGAAAGGGGGCGATCTGGCTGGGGGTGGGCGTGGCACTGGTGGTAATGGAGACTTTGGCAGTCGACCGATAAGCTTGATTTCTGTTCTGTCACAACCCCATTTGGATTTATGTCCACCGACATGAGTGACCACAGAAATGGATCGTTTGGGATCTAGAAAAACATTCAGATTAAGGAGATTACGACTTTTAATTTCCGGCATGATGTATACGAGTATAAATAAGGCAGTATGGGCAAGGAAATTGGCTCTCAGAGATATTTAGATGAAGATTTTTTTATTACAATTGATTAAGTCATGACACCCGTAAAACCCTTTTTTTGTCCACTTTAATATCGTCCTCATCAAAATGCACTCCATCACCAACGAACAATTACGGGCTCAAAATGCAACAATTTTATTACACAAAGCTTATGGTCAGACTAACAAATATATCAAAGCTAAAAGCCTGGAACACTCGCAAAAATAGCAGAAAAACACAGACGAGGGGAGCGGCGCCTCGTCCTCATCCCAAAATCCTGCCATGATGATCCCAGTGAGCTCCCCAATGAACAATGGTCCAATGTTGACATAATAAAACGCACATAACTACTGGGAAACGGAGGGGTGAAAGGACACAAGGCCGCAGATGCCACAAATTCCGATTTTCCACAAACACACACTCTGAAACACCCATATATGGTCAGTAAAAAATGTTATTAAAAAATATATCCCATAAAGAGCGTGGCAAAAAGAGGAGTGAAGGCTGAATGCTAGCTGGCTGGCTGGTTGGCTGGCAAAGTTGGAAATCATATAAAAGAGAAATCAATGCAAAACTATGGGATTTAAAAGCGCTTTAAATCGCCCAAGAATATGCAAGGCCATGGGTCATAAAATTGCGGTTTCATTACACAAAAAACCTCAACCATGACATGAAAGGATAGAGCAGAGACGGTATAAAATATGCTATTAAATCTACGTTGGAATGTTGGCAGCCACAAGAAAAATAGATGACACAAAAAATAACCGAAAAATCGGTCTCCTCCTGACCACTCGATATATATCCCTATGCCCGAGTAATTCAGAGTACACGATGTGTAAATACTTAGGGGCTTAAAATGCAAAGACCGATGCCTCGACCGCAATTATGACGGTAACAGTGTATTTTTGGGCTGCAGTCCGAAGTGACCAATTACTTCTGGCCCGATGGCAATGATTTGTCCCCGGCTCCTGAAAACGCTAACGAAATTGCAACCTCTTTGGCTGCACAAATGAGCCACATTGTAGTGGTAAAAAGGGAAAAGGGGAACCGGCCGAGACAACTCCTAGACCACATGGACACAATTACCGACAACGACAATTACCCGCCGGCAATTTGCTGGCATTAACACCCATCGCACACGCAGGCTATGGCTTTTATAACTTCTTCAGAGCCGGGAAACTGAAAACTGAAAAGCTGAAAAACAGAAAAACAGAACAGAACAGAACCAAACCGAACCGTACCGATGGACCGACCAGAGGAGCAAAGGCTGTACCTGCATAAATTTATTATTACCGCGATGAGATTGCAACGACAGACAGGGCAAATACGACCTTGAGGAGCACCTGGATGGTCTACGTGATGCCCTTAGGGACACGGCTTCGTTGCATTGTTACATTCCCCTCTTTAAGACCAACTCGGGCTCCATCATCATCATTAAAGCCTGGCCAATAAATTAGCAGCGTCCAAAGCGATTTGCTAAGGTTTTTATTGTCCGGCCATCATCAGGTGTGGATGGCTAAAATTGAATTAAATGCCGATGCTCAAGGTAACTTAAAGAGAATTCTCACGTAAAGAAAAAAATGTTCTAAAGCTTTTGTATTGAAGCCTCAAGAAACAGGTTGATACATATCTGTTATAACTGAATGTATCTTAGCTATCTTGGCTGTTTAAAATTAGTTTAAGAATCATATATTCTTTTCTTTCTGTGCAACTTTTGCTTTTATTGAAGCACAACTCAAAAACTCACCCAAGTCAGAGATCAAAGGGACTGGTCCTGAGCCCACAATAAACCAGCAAAAAAAGATATACATCCTAGGGGCGTTTTTGAGCCTAGGCCATGGGCCACGCCCCTCCATTGCATGCCGCGTGATTTAATGAGTTCCACAGACACTGATTTATGCCTAATGACTGGGGCCTAAATCGTTCCGCCCTTACACAATCTGCCTTAGCACCCGCCACCGAAATGGCCCAAATACATGTATGCAAATTAAGCAAGTCAAACAAATGCAAAACTAAATTGCTTGAAATAAAACTTTTTGGCAGATTTAAGCCGCACATCGAGGGGAAATGGAGATCTCGGGCATCGGGCATCGGGCATCGAGCTTGGGGCTTCGGGCTTCTGGCACTGCAGAAGAATGAGAATCACATCAGAAGTGAGCAAAACAGATTTGTCACAAAACCACAACAGCCAGTAAATCAGCATAAAAGGCAAATGCAAGTCAAAACATTTCAGAAATTATGACCCCGGCCAAGGGCCGTTCAACTGAAGGGGGAAAAAGTGGGGACCATCGGGTCGTCTGCCGCAAGTCCAAGCCGCAAACTGAATGGGCCAGCGAGGAGCGGGGAATGGCTTGCTTCCAATGGGCGTGGGCACTCGGATTCGGATTGGGGCTTGGGCTTGGGTGCTTCTGAGCGGATTGGGGACTGGACCAATGATAATTGCCAATGTTGTGGCCGAAGAAGCACATTCCCATGCGAATCGCATTCCCGAAATTTAACAACAGTCTCCTGAATCGAAGTCAGGAATCAAATGCATACCCTTTGGGGCATTTAGTATTGTTTATAAAATCGTTTTAAAATTAAATTTATTGTAAGATAAAACTAAACAATTCCCAGGCAATAATTGTTACTTTTATCCTAAAGCTCAACCTTTTGAATGCTCAAACTATTAAATAAGAAAGCAAGGTACATTTACATGTGTTCCTTGGATACAAATTGTATCTTCTAAGACATGATTAGACCCCTTAACTGAAAATGATATGGCTGATGCAGTCGCAATATCGACTGCAAATATGCCAGCTTTGCCTGCACATGTGATACCCAAAGAAAGTGTATGAAAGCTGGTAAAAGAAGTCGAAGGAAAACCCTGTGTCCAAAGCTCTGAATCCGAAAGGCACATACTAAAGCCGACGAGTATCTGTGAAGTAGCTGCAGCGGAGCAGCAGCAGCTGAATTTCATAAATGCAATAATTGCTGCTCCAGCTGTGTGTTTGTGTCTGTGTCTGTGTCTGGATGCATGCAGAAAAGATGCAAATCAGACGGACAGCTGGACACCGGCAGACGAACGAGCTCACTCTCGTAAGCATAAATAAGTCGTCTGAACCGCCTCCCAAACCACGCCAAAAATCTAACGAGACCGTATTCATTACAACCGAAAGAGTGGCCATGCACTGAGAGAAATAAAATGTGCTAGCATCATAGATATTCAATATATAAACATTAATATATAACAGCTAGTCCTGAATTAGTTTTCTGCTTACAACTTTAATTTTTCTTTTAGTAAAATATATTTAACTGACAACTTTTTTTTTCCGCGTACACTTTTGCTGCCCATCTTGGCCAACTAGAAATGGTTAGAAGGGGTTGGTGAGGGGGCGAGTTTGGGCGGCACAAGGGCATAACAAACAGCTTGTTGTTGGCCGGCTCAGTTGGGCAGACGTCGGAGTAGCAGTGGTCCACTGACACTTCCGTTTAGGCTTTGTTTTTTCTTGTTCTCCGCTCTGTTATAACTCATGCTTGCAAAAACAAAGCAATTAAAAGCTTTAACTTAAAGCACAACATCACATTTGTTTTACTCCACAGCAAGTGCACATGAATTTATGCAGATACAGTGGATATTTGCTTAAATCCGCCAACTGACTCTTGTTCGAAAAGTTTGAACACGCTCTTTTGTTTTTTTGCTTTTAGTATTAAAAGCCCACTCATTAATCATATAATTTATTCATAAGGAGTATACATAAACTGAAACTATATTCAACAATTGCTGTTCAATTCAGCCTTAAGTGCTTAACAGTGTTCACTGTATTTTTGAGCATACAATTTTCATGCCTTTATTTATTTATGGTCGGCCAGTCTGATGCTTATTAAATAGTTTTGCATTCGAAATTTATTTCGGTCAAAAATCTCCTTTTTGGGGAGCAATAATTTTTGGCTTTTGGCACACGTTTTACACACGCACACACACTTAGCAGGCATTTGACTTTTAAAAGTCGAGTGCGTTTCTATTTCAATTTATGGATATAAATATAGCATACATGTTCTGTTCACTGGCCTTCTGGACTTTTAATTGAGGCAAATATCATTTAAGAGGAAAAAGATGGAATTGGAGTGTGTTTGCCGAATTAGACGGTAAATTCAAACCGACTTTGGATTTAAATGTATTCAAATAATTGAATGGAATATTAAGTACATGTATGTTTGTATTCAAGAGCAGCTTGCAATCTAGCCCATTTCTGTGCTGGTATTTCAGGCAATTCTGTGGTGAGGGGGAGGCCATGGAAAATTCTGTGGAAATGACAGGGCGTGTCAAGTCCTGCCAAACAAAACGCACACATGCGTGGGGGTCCCACCCATTTGCCCACTTCATGCTACTTAAACTTCAGCAAAATGTTCTGTCATTTTGACAACATTTCCCGACCGAAAGACAAAAACCCAAGAGGAGTGCGAGGAAAACTATCGTCATGAAGCCAAGTATTAAGCGACGTGAGCGCTGGCGAGCAGAGAAAAAAGCGCCGGGAAAATTGTGAAAACCAAGAAAAACTAACATAACTGCAAAGCGAAAATGTGCTTCAGCAATAATAGATTCCCACACACCAAAAGATGGGGACTTGTGTTTGTGTTCCACGCAAAGTGCAGATCAAATGCAGTTAACTAGCTTGTTGACATCTTCACACACAATTTGCTGACAAACACAAACAAACAGATTCAAGCTCTTTCACCATTTTTTCCATTTCCGGTCGCCTTTGTTTCACTGGCGTTCACTTGAGCCAAGAGTTTGGCCAAAAGTTTCATCCGAAGTGGTTTCCACTTCATAGTTACGAGAAAAAATGCCAAAGAAAACTATCTTTAACAATCAGTCGTATCTTCAGATTTATCCTGGCTGAAAAATTGTATATATATTTACAAGCTATCAACATTGCCAGTTTCTTTCTATTGTAACGCACATTGAGATATAAAGCTTCATCGCTTAATTTTCGTAAAAGTTTCAAAAGCTAAAACCATCATAGCACCATAACCAAATTAGTTATGTTTTTCTGAATATTCCTTGGTGTACCAACACCATTTGAAAGCGCTGCGTGCATATATAAATAAATGTGTAAGCGTACGAATTTATTTTTCATATGTTAAGTAAAATGAAGAAAAACAATGTTGTTGGCCAAAAGAATTGCCGGTGCCGTGCGATTGCTACGTGCGTTTGCAACACATTGCAGCATAAACACCCAGAACTCCCCCACTCATCTGCCACCCTCTGACCCCCCAGAAGCGGGGTCGTGTCCCCCAATGGGGGCACTCATGCAAAAGTAAACGATTTTTAAATGCAATTCCAGAAATGGCCCGGCAGAAACTCTCTGCTTCGTCTGGCATTGTCGCAAGCAAGTTGTCAAAATATATTATATGGCCAGATTAAAATTTTATGCCCAGGCAAAGATAAAATTTTTAAAAGCATTTTGATTTGCCCAGCAAACACCTGGGGGCTCAAGACATAAATCGTTTCATGGTAAATGCATGCCAGTCCATATCAAAAAATGGCATCACGAAATATTTGTATCCTGTAACCGTTTGACAGTCTGCATTCACGGCTACCTCACATTTCAGTGCAGGCATTCAATCTCATCCCGAGTAGGGATTGCCGAGGATTACGAATCCCAGCTACAGCTGCTCCGGAAGTTAGCCAAGTCCAGTTCTTGACCCCCACATAAGTCCAGGAAACTGTTGCTGCATGCCACATGGCAGCCAGACGCACAGACATTCGCATTCGCATAGTTTTGCGGCCTGCATGCCAAAAAGGTGACCGCTCCTAGGACCTTCGGCAAAAAAAGATAGCTTTTCGCATACCCTTGCTATAGTTGGAATGGAAACACTGCCAGAAAATGGGTAATAAAATTTGTAATAATTAGAACTATCTTTGATGAAAAGTAACAACTATTTCTTTTACATTAAAAAGGGGTGTATATGGGCAGCTATAATTTTAAATCTTTGCAGGTAGCTTCGACTTTTTGTTTCAGTGTAGGGAGTGTCATGTAACTGACTTGCCCCAATTGTATTTCCATTGCAAAGGCGTGTGGGTCATTGCGGTTCAAGAGGCCAAATAAAATTCCTCTACAACTCACTAAAGGCTCTTGTTTAGTATTCAGAGCTCCGCATTGTGCTGGCCAGCGATTGCAGTGCATTTCCTAGGTACGACTACTTTCCTTTGATTTTTCTACGTGAAAATCGCAGTCTTCGATTATGGAACGTTGCATACTTGGTCGAACACATGGCATGCACAAAATTTCAGAAATATGCCGTGCCAGTTCGTGTGTGTATCTGGTGTCTTGTGTGAGTGTATCCGTATCCGCATCCGTATGCGTATCTGCGAGATTGCCTACTGAAACTCATTTTTGTGCTTTCCGTCCCAGACGAAAGTCAGTCAATGATACAAACAACAGAAGGGCGAATGGGGAAAACAACAGGAAAAAGTCGTAGCCAAAAGCCAAAGCAATGCAATAAACGTAATTACAATTGAAACGTCCCTGGATGAGAGTTGGTTAAGGGACCCAATAACAACAACATGTTTGTCAACTGGCATACATTGGAATTTATCAATAATTCCCATACAGACGGCTTCGTAGTCCTCTCCTTTGGCAATTACACACACGAACTGGTCCTGGACGCATGCTCCTGCTCCTTTGAGTCCTTCTTTTTTTCCAGAACATCCAATACAATGTTCAGTGCACGTGTTCATATCCATTCCGAACATATCCCACTGCCGGGCCGTATTTCATTGAATCGCCTGCAGTTGTGGCATCTGAAGGGACTTTGTGTTCATTTCGATACTCAAATAAAAATAATTTATCGACCAAGTGCTTCAAGTTGCCTATCGTTTAGTTATATAAAACAAAACATCCCATTTAGAAAAGCAATAATTAATACAAATTTAGTGAACATTTTGCAGTCATCATTCCCTGTATTTGTGCTACCATTCTATTTGCAATTATGTTTAGAGTATTTACTCACATTGTTATAACATGCACTTGTATGACAAGCATTTGGCTGTAAACTAAACAATTTGTTGCAAATAATGGTCAGCTTTAAACTGTTAGTTTAGTTGTGTTGCAAAACTACATTTCCTGGGGGTTTAATCAACAATGTGTGTTTTCCCTGACTGAGCAAAAATGAAATCTTAAGCGTTAACAGCCATTTTTATTTTATTCTGGCCTCTTTTATGTTTGTTAGTCTCCTAATGCTGCATTGATACAGGAAATTCAATTAAATCTGCCAAGAATGCTACCAATTGTTTGGCGAAATGAAGGAGATTGAAATGGAAGGCAATCCCTTGGAATAGCTCTCCCTAAAACGACCGTTCAGTTCGGAATTAAGTTGTTTTATTTCCTTAAAGTTTACAGAGTTCCTGGACGCTTTATAGAGAACTGGTCTATAATAATTAAATCTCAAAATTGCAAGAGTTTTGCAGTAGAATCTTCAATTCATTGCCTTAAAGACTGAAGCTGACATTTGATGTTGCCGCTGCGATTGCTGAATTTGCCAGCTTTTTGCCTGCAGCATCTGACAAGCAAAGGTGGCCAGCACCGCAAACTCCCGCGGGCAACATGGCCAAGTTTTCCCGCGATTCCAGGCGGTCTTCTGGGTTGCAAGCGGGGGTGGATGAGTGGGTTGAACAGGCCTACAATGCTGGCCAAGTGAAAACAAGCGTGAACAGATCCCGCCCACAACAAAAAACAGGATGCAGTGCTGCCCCGTGCATCCTGCGCCTTTGGCGGTTGCCTTACTGCCCGAAACTGCGACTGCCACTCGAATTTTGAATTACGGCCAGGATGGGCTGGCCGCGTGTTTAGATCCACTTCCCGGCTGCCTTTGAAAGTTTTATGCCCTCACCCATCCGCCATTTGCTGGCAACTTTGCAACTGTACATAAATTTAATTTCGTTTTATGAGGAGGCGCAGCTACATCTTTCAGAACTTATAGCACACGCACACCCGAAAGGACACTCAAATTCGCCATAAAATCGACAGGAAAAACAATTAAGAATATAAAATAATTTTGAAAATGTGTAATAGAATTATTACATATCTTTAAATAAAAATAACTTTCTCGATTACTCTGTAAACGCCACTCATAAGAATTACATTAATTTTCAAATGAGTATCTTGCATTATACTTCATTTTTATAACAAATAGACAGTTTGCATATGTTAAACTTACACCAAAGTTGCATGACTTCATAAGCTTAAAAATTATAATTTCATGATCGATTTTGCTCCGTGTATACACCACTAATGCAATTTTATTTCCCGCTCTGCCATTTTTCATTGCAGCTAGCCCTTGGCCATTTTGCACAGTTTTCTTTTTGGGCGTCGCTTTTCGGGGGAAACTGTTTCGGTGAGTTAAGTATGAATTGTGTTGTTTTAGCGCGGCGCTTCTGAGTTTGAAAACTTATTGAAATATGCGATGGCCGTGGAAGGAGCCAACTTGTGTGTGTCCTTTCGAGCTTAATTGAAAGTTCGGGCCCACTCGAGCGATATATATGTGGCAATATGGAGGTGGAAAAGTTTTGCCTGGCTGTAAATTAGCAACAGCTGTTGTGTTGGCCAAAAGGTAACCGAATTTCCCAGGGCAGCCGTTCAATTGAATTTCCCGCATTCACATTTCACGCAGCCACAAAATGTTTGTCAATCAGCAGAAGGAGGAGCGGTGAGTCTGCGGCTGACATTTGGAAACCCGAAAATCACGCTCACCATCAGTCACATGTAGAAGTTCTATCTTCATCCTGTGAGAACTTTTCACGCACAACAAATTTTGCTAGTGGAAAACAAGTCTGAGGAAAGGAAGTGCAGAGAAAAAATCTAACGAACGCCAGAAATCTTTTGCAGCTGCTCATAAAAATGTCAGAAAATGTCCTCATCCTCCGGAGTTGGAGTTGCAGTTGCTTTTGTGAGCAATTTGTTATTCGATTTTTATATGGCCATGCAAAACTTGAACAGTGGAAACTTTGCCTCAGCCAGAAGTGGAAACTGAAATAGAAATGGAAGTCGAGGAAGAAGATGTGGCAGTGACTTGGCTGGCACCACGGAAATGGCTTGAAATTGTCAGCTGCGCAATGATGCACATTAATAGTCAAGTGCCAAAAGTTGTTGACAACAACACGAGTGAGGAATAGAGCTTTCCGCCATCGACATCCATCGTGTCATTCCCCCCAGATGCACTCCTAATATTTATTTATTATTTATTCTCTCCGCCACTTTGCTCATTCGATTTTTTTGGGATTCCCAGACGTGCTGCTTTGTGTAAGCATCATTCCATAAGGCCCAAAACCCCACCCACTTGTGGTTAAAGCTTCGGGTACAACAATGATGCAATGAGGGCATGCTGTCGCCAATCTCGATATTTATTTACATTTACAATTCCTCTTTGTAGCTGGCGGAATTTCACGGATTTCTACGTGCTCCCCTTTGATGTTCGTCAAAAATCCAATATGTTTTTATAACTCCTTGGCGGACTGAGTTGCACTCGGATTATATGTTTGGAGTGCAAATAGGAAAACAGTTTGCATTTAAGCTCATGCGTTTTCATCGATAATCGAAAATAAAAAAAAGAAATGTCACAGTGCAAATCACTTTTCTTTCGGGCACAAACATGAGTTCTCCCCTTCTTCCAAGCTCATTCAATTGGAAAAGTTGTAAAATCAACAAGTCATTGGCAAACAGCCGCCCAGACGACAGCGCAAAAAACATTGCTGTTAAAATATTTTGCTTATTTGCATACAAAAATACACACACAGTGCAGTGAGATACGTATAAAGAATGGGGTTGCATATCTACATTCGGAAAAAATTTTAATGTTTTATATAAACTCTAAAAAAAAATTTAAACTTCCTTAATAAGCTTTTCTAGTAAATGAGACAATATATTATTAATAAGTGCAGCATCACCATATTCGAGTCCCAAAATATCTAAAGAATTAAAGGAAATAATTTTTCTTTAATAACAAATTTTGCTGCATTTTAGTATAAACCATTTCTCAACATTTGGAGTCGATCCGAATTAGTTGTGATAATTTCCACCTGGTTAGAAATCTTCATACAATTTTGCTCCGTGCCGACAAGTTCCGTGGGTAAGCAAACAGTTGCTGCCGGGACTGGAAATGGCTCCGGGTGGACGTGGACTGAGTGCCGGAATGCCAGACGGACGGACAGGCAGTCAGTCAGGTGGCTGATGCTGCTCAAGTGCTTGAAAGAGCTCCATGGCTGGCAGCAGTGCAGAAATAACTATATTTAGAACCGGAAACGGAACCAAGCGCATCCATATGTGCTGGTGAAGCTGAAGCTTTTCTGGCAATTGAAACTGCCTGGATTGTATTTGCTATTGAAAAACATAGGAGGACGATTGGAGAGCATCGGAAGTCCGTTTCCAAAAAAAGGCATTCCCGGCCGAGTGCGCCAACATCAAATGAGCCGAGAAGACTCGAGCATATTTCAAAGGGATTCGTTTGGCCAACTTCAAGCCAAACACTTTGTTAATTTCATTTTTCTGCCCAGACGCACCAGTTTTGAATGAATGAGGGCTTAGCTTTTGAAATCAATAAGCCAGTTCAAATATTACACATACGCCATTGCACACAGCTTTGTTTTTTTCCTAAATCAAATCATGACAATAATTGTATTACATAGAAAAACTTAATAAAAGAGTTTAGTGAGAATATACCCCGTACTCTCATATATTTGCATTCAATTTCGAGATTTTAGATTTACCCAGCTATGAAATAACAATTAAAACATCATTTTAACATTTCAAAAAATTAAAAAAAATATTTTTCCCAATTTATTGCTAAAAATATATTCTGCAATGTTAAATCATTTTAGAAACAACACTAACATCGTTTTGGTTATTTTAAAAGCCAAACATGAAGGGGGTCTAAATGACAGTTAACTTTTTGTTTTGCAAATGCCAGGCGGCCGGACGGCGAACATTTTTGCAATTCTTGTGCAAATGATGCCCTCCGGAAGAGCAGGACACACGGCTCACGGCGCACATGTACTCGGGGAAAACTGGGAAATCGGGAAAATGGAGGAGGCTGGCTGGCTGGCGCGCGTATCCGCAGAATCAATGTTAAGCTTGTAACGTGCAAAAGTTAATGCCCAGCACGGCCAAAAGAGCAGCAAAAACTGACCACACGGGCCGGCCACCAGAAGCGCAACTAAAAAGCCAAAGCGGAAAATGGACCCAAAACAACGAAATGCCGCCAAAGAATATATGTATGTGCAGAATATATATGCAAAACAAAACCAACCGCGAAAATAATCAACGAGACGTAAAAATGCTGCCATATTTAATAGGAAATTGTGTGTGTACAGAAGGAACAATGCAACTAAAAATTATAAATGCAAAAACGATGCTCAAAACTCCATGAAAACCGAATGAAAATCGAAAAAGCAAACTTCGCATGAATAGATATTGCTCCTACATACAAATGTGTATATATATATATATATATATGAGTGACATAGTGCGGCGAACAAGGGCTTCAAAAAGAGCAGCTATCGTGTACAATATTTGGCTACACAACTTGAATTGGCATTGTTTTTGGCCGCATTGTTGCATTTTTGTTGTCATTTTTAAGCCAATTTCCGTTCAATTTGACGCTTCCGCTGCGCTTTGCCACACGCCATAAATATCAAATCCTCAAACGAAAGAGGTCTTGAAAATGCAGCAAATATAATTAAATTTAACAGAGACTCGGTTCGGATAAGTTTCTTTAAAATAAATAATTTGCTATTTGTCAAAATGTGAAATAAATAAACGAGCGACTGCAATGAAATGCTAAGCAAATCCAATCAAATTGTCTGTTAATTGCAATGACAGTCGGAAAAAGGCAATGATAAACATTCTGCCATGGCAATAAAACACTCGATTGGATTGCTTAATTTTATTGCAAGTAATTAAACTGGGAAAGCTAGTTCCTGCCGATGGAAATTATTTTTCCCTTCTGATTTCTGTTGGCCGATTACGAACACTAAATCTGTCCCAACGAAAAATAATCCAAGGACTTTAATTTAACTTCAACCAGAGTCGAAAAAATATTGTATAACATCTATTGCGCGTGTTTTTTATTCATGCCGCTTAAAATGCTACTAAAAAAATACAAACAAGCCACCAGCTCCGATATAAATGCATGGCAGACAAATATAAACATATCAAGTTTATTTTACGCAATTGCACTTTATGAAATCTAACAAAATTCAAACGGAAAACGGAAGAGCTAGAGGGCGGATAGGTATTACATATGAAAAAGCCGACTGCATGAGTAAGCAAAAAGCCACAGAAACAGATTTAATTCTTTGTTTCTGATTCGTAAGGGAGTTAGTGAAATTCACTTAAAGTAAACTAAAAAGTTCACTTTGTTGTAGGATCAAAGGGCTTGAACATTTTTAGCTGAATGCTTTTCATAATTGAAGTATAGGTTTCCTGCTACTCAACTTTTTCCGGTTAAATTGAGCACGTTGAGCATGTGTAGAAGGGAATAAATGTACATTTTTGAAATCACTTTAAATCCATATAGTTTTGAAGAAAAAGCTTTATTTACAAACATATGGGGATGGACCATATTTCTGCATCATGCGCTCAATCTCAGGGCCAGAAAACAATGTCCTTCGTGCCATCAGATCCGTGCACAATGATCCCAAATGCTGTTAGCGGGGGATATGCACTCTTGTTGGCCCCAATATGGGGAGTATTTGTTAATATTTTCACCCGATAGTCGATGACAGTTGCCGGACAATGTCAACAACGCCGGCGAATTGCATAGGTCGCTGAAAATGGCAATATGTATGGTCCATTCAGCCGTAGGGCTTGGATGGATTGGATGGCTTGGTTGGTATGGGGGCGATATGGCACACAGTTGTCACGCTGTTTGCCGGATAACCGTTATTATATCCTACTCCGCCTGACTGTTTGCACGGTTGCACGGTCCCCGTTCGGACTTCGATCCATTTGACATTATGGCAACGCATCAACGGGCAGAGTTGGCAAACTTTCGCCCTCGCATAGGTCAGCAAATTAATACCCGGACTCCGGCCAGAAGCCAAAACGAGGTCGCTGCGTTGCTCATCACCTTTGGTCGGTCATCGCAACTTTTAAATAAGCTCCATTTGGTGCGTTTTAATTAAAAATTGTGCCAGAAACTGCGGTTCGTTCACACTTGGAACAATTTACTTACCATCTTGGGTGAATTTATCACGCTATACCCACTTTTGGTATTTCTAAATCTTTATATAAATAATATAAATATTTATTTATTTATTATTTATGTATGTAGTAGATGAATTATGCTCTTAGCTTACACTTTTCTGAGTGCAGAATTTGCACCAAAATTGACCGCTGGCTAAATGTGTGCCAGCGGAGCATTAAAGAAATTTCATTATAGCGCCAGATGGCTGGCGATCCAAACCTATGGCTGCGTGTTTAATGTTTGTACTTCCCACATATACACTCATATGCATATGAAAGCTTTATTATTTCAGTTTCTGCGAAAGTTTCGCTGCCCCATTAAAACCGAAAAGCGAAACATCTGCAGGCCACATAGTTTGAGGGCAAAGAATGTTAATAATTCATAATGAGATGCAGTTCGAAAAGTATTTTATTGGAAAAATCGCATCGCAAAGGGTGTTGAAAATGAAAGGCAGCTTTGGATGGCCGAAGGTGGAAAAAGTTTATTCATTTTCGCAGCTAACACATATCGTTGCCTACTTATGCGGGCACGAACAAGACAAATGTGGGGGTGGCATGGCAACAACCCCTGGAACACACACATGTTGAGCAAATATTATTGCCTTGTATTTCATTTTTATGTTGACTTGTGTCTCAGCTCCCCTCCCTCGGCACATCGAAAAAAGTGTTTATTTAGCGTGTTGCAGCAACACAAATAATTGTCGAACAGCATGTTGCACGCGCGAGTGTGTGTGTGTGTGTCTTTGTGGTTATTTACGATTCTCGTAAGACGCATAGATAAATATTAAGTATACGCAACATTGTCACGTCACAAACTAATGAAACATTGCCCAAGGCCTTGGAATGAAACGTTTCAGAATTTATGCTGATGGAAAACTTTAAACGATAAACCATCGATAAAAACCGAACGCTGTTAGTTTTTCGAAAAATTCAAACGGCAACAGCTGGGCGAACAAGGCAAACCTAATGCATATATTGTGCCACCCATATATGTACACTGAACAAAATTGGATCTTTCTTGAGCTTTTTTTAATAAAGTATCTATGACTGACTATATTATGATTCTAGGAGCTTCAATGCTGCCATTTTGAGCCATTCACTTCAAGGTATAATTTGGCCATTCCATTACAGATAGTATATAAACTGTTTCTTTTGTGTAGATACACATATACTTGCATGCCTATCTATGTCTGTATGCCATTCACCAAAAGTTAGCTGCTAAAGGGAAAATAGGGAAAAAAAGGGAACCGCTGTTCACGAAAACTCGCTGAGGCTCCTGCTGCTCCTGTCTGCCAGTGTCCATGTGCGCGTAAAGTCCATTAACATGAAAGGCAAACAAACAGGCAGCCAGGCCAGCGCACACTTTGGACACTTCATAAACAAGCGGGCACAAAAAATGGCCCAAAAACAAAGCCAACCTCCGAAAAAGCGAAATTCCAGCTGCAGTTTGCAGGCGAAAAACTTTCCAAGAAGAGTGTACACATTTTGAGCCAGAAATTTGAGGCGGAAAATTCGATTTTTGGCCACAAGCAAAACGTAAACCAAACCAGAATTATATTAATTGAAGCATACCAAAAGGGTAGAATGCAGGTAGTGTACGAAAATACCAATCATTGATTTGGTTATTAATTGCGAGCAAACAATGTCTAATGCAAACCACTTCATTAAACGGAACATGTTATTTTACGTCGAGAACTCATCAGTGTATTTCCTTTATATTTCAGGTGTCGGAAACTGAAGAACTCCCAAGGTTGCGGGCCCAAAAGGTAAGAGATCTGGGGCTAATTGAAGGGGGCAACTAGCAAATAGCTGGAATTCGGACAATTATTGTTCCCAGCATTGGTTAGGTCACGCCCTTAAGCCAATCAACTAAGTCAACAATACGCATACGCCATGTATGCCCAACATACACACGCAGGCTGACCCGACACGAAAATTCAAGGCTTAAAATCTAACCAAATAAAGGGATTGTGATTGTGAGGGGGCAGCAGACTGACAATTATTATGGGAAATGTTTTTTGGGTCTGGGAACGTTTCATTGAATACAATGGCATTAACAACAATAACAAAGATGCGCACACAATCGAGCAAATATTTAGTGAAGGGAAATAATTTCTAATAGGTTTTCCTTCCAATTGAAATCGGATATTATGTCTGGATGAGGGTTCGTGTCTGTGTGTGTGTGTGTAAGTGGCTGATTGTGTTTACGCAATGTTTGGTAGAATTACACACAACTCCAGGCAAATATTTGCCCTTCCTTTGGTTTTGGGCTACAACTTTTTAATTAAATATATGTGTATACATCCCGCACTACAGCTGCTAAGCGATGGCTTAATAATAATAAAGAGTATATTGTTTTTCCATTTAATTTGGCTTTAAGTCGCTGCCCAAATTCAATCATTAGTTATGCGAAGCACAGACCAGTCAGTAAATTAACCCCAACTAATTTCCAATGGGGCAAAGTGAAGGGAGACCAAGAATTTAACCATCAACTGACGTTAAAGTTTGTCCGGGCGAAATAAAGCTGTTGAGTCGCATAAAAAAAAAACAGGAAAATGATTGTGAGCAAATATTCCGGGCGGCACGAAGTTCCTTCAGCTTCAAGGAACCAAGCTATATGCACACATGTGTGTTTATTTCACACCTGAAGTGTGATGAAAATATGACAACAGAACAGAAGCACATCCCACCTGAAGACAGGTGCCGAGTGAAAATTCTCCTGCTCTCTCGGCATCTTGAACGTGTGACTGTGGGGCATTCGTGCTTGAAGAGTTTTCTCCTGCGCTCAGCAAACAAACATAACTTGAAGCTTTTCTTTCCATCCAGTTTTTGTGATTGCACTTTGAAAAACATCAACATAGTAAAGGTGTCCAGGACTGTGTTGGTTTTTTTAGACAAACTGTTTCCATGCTGAAAATCAAATTTTTCAAAGGAATTCAAAAGAACTCGAAGTGTCATAACCAAATTCAATAAAAACCATACAAAAAAAGATAGCTTAACGTTTTAATTTTTAATATTCGTAAAATAGATAATTAATTTAATAATTGACATAATTATTTCCCAAGTGCATAGTCCTTGGCGTTTGCCCAACATTGCAGATATCAAAATCATGGTCGTATGTTGATACCGCTATTGTTTTCATCCATCGCCAGCACATTGATTGAAAATGCAAATAGCAAAAATAGTTGGCAAATATGAACAATCAGTTTGGCATTCAGTTCCCTACTGTTTGTCGTTATTCAATAGCAAGCAGCCTTCTAGTCCATTCCCAATAACTGACACTCGAATAATCTTTGCCCCTTCATCGTGATAATCAAGTTAATCGACAGCATTCCCCTGCAGACGTCAAAAAATCCGACAAGTCACCAAAGTTTACCCAACCTTCAATCTTCATATTATGTTATTTCCCCCTATTTATAAGCATTAGCTTGATCATCCAATGGGAACTATATACACACGTGCAATAAAGAAAAAAATGCTCATTTAATGCTCTATGAGAGCAAATATTTTTATGGCCTTGACAAATCAGTTTTCCTGGTATTTTTTATAATAAGCAGCATGACAAAACGCCAAACTCACCCACACAAAAGTCAATTGATTGGGCAGCTGCCGAAATTCCTTAGGGGCAGAGGGCGAAGCTCGATGGCAAAAAATAGAAGCCGTGCAAAATTCATTCAAACATGGCCCAGATTGATTTTGGAAACGAAAAAAGCACAGCAAGTCGTCGCACTACGTACATACAGTTGAAGTAAAATTACTAGGATTTTATATACATTTACTCAAAGTAATGCTTATACATTTTATTTGCACGACTCCCGTTAAACTCCTTTTAATTTACTTTTTTAATATCTGCTAAAGTGTTCTAAGCTTTTTTCAGTATCAGATATTTAGTTTTAATACTAGCAATTTGCCACTGATTGTATAAGGTCCCGGGATATATTTCAAACACACTCACGGGACGGCAAAGAAAAAAGAGCAAATTTTGGTTGCCTTTTGTGAGTTGGTTCTTCTGTTGCGACAGCTACACGGCATTTATAAAAATCATACGCCCTGTTGTACCAGCAGCACACGGCAAAGTGCTGGCAGGACAAAGGCAAACGGCAATATATTCGTATCGCTTGTCAGCCAACATGTTCGCGAACGATTTCCGCATACGTAATGTCGATTTTGACAAAAACTGTCACCTTCCCGGTGGAAGCTGGTGGCTCATAAAAACATTGGCTTCTTGGCTCCGTGGTTCCGGATGTGTTCGAAGTTCGAGGCGCCAAATCAGAATGAATATCCATCATTAACAGGCCTAATCCACTTACCGTCAATGCGTTGAAGTGTGAAGGATCCGCCCAGTTAAGCAAATCACTTGGCCATTGTCTGGATGGCTTTCACCTTGCCAACTTCTTCGAATTATTGCCAATAATTAGAGGTGACACGAAGAATCAAAGATCAATTCATTGAGAATGAGTTAAGGAAGCCTTGATTGATTTTTATTGATTAAATCGGAATATTTGGATTATCATTTAATTTAGCAATTGTCAATTTCATGCGCAAGATATAGTTTTAAACAAGCATTTACTTTTTCTCTGGCATTTATGTTTGCAATAGTAATCATTGGCATAGAATTCGATCTAATTTATTAATGGTATTTAATTGCTGAATTTAAAATTACATAAAGATAAAAGCTGCAAATTCAATTTAAATTTGGCGGAAACTCCGCCACCCAAAAAATACCTGCTCAAAGTTGTAAGTTGTCATTCGGCAGCGCTTACACCTACGAACACATAAAACGCACGTCAAATGCGACAGGAAAACTTCAGGACGACAATTGAAGGGGCGTGTGTGAGTGTTTAAGTGGGGCGTGTTCGTGGACAAGTCCTTCAATCGCTGACTTAAAAAACTTTGCCCAATTTAAGAGGGCACAAAAAGAACCGAGTGTGCGAAGAAAAATCAAAGGTGCACCGAGAAATAAAACGCTCTCAATTTTATTGCTATGTTTTTTAAACAAGATTTTATTACATTTTTGATAGGCTTTGTTTTAAAATAGTATGTTCATAGGCTTATTTGTACTATTTAAGCACTGTGAGGTTGTTATTTTTTTTTCAGTGTAGGAACCGAAAGAGATCAGGCATTAGTCAAGCTTTGCCAGATTCCGGCCAAGTTGGAGTTTCTATCGCCAATCGCCCCCTCGTCACTTGGCAACGATTTCGAGCCTCAGACTGTCAATCAGCAGTCGTTTTGCATGTTTTTTGTCGTATTTTTAGGTCAAAACAAAAAATCTAGACAAACAGACCAACTAATTGGTTGAAATGCAGAGCAGATCAGCAAAAGAACATTTTTTTTTGGGTCTGCCAAAAAGTTTCACGCTTATTACACCAAAAGCAAAACAAAGCTACGCGGAGCTGGAAAAAACATGGAGGAAAAATGGCGAGAAATTCATGATTCATTAGGAAAGTCAGGCGAAGACAAGTGCGTAACTTTTCAGCCACGTCTATTGGCAGTTGGCTTGGCTAATTTAAATTCTTTTGGCGCCGCCAGAGACGCAACCACCGCGCCTTCGAAGGCGGACTCCTATTGGAAGTAGTCGGGCATGACAGCTCCTTAAGCGCCTGAGTGATTGACATCAAAAAGGTCTACGGCAGAATGAGCAGATAATATAATGAGCGCCAACCCACTGCGAAAAACCTACTAACACAAAGATTAATTAAGGAAAAACCGAGCAATACATTCATAAGTGGAATAAATTAATGGGTTTATAATTTCTAAAAAATTACTTAAACATTTAAATCACAGCAAAGATTTAAGTAGTTAAGTGTGCAAATTCAATTATTTATATTACTATTGATTTACATATGAAGCTCTGAAGTTCATTCATTAAAATTCGCTAAGTGCACATATATTCGCTTGTGGGGCATATAATTAAAATTGCTCATCATTAGGAATTTGTAAATTTGCCTAAGCTTGTTGCCAAAAGTTTAAACAGTGCTAAAAGATTGAATGAGAGGGCAGTTTGTCCAAGCGGTTTTTCGTGTTGTCCCTCAAAAGGAAGTTTTCTAAGCCCACTAATGATACACAGAGAAGTAAAGCCGTTCAGAGATGAGGGAAAATGCTTCCATACTTCCGGAGAAGTTGTTAAGGACAACGCTCTCGGCACTTGTTCAAAAGGCAATTTAAAAATAAAAACGCAGCATCAGAACGCAAGCAATTCTTCAGAAAAGCGTCTACAGTTTTCAACCTTTTTTTCTCGGCCATCAAATATTGTGTGAAATGAAAGCCCAACTTATCCCAAAACCATCCCATCTGACAAGCGACTTAAGCAACTGGCTAACAAATCTCACTAAATGCGAAGACAAAAGTAAATGAAATTGCACTAAATCTACGGGGAATTTGTCTTTGGAAAATTTCAACCTTTTGGCCCAAAACTCGGTGGGGTTTCCGGGGATCTTTCAAGGATTGCGAAGCTGGGCTGGAGCTGCCATCATCAAAAAGGTACGAACAGGCCTAGGCCAAAGTGATAAACCGTTTCCACTGACATTGCATATAAATCTGCGACAAAGTTGCGTCTGCCACGGATAGCTCCAAAATCGTGCCGGATTTGTCACGCCAAATCGCTGGAAACGCTTTGGCCTTGTTTATGCCCAACTTTCCTCCCACTTTTCCCTATTTTAGCTACCAAATTTCCCACAGCAACAACAACATGGCGAGAGAGAGAGATGGTCGTAAATCTTTGAGTAGCTTATCTCCAACAAAACTGTGCGCTTTTTTAATTCGCTGGGAAAATGTATGCAAAACAGGGCCAGGAATATCAAGAAGAAATGAAACCGAAAAATGCACAGAGGAAATGCTAAATGTTTATTTAAAATGAGGCACATGTTCAGCGCGGGCGGAGAATATTATTTATAGAAGAAAGTCGGGATAACAGCTCTGGAAATTAGGTTAGCAAAGGCAATGTTTCACTTTCCGTTTCCGTTCTTCCTTTGGCCAAAACTTAGATCAACAACTTGTAAGCCGCTTTCCACTCGACACCCGCACCAAAAACACCACAGAAAAAAAACGCAGGAAAAACAAAAGCCAGAAATCCGCTTTCACATTTCCCAGCCATTTATCATAAAATGCCAACACAATGCCACCGATATGCAGACAAAACCAAATTCGAAGATTATGTCTTCAAGTTGATAAACGAGATGTCACCGAAAGAATTTTGCATTGTAGTATTAACACCTCGCCGAATCGAATAACAAATTGGTTTATTGAAAGGGCCCAAGAACAGCAAACAACATCAAAGTTTTGCATTTAATTGGCCATTGTTTTGACTGGTAATTAGGGTCCTATGACGAACGGAGAAATCAAAACACGAATAACAATGATAAATCCGCACCAAGGATAATTCGATGAATCCATCAGACTTTGATGTGCCAAAAAATAATTGCATGCAAATTTATTTTAATGCATATTTACCCTCGTAATTGCTGCAAATTTACGTTTCATTTAATCGACGTTGTCAGAAGGACCAAAGCAGACCAAATGAACAGCAAGATGAGACAGTCGACTATGGAAATACCCTAGAATTTTGAATAAACAGCAAAGCAGTCAAATTATAATTCATATGTTCTTAGCGCTTTCTACAATATAAACCAATTTATCAGAGCAATGATTAAGTTGAAGCTCATAGTTTTTGAAAGCTGCCTAGCTTACTATCTTCTCAGTATAAACAAACTATATACTATTGGAGCACTCGATTTATTATTATCAATTAAGCAGATAATCCCACCATGAAGTTGACATCTTTATGAGCTCCGCCAGCCTCTATCGAATACAGGATATACCCCTTTTTTCACTGCCAGGCAGTCAAATGGCGACCATGAAAAAGCGGCAAACAGATTATAACTCCCAACTGACATTTGGGGACTTTATTATTTGGCCATTGAAAAATGCGAGACTATCCGCGGACTGGCATTTTTTTTTTTGCTGTTGGTTTTTGGCGAGGGGTTACGGCCCGGGGTTTTCGGGCTGGGTACCCAAGTGGATTTTAATTTTTCAAAGTTAAACAGCGTCGGCGACCCTTTTTTCCCGCCGCCAAAGGACCTCGCCTGACTGGACACACTGGGAATTGAGGACCGAGCCATGTTTGCAGGATTGCCGAGACCGGAGCTTCATTGTTTACCTTCGCGACTTTGCACTGATTGATCCCTTGGGAGGGGCTCTGCACGCCTCGATTTCGCCGGTCTGCGATGGGTATAATTAATTTCGCTTTTTGATTTGCGATTTGTGAGCGGGCCAAAGCATCGAATTGTCACGTAATTATATTTGCGTTAATGATGTTTTCGGCCGCCTCGTCGCGACGGCCAGCGGAAAAGTCAATTAATATTTTTGGTGTGCGAACAACAATTTAGACCGTTGTGTGACGCGCTGGTCGACTTTAATTAAAATGCTTTTGGCGGTCGTTTCACTGCATGCTGGGATTTTTAATTTTCATTGAAATCGTGACAACCGATTTTATTCCATCGTCTTTGTCGTGACAACCGATTTTATTCCATCGTCTTTGTTTGCATTCCACTCAGTCTTTTATCACACACACATATTTTTGCGGGCACGCGACTTTAAAAACCCGCAGCCAGAATTGTCCGAAATGGCCAGAAAAATGTTTGGCCATTAAATAATTTAAGCATTAATTGGCTGTTAATCTCACCTTAATTTGATCGGACAAAACTTGTTTTGGCTTCGTTCTCATTTGCATTCGCTACTGAAACTGAGTGCGTTTTTAATGCATATTGAGATTAATTGAAGTTATTATTTAACAAAGATAAGTTATAGGAATATGAGAATGCCAAGATAATGGAAACCACAGGCATTTAAAGAAAGTTAGTTAATTATTATTCCAATCCTAAGTAGCAGTGAGAACACTACCACCAGCCTTAGATTCCAAAAGCTAATTTTTAATAGTTTTTGATCACTTTTCTTCTGCCAGTTAATTTCGTACATTATGGCAGAATTCGTGTAGCTTTGAAATGAAAATTCCAAACGGAAAATGTGAACAAGCTAAAATAACATCACACAACTATTTTTATAGACAACACGAGTGCATTTTCAATTTTCAAGTTGTCCGGCACTCGACTGTCATGCTCGATGGCTGACATTATTCTATAGCAAACTTTACATAAAATATATATAAATATATATAGGTATATATGCTTATAAAAGGGTGCGAGATGCGATGTGTTGCACTCAAGCGACGCCTCACGTGCTGCATATTCATGTCCACTTGTCTGGAGTAAAGTTGAGGTATAGATTCTCTGCACAGGGAAAAAATACAATATAACCAAGTATTAAAAGTATTAAAACTATTTAAAGTACATACTTAAACGTAACTTTTCTTGTAGCTACCACAAGACGAATAGCACTTCTCTCACGTTTTCGGGTTTAAAGTTAATAGTTATAGTTGAATGATTTCCGTTATCGAAACATTTAAGATAGTTATACATATATTAGACTTCCTGCTGGGCGCAGATAGCGTTGCCATCAGTATGAATTACTATTAATGGCGAGCAGTATAAATTAAATTTCATTACATGACGACGTCAATTAAAAGCATGTAAAACTCAATCGGCAATGACGTTTTTTAAATGCAGCCAAGCCATCATCAAGGAGAATCAGATCCCTGGCCCGCTGGGGAAATAATGGGAGGTGGTCGGCGGAGCATTGACGTTGGCTTAATGAGTCGGCAAATGGCTGATAAAAATGCAGAGTGAATATGAAAATCGCTGCCGCTGACACTCGTGACGTCGTGACGCGGCGCAAAGTTCTCGAAACTGACAGGAAACATTGATAAAAGCGCCAACTGACATTGCGTAATGATGGTGCGCCTTAATAGCCGGCTCATTAAACCGGGCGTGCATTAAAAGAAAACAAAAACAACAGGACACAATCAGCGGCAAACAACGAAAAATATGATAATAAATAGGTTGAATATTAAAAATCACACTGCAATGGCGCACAAAAAATGAATTAACATCCATCATAGGGAGGTTTTTTTTTCATCTAACTTTCCGCGCCAGCCATATTTCACATTCGGCGATATTAAAAATCTAATTAAAACTTAAACAGCATTCAGTATTATACACTCGCTGTGCAGAGGCATTTTCGCAGTAAAAATTCGTTTAAGCCAAAAGCCCATTAACAATTATGACTTTCCTTTGCCGCCCAAGTAGTTGAAACTTGAAAAGAGGAAAATGCACTGGCAGTGACGCAGGCACTGCCTTTTCTTTATCCCCTTATAAAGCCCAACCCCACCCACCCCTTTGGCTTCGTCATAAGTCGTCGACAGTTTTTGTCCGGCTGCCCGACTTTTCCGATTCGCAAACTTATATATTACTATATATATTATATATAGGGAGAGAGGGCCAAAGCAGCAACATCGGTGGCAACAACGCTTTGGCTTTGCCTCATTTTCAGTTTTACTTTTTCAAGTTTTAATTCTTTGAATTTTAATGACTTCTTGTAATAAGTTTTCATTTCTCATAATTTCTTGGGTTAATAGAATCTCTGCAGTTTTATGTGTATGGCTGCTGCCACACTCCATGTAGAGCAACTTTAAGTTCTATAACCGTGGGCTATGTGAGGATTAAGAATTTTCGGAACCATTAGGATTAAACAAAAGCAGAATGCACTTAAAATACAACTGAAGTTGGGGGATACCAGGTATCGTAACAAACACTGTGACATCAAAATTGTTTAGCCTTTGAAAGATTTTCCATCATTGATCACTAAAAGAGAGACCCTTGCATTTAAACTCCACACTTATGAGCCATCAGTGGTTTATTTATTTTGAAATACTTACGTTTGTTTTGAAAGTAAAATTGATTTTAATGAACATAAACTCAACACCTCTAAGACCACTGTGCCCAGCTCATTGAAACTTTTTTTTGTTGCAAAAACTATAAGAAAATTGCAGAAACTATAATTATGGAGTTGACACAAAGTCAGGCAGCAGTTACAGCGACCAGTGAAAAAAGCAGACGACAATAATGACTCGGACGAGTCAAAAAGCGATGGAGGGATGGGGTCCTGCGGCACGGCGAAACAGGACTATGTGGAGTCCTTGGCAGCCATGAATCGTATCGGAGGGGAAGCACTAGAAATGCATAAAAGTCGGACTGCATAAAGCGCAGCAGGACCGCAGCAGTTGACATTTATGTGGCACTGTCACTGCTGGCTTAAAGTAAACTTGGCCAACTCAAAATGGTCGAAATGGGCGAATGGTTGGTCGGTTGGTTGGTGGTGTAATGGCTGGGCTAGAAGCGCAGTGTGAGTGGGCACATCTTGGGTGTTCTGTCCTTGAGCAGCGCTAAATACTTGGCTTCTGATTGCCGCGCTCGGCGGTTGTGGCTAATCATAAATTCAAAAGCTGCAAAAGTGCAACAGCAGTAACAATTAACTTATTAAATGGCGGAGACAAAAGCCGAGGGAATGTGAGCATGGAAATCGTGGAAATGAAACCGAACGAGGCGTGAAGATGGCTTCCAGGGGGAGCAAAAAGTTGTCGCGAAGTGGAAATGAAAATGGGAACACTTCCTCATGCAATACACCTTCCTGCTCGCTGTAAGAACGCGTAATTTAATTTCCCTGATCTTGGTGGAAATGACACTTACATAAACCTCCTTCTCGAATGGTTTGTTAATAATATATTTTTGATTAAAAAAACTATTAAGGCACTTTCTTTTTGTGGAATTAAATAATTCAAAAAGAATTCTGAAGAATTGTTTGCAAATAACAATTCATCTTAGTTCATTTTATATATTTGTTCTTCACTTACAAAACATTAATTCTAATAAATACATACATAGGCGAAGTTTTAGCTTTTCCTTTCGCTTAGCATTTATTATTAATTTTCATTACTTTAAATTATTTTGTTGCCCAGTGTACATAGTCACCTCCTACAAAGGACTCTCTCCGATTACTCGAGACATTTGTTAATTAGCGAAATTGATTTGGGTTTTATGGTGCGAAAAATTACGCTGCCTGTGAAGTGCGGGAAACTTAAAACTGTTTGGGGGGGAGAACCAATTCGAATTGAAAGTAAATGTGTTTAGTTAAATTCACCGAGTGCCGTTTAGAAATCAAACTGTTTTGCCCTGGGACAGGGAATTTCAAGCAAATATCTCAGCACTTATATCCGTTCTTTTCGACACTCTCTTTGCAGCTGTTGTGACATTTTTTTGGCAAAGCAGAAACGCAATGGCGCCAAAGACGCCGCCATTTTCACAGCTCGACAAAATGGCGACAAGGACATCCACATCCAGTTGGCTCTGCCGCCTGCTGCTATTCGGCTTTTGCATTGGCGCCGCCGCCGCCCGAGGTAAATATCCATAAACATTTATACAAATTCATTCGCAGCTCCAGCGCATAAAATGCGCCAGCATAGATAGCTTTTGTGGCTTAAAAAAAATAGCCATATTTATATGATACAAACGTATACTGTATAGCCGGGTGCATCCGACAAATGAAAACAGCAACGGCA